>NC_089856.1:1427500-1728333 GCF_036373705.1 Amia ocellicauda
CAGAAGAGCTATTTCAGGACACTCACCTCCTGCTGGCCGGCACTTAAGGTCACTTCATTTCTTTAATTTTTTGCCAGGTGCTTTAATTGTATAATCTCCCCCTGTAACTAGTGCTACAGAGCCAGGTATTAATCAGACGAGCCGGCCCTCTCGGGGGGGCCGGGGGATGGGGCGGCTGAAGCACATATGTAAGAGTGACCTTGACTGCGCGGACCTCTCCCGAACCGCAGACGTGTGCAGAGAAGAAACGGCTCAGTGCTGCCGAGGAGTAACGGGCGACGTGTTAATAATGCTTCTGTCAATCTGGGTTTTTTTCGGTATGGAAATCTGTTGGCAGACGCCCAGCGGAGAGCGAAGGGACCGGCGAAGCTCTTCACAGGGATCCCGTGTGCATCCCGGGTGTCTGTATTTATACTCTGTGTCTGAAACCTCGCAGCGCTGCTTAATTGCATCTTAGTGGAAAATGACGAACCCGTGCTTCTAATACTAATACTGTAATTGTCCCGTCGCTGTCTTGTCCCCCCCGCGGCCCCCCGGCGCAGCGCTCCTCTGTGGGTCAGACATCCCCTCTTTACTGCCTTCCAATCCCACGTTCGTTTCCCATTTCTGTATTTATCCATCTGTTAATTTCAATCGTATATTTCTGTCTGGGAACGGCTCTGGCCCACCAAGTGTCGGATCCAGTGGGAAATCCGCTATAGATTTAAATATATAGATTTAAATTAGATGCCCCCCACCCCCTCCACCGTGTACAGTAAACATCTCACTCAGTATTGACAGTAATGAGAGCGCTGGGTGCAGGACTCGACAGTCAATAAGCCCGGTGCGTGCGTGTGTGTGTGTGTCTGTGTGTGTGTGAGTTTGTGTGCGTGTGCGTGTGCGTGTGAATTGGATTTGAGTTATTCTTGTGAGCCCAGAATCTTCCTGTCCTATTCTCCCCTCTCCTCTCTCTCTCTTCTCTCCTCTTGGCCTCCTCTTTCTTCTCTCTTCTCTCTCTCCGGTGTGTATTGGTACTGAAGCACTGCCTCTGTCCCCCACAGGGAATGCCCGGACCTCCAGGAGAGAAGGGAGAGAGCGGTCACGTGGGCCTCATGGTGAGTACACTGAGTCACCGCTATTTACACGTCCAGCTCCTCAGATACACACACACGCAGGATGCAGCCCAGTGGAAAGCAGTCGTCTGTACGAGAAGGTGGGAATTTTGGAATCTGCTTCAGCGTGTCGGTGTTTTAATCCCTCTACACCGGCAAGCCCCGAGCCCCAAGACGCCCCGCCCGGTCTCTGATTGGTCCGGCACAGCGTGCGATGTCAAAATGCTCAGCTCCTTCCCGCAGCCGCTGAGCGATTTGTCTGGTGTGAAAGGCTTGTCTCTTACACGCCTCGTCTCATCGATTCTCCATGGCGCGTGTATCTCGGTTCGCTTCGAAAAGCCGAGCCTTCGCAAACACCTGGCAATCCCTCCTGCTTCTCCGGTGCTTTTCACTTCTGCCTAAATCGCATGAAATGAGGAGCAAAGCGGTGAATAAGTCCCTGAAACATAAAGGCACCGTTTAAAGTCATGTCCCCGTGTATAAGAACATAACTGCCACTCGTGATACCTGCGTTAACGGCCCGTCCCGCTGCTCTGCCGCGCAGCCTGTAATTTGTGCCGGGGGGGGATCTCCATCAGCCGGGCAGAATGGACTGTAAAAGCGATTGCCGAGGCTCTGGTTGTTAATTTGCAGTCAGAGGACTGAGCTGCGTCGAGTCTATAAAGCCTGAAGACTGTGACGCTCCCATATGATCCACATTTTGGGGGGGATGACTTATCCTTTTATCTCTTCCTCTCATTCCACCAGTCCATGCTGCCAGTGGAGTAGATGAATCGGCCTTTTGTTTGCAAATACCAGCTCGGCATCCTGGGCACGCCGACGGCCCGCTCTCCTTCTCCGCGTCTGTGCCCAGAATGAGGCTGTCCTCGTAAAAAGGAAATTGGGGGGGGGGGGGGGATGTAAAAACTGGCAGCGGGACGGGAGATGCCGGGCAGGGAGCCAGAACCATCTCGGGCCGGTGTCTCTTACCTGCTTCACGAGGAAGAGTCCAGTCAGCCCGGGTTCGCCGTTCTGTCGGACGGCTGTGTGTGGTGTGAGGGCAGGGGTCTCCATCTCTGAACACAAGGCTGGACCGGGGAAGACCTGTGACACCCCCAGACCTCGACCCGCCCGGGTTCTGGAGACGCGGGTTTATTGAAAGCTTGGCCACAGACTGTGCTCTGGAGCTTGGCTGTTAATCAGGATGCGTTTTAGAGGGAATGGTTTGAGACCTAACATTTCCTGTCTGTTTTTATTTATGTACCTGTGATTTATAGTCTTTCACTGGGTGTCAGCCATCAAAATTAGTGTTGCTTATATAAACCAGCTGATTCGAACAAATCTTTATTGTAACAAAGACGACAAAGTGCTTCTTCTCAGAGCTTTCAAACCTAGAAAAAAAAACAACCTCTGCATATGTAAAGGAGTTGAAGTGGTGCTGTGTAGATAAGGATCCCTCTGATCAAGACAAATCCCACACAGCCTCATTATTCCTCAGCTGTAGGAGAGGCGCTTCTTTATTTAGTGTGCGAGCTTTAATTTACCCAAATCAGCCTCCGTTGTCAGTCAGCTGATCTCCGGAGCGCACCGGCCCGTGTCCACGCCTCGTCTCGGGATTGACGTGCCGTCAGGGTGCGGCGCTACGGAGCTGCGATCAGAGAGGCTGAAGCTGCCAATTAGAGGGGCGCGGAGCCGGGCCGCGTGGTGAATGAGTACCCAGGCAGCGCCGCCGCCCCCCGCCCCCCGCGTGACAGTAACAAAGCATGACGGGAGAGGGGCTGCTGTTGTGTGTTTATGTGTGATCCGGCGTCTTATCACACAGTTTATTGATGTTAAATGTCAGGAAGACGAGCTCTGTCTCCTCTGCCAAAAACGCCCCCCCCGCCCCGGCCCCCCGCCTCCACCCTGCTCCATTTTAATGAGGGGGATTTGACAGATCAGTTTGCGATGGATTTCTGTTTCATTTGAAACCGTCAGGGTTAATCACTGAGGGCAGCCCATGCAAATCCCGACAGCAGCTTATTTATTTTTTTGTGTGTGTTTTTTCTTTTTTACAACAAATCAAATCAGTGAACGGAGAGAAAGAGAGAGAGAGAGAGAGAGAGAGAGAGAGAGATAAAACGAAGAATTAAAAAAAAGCAACAGAAGCAAGAGGCTTCAAGGGATCAAGTGCTGTACTTTTGATCACATTTAATAGCGTTTGTGAAACCTGATTAAAATAAATCAAAGCACTGCGCCACGGCCTGCCAGCGAAGTACGAGAGCGTGTTTCCGAGGAGTGCGCCTTGTGTTTTTCACCCCCGGGGTCAGGGCCCGGCGCCGGCCGTCCTCCGCTCTCCAGATCAAAGGCTTCGGCGCCTCGAGGAGCATCGCTGCGGAGCGACACGGATCACAAACCGGGCACCTGGCTGATACGGCAGCGGCCGGCGGCACACCTCGCCCGGTGAAACCCGTCCGCCGCGGGGAGTGGCGGGAGCATGGGGGAGGGGAGACGGCAGCTGGATTTACCCCGGTTAAATCACACGCCAGCTGGGCCACTGACTGATAGAGCTGGTGTGTGGGGGGGAGTGGTTAGACTGAGGTAGAAATTGGTCTGAGGGGCAGGTGGGAGATTCAAGGTCTTCTGGTTTGCATTTCAACTTGTGGGCTTATTTTCCTGCTCAACTTGCTTCCTGGTTCGATTTGCACGTTTGTAGACGTTTACCAGCCGACAGACCCCTTCTTCCACAGCACAGCGCCCTCTGTCAGTATTCGGCGGTATTGCGGGCGCAGGTGTGTTTTTTTTTCGATGTACGCGTCGTCTGCCCATGTGGAGGTTATGCAGGGCGTGCATAGATAGTTCTTCACCACATGACTGCTCACCGTGTTCACAGTGATCGTTATATGGGGGAATTGCGAAAGGGGAAGAAAAAGAAAACCTTTTTGTAGTTGTGATTTATAATGCAACACAAAAGCCCTTTCCATTTGTAGGAGCGCGGAGTCGTCCTCAAATCTCAAAATCCAGTGACAATAAATAATGTGAGACCCCAGTGAAGCACGGCACAGCAGAGCCGCGTTATTCAAAGGGTGAGAAGGTTTATGTCTGCCATTCAGTGCATGACCAGATTATAGAAAAATACCCCCCACCCTCCTCCACCTCTCCTTCAAAACTGCAGAACAAGAAGCGAGTGTGACACAGTCTGGAGTTTCGATGTCTAATTTCTTCCTCTGACTCCAATGAATGATGCGGCGTCGGCCCGGCTTGTATTTTCATTATCTATTAGGGGCCGCGCAGCTGTGCCCGCTGGCGGGGCGCGGGGGGGGTGAGGATGAGAGCGAGCTCTGTTCTAACCGGGACTGGCAGTGCGGAGAGCCCTGATTGATTGAAAGTCTGCCGTCCGCAAATGAGTTTCTCTTCCAGTCACTGGGAGAACAAGAGAAGCCAGGAGCGGACAGAAAGGATTGCTTCCTGAGAGAGAGAGAGAGAGAGAGAGAGAGAGAGAGGGAAGGAACGTACGACGGCTGAGATTAACACACAGAGAGAGAGTCCTAGGGAGTGGGGGGTGCTCTGTCACAGTAACGATGAGCAGTTTTCTGATTTTGCCGGCACCGCTGGCTCTCCCTTGAACCGTTCCGGCTCTGAGAGAGGCCCGCCGGGCTGGATGGGTCTCGAGACTCTAGTTGTAGATCAAAGGAGCACGAGCCCATTTTTTTTCTCCGATGCCAAGTGTCACAAACTCCCCTTTCCCCCGCACACCACAAAAACAGATCTCTTAGCAGATGTTGAAGATGTGGAGAGTGGGGGACTGTGGCGGGCTTCAGAGTCCTGGCTCGCGCGCTCCGTGTTCATCTCGAGGCAGAGCTGGATCTGTGCGGAGACTGGTTTTAAACTGTTACCCAGCAGAATTGAACTAACTGCCGTACAGTCTGAGACACAGCTCCCACCGGAGGCACCTGCAGAAGTGTCTGTTGTTATTGATTCCATCCTTCGCTTTCCCCTGGGGGTGCAGTGCCAGGTTCGGGGGCTCTGTCTATCCGTGTGGTCCCAGTCTGTGGGGGGGGGGAAATTCGGTTCTGCCAATGATTGTATTCATTATTAAGATGTTTTTGTGGCTTCTGCGATGCTTCTCCGTCCTGCCGGCAGGAATGCAATAACTGTCTGTTGTCTGCTCTTCTCTAGGGTCCCCCAGGACAGCACGGCCCGCGAGGCCCCCCGGGACCCAGCGGCGGAGAGGTAAGTTAATCTCTTTACACCCGTTGTCCCGTTTACGACTCCGACGGTGCCGTTTCCAATTAGCCC
The DNA here is from genome assembly GCF_036373705.1 of Amia ocellicauda. Taxonomy (NCBI): domain Eukaryota; kingdom Metazoa; phylum Chordata; class Actinopteri; order Amiiformes; family Amiidae; genus Amia; species Amia ocellicauda. The sequence continues at coordinate 1,432,849 of NC_089856.1, forward strand.
CAATTAAACGGCAACCGTAGCCAAACAGAAGCCGTAGAGCGTGTCGGTCGCATAAAGGATCCGTTGCGCAGATCACCTCTGTCCGTCCTGCAGCTGTAATTCACCACTGAATTGATTTATCTGTGTAATTTCATAATTGGAATGACGTTCGCAATCATTTGTCGCCAGATTTCAAGCACTTTAGAAGGAAACTGCGCGTCTCCTGGCAGTACACTCCTCCAGGTCCGCTCTCTCTCCCCGAGAAGAGGCGCGGACCCGCAGGGACTGATGGTGGTGTCACGGCAGCCGACGCGCTCCTGCACAGCTGGTCCTTGAGATCGGGAACAAGTGTCGGGAACAGATATTATCAGATTTGATTGCTCCTCCAGCCCCGGTGATTAATGACCTTTCTCCCGGCTCAAGGACTCAGAACCTGGAGAGTCACCGGATTCAAACCCGAGACCGCCCTCCCCCCCACTCAAACCCGCGATGCCCCGCGGCCCCCCCTCCCAACTTAATGTACGCCCTGTCGATATCCTCGCTGCTTTGCACTCTCAATAGAAAGCCAGCTGGTTGCCGTCCAGATTGGCGCGGCCTGTGGAGACGCTGTTCGTCCTCGCCTCTCTCTTCCACTGGCTTCCCACACGCGGCCCACAGACCGCACAACGCGACACGCGGTCCCGACAAAACCCCCCACCCTCCCACCTGTGATACCTGCAGCCCCTTGACATTCTGCAGTTCTTGACACTAGAACCGCAGAATTATTTTAATTCCAGAGATAACAAAGGAAAAGAGTGTAATACCAGGGCACATATTGGGAAGAGAGAGAGAGACAGAGACAGAGACACACAGAGAGGGAGCGAGAGAGAGAGACAGAGAGGTGGACCGAAAGGGCAGGTAGATGCATCGATAGCTGTGTGGATCAATGCACCGATTGATTGGCTGAGTCAGTGATCTGTGGATAGCTGGACTGGTTCACTGACACAGGGATACATGGACACCTGAGAGGAGATGTGGATGTCAGTCTCTGTGTGTTTACGGTGTCATATAAACAGACCCTTAAGAGAGAGAAGTGCTTTTCTGTATCAGAAGGACTGGCTCTCACCCGGGGGAGCACGAAACACACAACCCTGTTTATCCCGTCATTAGAGTGATGGATGGGGAGACCAGCGAGAGGGGCTTTAATTTCTGCTGCTCCCTGGATAGGTGATACATCAGGTTAACGTGGTTAGGGCACGTATCTTATATTCCATACGTTTAAAGATTAAAAAATAATAAGAACCAACGAGAAAACCCATAAATCAATAGCCCCGCTCCTTTTGTGTGTAGGGGGGCAAGAAATAAAACAGATATTTGTATGGAAAATAATTCCAACCCCCACAGCAGACAGAATGTGATGTATTCAATATTGTATATTCCACGAGGCAGGGATGTCACGCTTCACGCGGTAATTGGCTTTCTCTTTTTGCCCCGCATCCCCTCCGTGCATTGGAAGCCACAGAACACACGGCTCACGTGCCACGCTCTCACTTGTGGTCCAGCATTAACGCATTCCTGGAGACCTGCAGACCCCCGTGCATGGGCAGACCTCCCCCGGGTCGCTCCTCGCATCCAGATGTGCAAACAGCGATCAGGAGTTCGAAAGCCTGATCGAGAGACCGTGACAAAGCTCACAAAATAATAACAGATACAAGATAGACGCATCAATATTGCAGAAAGACAGTATCCCGATTTAACCCGCCACACAGATGCCGGGAATTCATTCTGGATATAAGAGAGGAAACGCTTTGAAAATGTTTATAAATGAACATTTGAACTAGAGAAAAACTAAAAATGCGAAATGGTCTTCATAAAAGTTTCACAAAAGCCTTCCAGGTATCGGTCGTGCTGATGGGAGTGAAGGAAAAGAGAAATATTTAATCTAAACCGGGATTGCATCTTAATCAAGGTCCTGGAGGTGCGCGGCGCCTTCAGAGACCCTAACTACATCATCAGTGATATTCAGTTTGATGAGCAGTGATTTGGCCTCAAGGAGAAGCGAATTGATTACTGCGGAGCGGCGGTCCACAGCCTTCCCCTGCTGTAAACCCGTGTAGCTTATGAATCGCACAAGTCTTTGCCGCGCCGCCGGTGCCCAGGGGATTCACTAACAGGCTGCGCCAGAACGACACGACCAGCCATCTGTCTGTGGTGCCACTTGTGGAAGTCTAGGTCCCGATTGTGAACGTACAACATCTGGGTAGCATCCAAAACACCAGGCAGCTGCCGGGACGGGAGAACTCCTTCTTCTCAATCCATGAAGAAAACAAAGTAAATATGCTGAAAAATAACAGATTTGGCACTGACGCCAAACAGACGTGTGATTTACGGTTGTGTCTTACGGTTAAATCGAGTCGCCCCGATGTTGCCCTCCAGATGTGTTTTCTTGCGTCTGGTTGCTCTGATGATGATCGAATGTGTTGCTGCGTCGCTGTATTTATCTACAGTATCTTCATGTTTTCACTGCCACACACCGGAGGAGAAAGCGTGAAAGGGTCAGCCTGGCTGATGCAGTAATGCTTGTTTCTTAAATCTCCAGGGCCCTCAGGGGATGCCGGGGGGAGTGGGGCAGCCAGGAGCCGTCGGAGAGAAGGTGAGTCCATAGCCTGAGCCTTCGCAGAGGAGAGGAGGAAAATACAATTGAATTTAAAGTAAAAGAAGTGAAGCAGCGAGAGGGGAAGCGGTGCAGTCATGTGGTACTCCACATCTGAGCCACATCCTCTGGACTGGGCTGCCGGCGATGCTGGCGTGGCTGGTGGGCCGAGTGTGAGGGGGTCTTTGTCACTGATGTCCATTCCGTTTCTGCAGGGGGAGGACGGCGAGGCCGGGAACCCAGGACCCGCCGGAGAGTCCGGCCTCACGGTGAGCTCAGTTCCCCTCTTTCTGTCCCTTTCCTTATTTTCAATGAACAGTAAAATAAAATGACATTCCCCGCCCCATCGCGGATTCTCCCCCTGTGGGTGTGACTGGGTCGGCGCTCCTCGGTTCTGTCCGAGCGTCTCTGTGGAGCTTCTGTCACTTTGTGGCTTTTGTGTCCCCAGGGCGGGAAAGGGGAGAACGGGGAGAAGGGTGACTCGGGGCCCCCTGGAGCCGCTGGACCACCTGGTGTGAAGGGACCCCCGGGGGAAGATGGCCCCAAAGGCAACCCGGTGAGTCTGATGTTTCAAATCTGACGCACACGACACACGCAACAGGCAACGCACTCGTACACGGCACAGACACACACACACACACACACACACACACACACACACACACACACACACACACGTTAGATCCGCAGGCCTGTCATTTCAGCCACATACTGGTTGTCATTCCACCTGAGCTCTGGGCAACTAGGACCGGCCGGCTTCGGTCTGCGGCGCGTCAGTGCTGAAGTATGTGTGCCGGGCGGTCGGTCCCTTCACTCGGCCTCCTGCCTCGTCCGCGCCTGACATCGCGCCGCTCGTTAGTTTCCTTGACAACCGAGCCCGGCTCTGCCTCAGCCTGTCTTCCCCAGCACTGCCAGAGCCCCCGACCCCACTGCTCATCGCTGCTGTACTGTCATTGATTATTCGGTCGACACCTCGTCGCTGGCCTAATTGACGTGCAATCTAGAACCGCAGGAGGGATTTAATTCCAGAGATTACAAAGGAAAAGAGTGTATTACCAGGGCACATATTGGGAAGAGAGAGAGAGGGAGAGAGATGGAGAGACGGAGAGAGAGAGACAGACAGAGAGAGAGACAGAGACAGACAGATAAACAAAAAGAGAGAGAGAGAGAGAGAGAGAGAGAGAGAGAGACAGAGAGAGAGAGATGGAACTCACTCGTCCTCAGTTCCGTTGTTCCGCTGAGAGGAGTCGAGGACTGGAAGTGTCCCGTAGCTCAGGGGTGTCCAACCCTGGTCCTGGAGAGTCAGAATCCACTTTATCTTATAGGTCACCTAAACACTGGGAACACATGGGAGTAATTAATCAATTAATCCCCACCCAGGGGATTCTGCCCTCAGGAGGCTGCAGGTATTCACATCATTGCTCCAGTAGTTTCTAAAGGACGGAATTTACCACCTGCTTCATTGATCAGAGGGAAATACGTCCAGGAGTTTATACATTGGTGATACAAGGGTGAGCTCTGAAACCTGCTGGACAGGGGCTCTCAGGACCAGGGCTGGGCACCACAGCCATTTCCTGTGGTTATTTTTCTCCCCTCTGGAGAGAAATATATGACCATTATACGTATCCTCTATTTGTGTTTATAATCAAAGAAGTGAACACGTTTGATCGATATATGGGTCACCTAAGGCCATTTAAATGGTGTTCCTGAGAAGCAGCTGATGAGAACCTCGGGATATAAATAAATAAACGTCACAGCAGGCGGAGGAGGGAGGCGGAGAGGAGTGGGAGGCGGGGGGGATCACTGGGGGGGATCACTGGGCGAACACTCCTGCGGCTTGCTGTAAGGTAGAGGCAATGAGAGATCCTCAGATCTCCTGACCCGGGCCCAGTGTGGTGTGGACCGCCCCGCCGGCGCCAGGACCATCGATAAGAACGGGACCACGTGGATCCTCCAAGACCCAGCCGGTGCCTGTCTGTAATGGAGACTCTCACTATGTGGTGAACTAGAAGAGAGAGATAACAGACATTGAACTTGTTGGGGACGGCTGTGTGGGACTTGGGGAAACGCTAGCCGGTCGAAATTCTCTGGGGTTTAGTGACCTTTAATCATGAAACTAATGTGTATGGAGAGTCTGTTCTTAAAACATTAAACCGTGCTATGAAGCGTCAAGCTTCTCCTTCTGGCAGCAGGAGGGGACACAGTGCCGCGCTAACTGCTCTCTTTTTCTGTGTTCGCAGGGTCCCATCGGATTTCCTGGAGATTCCGGCCCCCCAGGAGAGCCGGGCGTGAACGTGAGTACGGCCCGAGAAATGTCGCAGAGCTCTGAGGAGCCATGGGGGTCAGGAAGTGGTGCTCCAGGAGGGATCGGTGTGGAATAAGGGACACGATTTGAATAAAGCTCACGCGGACCAGCCTGTGTGTCCGGTGCGTGTGACTACTCGGTGGAGATGGGATTTACGGACTTCACAAGTGCCGTGAAGCGCCTCTGCTTCCTGCTTTCTGTAGCGCCGGTGGCTTCAGCATCTCCGGAAGCAATCGTTCAAACCCACGGCAGCAAGAGGCCAAACAGCCACGGAGAGGAGGAACGATGATCGGCCAATCAATCGCCCTTCAGCCAGTGACTGAGAAACAAGCGACCTCATTGGGCAGCAAGAAACAGCCTCTACAGCCACGACGATGAAACTGATAATTCTGTGTCAAACATCTCTCTTGAAAACAGGATAGTGTCAGCGACTCTCTCTCTCTCTCTCTCTCTCTCTCTCTCTCTCTGTGCGACTCTCTCTCTCTCTCAATTCAATTAAATTAAATTCAAATTGCTTTATTGGCATGACAGTTATACATTTTTATTGCCAAAGCATTATCAGAAAATAAGAAGATAAATAATAATAAAAACTAAAATATATAGATGTAACCAACAATGTAACAATATTGAAACAATACAGGAAATACATATATTTATAAACCACTCCCCACCCTCCACCCTCATACAACAGAACAGGTTCCCTCCCCCCCCCTCCCTCAATCAGGCATGGTGTCTATACTGTATCCTGTTCCTCAGGCTGTGACAGGTGGACACATATTGGGCAGCCAGTGGGCCTGTGTGTCCCTCTCCCTGCACGACTGACAGTTTTTCTGTATCAGTCATTTTGGGGAATTGTGGGATGGAGAGATTGATTTTATTAATAAAATTGTCCCGTGTTTGGGAGTATTTTTCACAGGTCAGGAGAAAGTGCATCTCTGTCTCTGTCTCGACCTCTCCTGTCTCTCTCTCTCTCTCTTTCTCTCTGTGTGTGACTCTCTCTCTCTCTCTCTCTCTCTCTCTGTGTGTGGCAGCCGCAGAGATATCTCATAAAAAGGGTCAAGCGCAAAACAAAACCCTGTTCAAATAAAGTATGGCCAGGCGTGGGCTGCGGCGTGATTACTCTGACCGCACAGCAATTCATTTGGAAAATCAGCGGTTCTTGCGCCCGGGGTGGAACGGGTCAGGGCCCATCTCGCCGCGCTGATATTGCCGTCTGCGATAATTGCAGGCGGCAGCGCATCCCTGGCAAAGTGAGACGCACCTATCTGGCAATTGAGCTTCAGACGGGAGAGAAAAGCTCACTGATCTTCGGCCTTTCAAAGGAGCACCACCAACCGTCGGCAGGAAGCGTGCAGCGAGCGATAATATGAGCCGGGGTAGTAATTAAAACCTAATGAGGGAGAATTTCAATCGCATGCAAATTGTGGGATAATTATACATCCTGTGAATACATTGAGGACAGCCATTTATTCCGTCTTTTTGTTCCCCCTTTCTGTCAAACGCTCTGAAAGGCACGGAGGTTAGAATAGTTTTGATCCCAGCGGGAGGGGGGGAGAACGGAAAAAAAGAAGCTGCAGAGAGATTGCATATCATTATGTCATTATTATTACATAATCCCTCACCGCCCCGCTCCGCATACTAAAGCAGGCCCTGTGATTAACTCAATTTCTGGCTGCGGCTGATGTGATCCGACTCCTTGTCAAGAGCGGATAACCCAGCGACGGAGTTACCCGCGCGTTTCGGCGGATTTGAGGAGAGAAATGATTAGTAAAGGGATGTTTTGACCTCTTGCTTGTTCAACATCTCGGCTTTTTTTTCTTCTCACTCCCCGGTGGATCTGTGCGCTGAGCTCCTCTTTGACTCCTAATATTTGATATGAAAGCTCTGCCAATAAATAGCTCCGGCGGTTCGGAAGGGCCGGTTATCGTGCCGTGAATCCCTCCCCCTCTCCGTGGAAAAGCCACTTCTCTCAACCCACCCTCGAACACCGGAGAGACTGGGGCCCTGTCCGGCATCTGTTTGTCCACATGCCGCCATGGCCCAGAATGCAACGCTCAGGCTGTGAACGCCATGTAGGTCAGCAATCTCACCACTATAGGACCTGATATACACTCTAAGAGACAGACTTCATCAGTTTGGGTGTGGGGTATTGTCAGTGTCTATAGAACTGGAAGAAGTAACCCATGAGAGACCTAGGAGTCTATGACCTATATTGTCAAAAGTGTAGAGTTGAGAACAAGGGCAGTGATGTTCAGACTGTACAATGCACTAGTTAGAGCTCATCTGGATACTGTGGACAGTTCTGGGCTCCACACTTCAAGAAAGATATCGCTGCTCTAGAGGCAGTTCAGAGGAGAGCAACCAGACTTATTCCAGGTCTGAAGGGAAAGTCCTACTGAGAGACTGAGGACCTGAACCTTTTCACCCTGGAACAGAGGAGACTACGTGGGGACTTGATCCAAGTCTTCAAAATCATGAAGGGCATCGACCACATCAAACCAGAGGAGCTTTTCCAGATCAGCAGGGACACACGGACCCGGGACACAAATGGAAATTGGGCTTCAAGGCGTTCAAGACAGAAAACAGGAGACACTTCTTCACACAGAGAGGCGTCACAATCTGAACAAACTCCCCAGCGATGTGGCTGCACTTTTCCTTGTGGTTTTGCATATCAATCAACGCAGCACCGTACGGCACACAGGCATCAGACTGCCGGTACAGGGGAGGGTTGGCTTTGAGGGGCTGTACGTCACATTGTGATCCGCATGAGGGGTTGCTTTGAAAGGCTGCTGTGTACTAACCCTAACCCTGTCTGGCAGTGTGAACCTGTGCCCTGACGGAGCTGCGCTGTGGTTGTGTGTTGGCAGGGTGTGGACGGAGGCGCGGGAGAGAAGGGCGACAGCGGAGACCCAGGAAATCCTGTGAGTTGGGTTTTTATTCTGTATTTTTCTTTTGTTTTCCCCTCGGAAAGAAGACCTAGGACGACCCTGTCCTCACTGCGGTGGGGGACAAGATAAATAGACCCCTTAAATAGTTGGGGGGACAGGAACCTGTTGCTAATCAAACACCTGATCACTGCTGCTGCTGTTATTGATTAATTTGGAAGCTGCTGTTATCCAAGGAACGAAGGAGAGTATGCGCTTCCTGTGTCATTGACTTCATTACAGTTGGGCATCTTTGTGGAATTTCAGAAGAGTGAGTGTTGTATGTCTGTGTGTGTGTGTTGTATGTGTGTGTGTGTGTGTGTGTGTGTGTTGTATGTGTGTGTGTGTTGTATGTGTGTGTGTGTGTGTTGTATGTCTGTGTGTGTGTGTGTGTTGTATGTATATGTGTGTGTTGTATGTATGTGTATGTGTGTGTTGTATGTCTGTATGTGTGTTTGTGTGTTATATGTCTGTGTGTGTCTGTGTGTGTGTGTTGTATGTCTGTGTGTGTGTGTTTGTGTGAGTGTTGTATGTCTGTGTGTGTGTGTTGTATGTCTGTGTGTCTGTATGTTTGTGTGAGTGTTGTATGTCGGTATGTGTCTGTGTGTTTGTGTGAGTGTTGTATGTCTGTGTGTGAGTGAGTGTTGTATGTCTCTGTGTGTGTGTGTGTGTGTTGTATGTCTGTGTGTGTGTGAGTGTTGTATGTCTGTGTGTGTGTGTGTTGTATGTCTGTGTGTGTGTGAGTGTTGTATGTCTGTGTGTGTGTGTGTGTGTGTGTGTGTTGTATGTCTGTGTGTGTGTGTGTGTGTGTGTGTGTTGTATGTCTGTGTGTGTGTGTGTTGTATGTATGTGTGTGTGTTGTATGTATGTGTATGTGTGTGTTGTATGTCTGTATGTGTGTTTGTGTGTTATATGTCTGTGTGTGTCTGTGTGTGTGTGTTGTATGTCTGTGTGTGTGTTGTATGTCTGTGTGTGTGTGTTTGTGTGAGTGTTGTATGTCTGTCTGTGTGTGTGTTGTATGTCTGTGTGTCTGTATGTTTGTGTGAGTGTTGTATGTCGGTATGTGTCTGTGTGTTTGTGTGAGTGTTGTATGTCTGTGTGTGAGTGAGTGTTGTATGTCTCTGTGTGTGTGTGTGTTGTATGTCTGTGTGTGTGTGAGTGTTGTATGTCTGTGTGTGTGTGTGTTGTATGTCTGTGTGTGTGTGTGTTGTATGTCTCTGTGTGAGTGAGTGTTGTATGTCTGTGTGTGTGTGTGTGTGTGTGTTGTATGTCTGTGTGTGTGAGTGTGTTGTATGTCTGTGTGTGTGAGTGTTGTATGTCTGTGTGAGTGTTGTATGTCTCTGTGTGTGTGTGTTGTATGTCTGTGTGTGTGTGTGTGTGTGTTGTATGTCTGTTTGTGTGTGAGTGTTGTATGTCTCTGTGTGTGTGAGTGTTGTATGTCTGTGTGTGTGTGTGTGTGTTGTATGTCTGTGTGTGTGAGTGTTGTATGTCTGTGTGAGTGTTGTATGTCTGTGTGTGTGTGTGTGTGAGTGTTGTATGTCTGTTTGTGTGTGAGTGTTGTATGTCTCTGTGTGTGTGAGTGTTGTATGTCTGTGTGTGTGTTGTATGTCTGTGTGTGAGTGAGTGTTGTATGTCTCTGTGTGTGTGTGTGTGTTGTATGTCTCTGTGTGTGTGTGAGTGTTGTATGTCTGTGTGTGTGAGTGTTGTATGTCTCTGTGTGTGTGAGTGTTGTATGTCTGTGTGTGTGTGTGTTGTATGTCTGTGTGTGTGTGAGTGTTGTATGTCTCTGTGTGTGTGAGTGTTGTATGTCTGTGTGTGTGTGTGTGTTGTATGTCTGTGTGAGTGTTGTATGTCTGTGTGTGTGTGAGTGTTGTATGTCTGTGCGTGTGAGTGTTGTATGTCTCTGTGTGTGTGAGTGTTGTATGTCTGTGTGTGTGTGAGTGTTGTATGTCTGTGCGTGTGAGTGTGTGTTTAATGATGGTACCAGAGGAGAGCAGCTCTAGCCCGAGGCGCAGTGTGTGATTTGCTCTCTGAGTCCCCGGGCTGTTTCTTATGCAGCTTCACTAGAGCTGAGCTCCGTGTCTCTCCTGCAGCCCGGCTGAGGTTTTTTGGGGGGGGGTGCTTTTTTAAAAATTCTGAAGTCTAGTCACCCCCTCCGGCCAGGTTCGAAGAAGATCCAGTTTGGGTGTAATTAACGCTCCCTGCTGGCTCCATTCCATCAATATCATTCCTCGGGTTTCCTTGGAGGGATAAAAAGTGAAGTAGTGAAGCACGGTCGATACACACCGGGGGGGAGAGTTCCTCTGTCCAAACTGGGGAGGCGAGGATTAGACACACATATCAACTCTAAAGTGTCGGTCCAGGAGCTGCTGTATCTGACCCGCAGGAGCCGAGCTGTGTTGTGTTCTCATGCTGGTTAAACACAACGAAACTATTCAAATCAAATGTAGATCCTGAGACACTGACCCACTCACATTTAACCGCTTTGAACCGTCGCTGGCAACTGAAGTTTTAAACACTGATGACTCTGAACGGGATGACATTCGTACGAGAGTGAGAGGTGTAGGGATGCCAGGGACTGCGGCTCTGTGATTCACTGGTTTCTCAAATGGGCTTTATAATGTTGAGAAGATACTGAAGTACCGGTCTTCTACAATTCCACCATCACTGCATTGTGTGTGTGTGAGAGAGAAAGGGATCAGACTCTTTCTCTCTAGGTTTCTATCTCACACTTCCTCTCATTCTTCTCTCCCCTCTTCTTCTCAGGGACCTCCAGGAGCTTCTGGGGAACCAGGACCCTCTGGGGCCCCAGGAAAAAGGGTAAGTTTCCCCGTCGCACTGAGGGCTTCGAAAGAGCAGAGGACAGAGGACAGGGGACAGGGCTCAGGTCACAGGGCTCAGGTCACAGGGTATAGGGCACAGGGGACAGGGGATAGGGGACAGGGGGCAGGGTTCAGTCTGAGTCCCTGTGCCATCCTGGTTGTATTTATTTATTCATTTGACTTATTTTACTGTCCCTTTTGCCTTTCCCACTCGGTGACGTCTTGAGCGCCAGTCGGGAGAGACAGCCGCACCAAATAGACCGCCAATGCAGAGTTTGAATGAAAACAAAACCCCCATAATAACGTAATCATGAATAAATAAACCCCAATCACGGATGATGACGCAGAATGCCGGAGATGGGGCTCTGTAACGAGCGAGGTGAAGTGAAGTGGCAGGATATGGTGGGGGCATTAAGTGCCGCTTGAAGGCTCCAGCTCCTGGCGTGTTTCCAGGGAGATGAGTTGTGCCTCTCCAAGTGCTCTCCAGAGACGGCCACGCACCCCAGCCGTCCCCTGCAGACCGGCCTGGCCGCTCCTCCGGGGTCTGCTCCGGCCCGCGGGTGAGCGAGGGAGGTTCGGTCAGAGGGGACGGAGATAAAAACAGTAATAATAATACTAATAAAGCGAGAGAAAGACCAGAATAAATACACGAGAGGAGGCTGATATTGCCATCCTGTGGACTTTTAAAACGCCACACGATTCAATAAGCGCTACGATCAGAATAAACACTGTGCTGGTCCCTCTGCCCCGCAGCGATCGAGGCAGGTCTGTTTTATTCATTTATTCAGTGTTTATCTTTCGGTGGTGGTTGTTTTTCCCTGTGAACCTGCCCCGCGTCATCAGCCAGCGTTGGCGATGACGGTCATTGACTTTATTATTTTCTGATCGGCGGCGGTAGAGGCCCGGCTAACGAGTCCGCGCTCGTATTAGATGGCTTTTGACTGCGGTATAAAAAGAGAAGCGGGATGGCGGTAAACCGGTTTGAGGCCCTCCTGCTCCTGCTGCTGCTCCGTGTTGGCAGAGAGCGCATTTGCATTGCAGCTGCGTTGAAAGTTGCTCCGCAGCTCCGCCGTGAATTGCATGAATTAGGAAATGCAATCTCCGGCAGCCATGAAACTCAAACGCAGGAATCTGGCATTTATGTATTCACGGCAACTCTTGATCGTGTTCGCATTTACAGATGTGTTTATCGTTTGTTTTGTGTCTGATTGGGGTCTCTCTCTCTCTCTCTCTCTCTCTCTCTCTCTCTCTCTCTCTCCAGGGTCCTCTGGGAGCGGCAGGGAAAAACGGCAAGCAGGGGATGAAAGGAGCCAAGGTGAGGGAGAGAGAATTGATGACGGCTGGTCCTTTATACACACAGGGTTTGGGTTTGCAGAATTGCTTTCAATGCTGGAGCCGTATTCTCACTGAATACTGAAACTCCACTGCCGTGAATCAGATAATCACCAGGCACGTGATGGAGCAGACACTAACACAGCAAGTCCCTGGGACAGTGCAGGAATATCAGATGACACTTTTCTTTTTCTTTGAGGGGTTACTATTGATGTGTTGATTTATTTTGTGATGTTCAATGAATTCTTACTCTAATAACAGGATTATTATTATTCTCTGTGTTTGTTCTTGTTCTTCCCAGGGCGAGTCGGGGTCCGAGGGGCTGCCAGGGAAGACGGGGCCGGTGGGGGCCCAGGGTCACCCAGGGAAGTATGGACCCCAGGGGCTGCGAGGCATCCCGGGACCAGCCGTGAGTCTACTGCACACGCACATGCCGCACATGCCTCCTTTATTTCCCTTTTCTTTCTCCTTCTTGTCAGTCTGCACATCCATTGTCTTTCTTTCTCCTCCTTTTATTCCTTGATCTTGGACCTCCTCCTCTTTCTTCACATCCTTCTCTTTCCCTATCTCCTCCACATTCCTTTCCTCCTTCCTCTAAGCCTTCACATCTGTCCACCTCTCTCTTTCTCTCTTCCTCTCCTCCTCCTCTTCCCTCTGTCCTCGTGGCTCGGTCAGAGGATGGGAGAACCAACACATACACACACTGTACAGTCCAGGGCAAGGGGATCGAAGGGGTCTCTCTCTCCTCTCCTCTCGAGGGTCTCCCTCCTCCTTTCTACCGAGCAGCGCGATGATAAAGACTCCTTTTCAGAAAAAAGCCGAGACGACCACAAAAGCCTCTGCAGCGCGAGACATCTTCTTTAATCTCCCCCCATCGCTTCTCACATATACAGAGTGTTAAATTAAAACGTCTGCTTTGAACGAGGTGTTGTGTAAACACTTGCCGACACCATCCCCGTCTTAAAACACGACACAGACGGCGGATCGCCTCAGACATGGACGGCCCCCGTAGTTTCACCAGCTGGCGTGAGAGCCGCAGTGGTACAGTGGAATTTGGGCGTCCGGCACACGGCCCGCTTGGCAAAGGAGACCGGGCCTCGACCACCGCAGACTGCCTGGCGTCTTGATGTCCGTTAGTGGCGCTGTGCTGGTGTGATGGTCAGAATTGGCAGAAAACCTTCTCTCTCTCTCTCTCTCTCTCTCTCTCTCTCTCTCTCAGGGAGAACAAGGGCTGAACGGCCCCCCAGGACAAACCGGCCCCCCAGGCCCGATGGTGAGTTGAAATCCAGTCCTCGATGTCACACTCAGACCAGCTCAGTCCAATACAGTCAGTAACCCCGGCTGAACCGCAGTCACCGGACAGTACTTTGTGTTATGGTTTTGCCAGTACAGACAGGTTTCCACGAGTCTGTTCTCCTTCGCCACCATCAACAAGGAAAAGTGAAGGAAAACGAATTTCCTGAAGTGCGACTGCAGATCTGTGTGCAGCGGGGCTGGCACTCTCTCACCACTGGTTTAAGGTCATATTGTTTTAAATCTGCATCCTCTGTTGTTGGTAACACTCTGTCCCCTCTGTTTTCCAGGGCCCCCCCGGTCTGCCCGGACTGAAAGGAGACCCTGGCAGGAAAGGTGACAAGGTCAGTCCCGCCTCCCCGTCCCCATCCCGTCACTGGGTCACACCTACACCTACCCTCAGCCCTAATGCCGTGACCCCCCACCCCCACTATGTCCTCTCCGCTCGCCGAGGCCGGCTTCGGTTCGGTCAACCACACGTACTAGGGAAATGAAGCACCGCGAGTGACGCTGTCCTCTCTCGCTCCGCAGGGCCACGCCGGACTCATCGGTCTGATCGGGCCCCCGGGAGAGATGGGGGAAAAAGGGGACCGAGGTCTGCCGGGGAACCAGGGCACCCAAGGGCCCAAAGGAGACGGGGTGAGTGGATCTCTTGTTTGGAGGTGAAGGTGTCGGTGCATCTGAGGGCCGCTCGGACAGCAGGGCCTGAGCGGCGGGTTTGGGTGGGTTCACAGTGTCCTGTGCGTTTCCCTGACAGGGCCTCGTTGGCGGTGCTGGTCCCGATGGCCCCCCCGGACTCCCCGGCCTGCCTGTGAGTACTACCACACTTCTGTACCCCTCACCCCCCACACCTTTCACATTTGGCGCGGCGGTGCTATAACCACGCTCTCCTTCTCCGGCAGGGTCCTCTCGGGCAGAAGGGATCGAAAGGCAACCCGGTATGTAATCCCCCCCATTTCTCACTCCTGTCCCGGTGTTGTAAACCCTGTGGGGATTGTAATCGCGCCCCTGGCACGGGTCCGATCCCGGACGTGAGCCGGTGCCGCCTGCATGGAGCAAATGGTGTCACGGCAGAGTGCTGCGCCAGGAACGATGCCTGGAGTTACTGGCTCTGACTATTATTATTGTTTTATATCATTTTAACTTCCCCAGTTAATTCTGATTTTACAGTGATTCGTGGAAGAGCGTGTTGCTGATGCCGTCCGTACGAACCCCTGTCTAGTCGGTAGAGTTTTGTGGATTTGGTTGTTTTTGTTCTCGTCTTAAAATCCAGCTCGGCGTCACTCCTGCCAAGAAAAGAGATTAAAAAGAAAGATCCCTGGCTGTGTTAAATGGGTAGAGAAGGAAGTTTGAGTCTTCACTCCGCTTGTGCTCACTCTTCTGTTCACGAATTACGGGCACCGCATCAACCCCTGTATTGCGGGGTTTACAGATTTGTCACGGCGGCTGTTCAGAGAAAAAAGGAAGGAAGAAAGGAAAAGAAAGGAAACAAAACCCACTCACTTCCCTGGATTGTGCGGCGGCTGCTGCTGCTTTGAGGAGACAAAGCGAATCCAGCTGCCGGTTTCTCAGAGTTCACTGCTCGGTTTCTGTGGGTCGAGAGCCGTGCCGTGCCGGGGCGCAGGCTGGCGTGTGTGCGGCGTCTCTCTGTGCAGGTGTGCGGGGATGTACAGTGAGGGAAAAAAGTATTTGATTTTGTACGTTTGCCCACTGACAAAGAAATGATCAGTCTATAATTTTAATGGTAGGTGTATTTTAACAGTGAGAGACAGAATAACAACAAAAAAATCCAGAAAAACGCATTTCAAAAAAGTTATACATTGATTTGCATGTTAATGAGGGAAATAAGTATTTGACCCCTTCGACTTAGTACTTGGTGGCAAAACCCTTGTTGGCAATCACAGAGGTCAGACGTTTCTTGTAGTTGGCCACCAGGTTTGCACACATCTCAGGAGGGATTTTGGCCCACTCCTCTTTGCAGATCCTCTCCAAGTCATTAAGGTTTCGAGGCTGATGTTTGGCAACTCGAACCTTCAGCTCCCTCCACAGATTTTCTATGGGATTAAGGTCTGGAGACTGGCTAGGCCACTACAGGACCTTAATGTGCTTCTTCTTGAGCCACTCCTTTGTTGCCTTGGCTGTGTGTTTTGGGTCATTGTCATGCTGGAATACCCATCCATGACCCATTTTCAATGCCCTGGCTGAGGGAAGGAGGTTCTCACCCAAGATTTGATGGTACATGGCCCCGTCCATCGTCCCTTTGATGTGGTGCAGTTGTCCTGTCCCCTTAGCAGAAAAACACCCCCAAAGCATAATGTTTCCACCTCCATGTTTGACGGTGGGGATGGTGTTCTTGGGGTCATTCCTCCTCCTCCAAACACGGCGAGTTGAGTTGATGCCAAAGAGCTTGATTTTGGTCTCATCTGACCACAACACTTTCACCCAGTTGTCCTCTGAATCATTCAGATGTTCATTGGCAAACTTCAGACGGGCCTGTACATGTGCTTTCTTGAGCAGGGGGACCTTGCGGGCGCTGCAGGATTTCAGTCCTTCACGATGTAGTGTGTTACCAATTGTTTTCTTGGTGACTATGGTCCCTGCTGCCTTGAGATCATTAACAAGATCCTCCTGTGTAGTTCTGGGCTGATTCCTCACCGTTCTCATGATCATTGAAACTCCACGAGGTGAGATCTTGCATGGAGCCCCAGACCGAGGGAGACTGACAGTTATTTTGTGTTTCTTCCATTTGCGAATAATCGCACCAACTGTTGCCACCTTCTCACCAAGCTGCTTGACGATGGTCTTGTAGCCCATTCCAGCCTTGTTTAGGTCTACAGTCTTGTCCCTGAGATCCTTGGACAGCTCTTTGGTCTTGGCCATGGTGGAGAGTTTGGAATCTGATTGATTGATTGCTTCTGTGGACAGGTGTCTTTTATACAGGTAACGAGCTGAGATTAGGAGAGTCCCTTTAAGAGAGTCTCAGCTTGTTACCTGTATAATAGACACCTGGGAGCCAGAAATCTTGCTGATTGATAGGGGATCAAATACTTATTTCCCTCATTAACATGCAAATCAATGTCTAACTTTTTTGAAATGCGTTGTTCTGGATTTTTTTGTTGTTATTCTGTCTCTCACTGTTAAAATACACCTACCATTAAAATTATAGACTGATCATTTCTTTGTCAGTGGGCAAACGTACAAAATCAGCAGGGGATCAAATACTTTTTTCCCTCACTGTATATGGCCGGGGGAGACGGATCCAATCCTCTCATTCTGTGGTTGTCATTCCATCTCCGCACCTAATTAGTTAATTGAATTAATTCCGTGGACAAGAAGCCAATCCAGTTGTCTGTCTGACACCGGCAGTAAGACTAAACCCAGAGACCCGGAGTAGACTGCCCTTTGCCAAGGCAGCCTAGGTAATTAAATCTCTGTTTTCCAGGGACCCACTGGACCGCGAGGAGACACAGGCCCTGCTGGCCCCCCCGGGCTCCCGGTGAGTTTCCTGACATCTGTGACTGTGTACCGGCACTGGGGGGAGATGTGTACATATATGAGTGTGTGACCTGTAAGTCTCCCTGGATAAGGGTGTCTGCCAAGAAATATATTATACAGACGGGTGACAAATTAAAGGAAAAACCTGAATAAATTAGTGGAGGAACATAACGAATGCAGATGACTCCAAACAGCTTCACTGCATGACACAATTAAGCAATTAACATCCCATCATGCTCTGTGGCATGTATACAAATGCTGAGGAGGCCCAGCTGACCTCCATTTTGGATCAAGATGGCAAGAGGAAAGGATCTAAGTGACTGTGAATGAGGGGTCATTATTGGGGCACGAATGACAGGAGCTTCAGTCACAGACGCTCAACTGGCTCGTGTTCTGGACAAGTGGGAGAGTGCATGTGTGGGACACCAAGAGACCGGGACAGGCCTGACTGCTGGACCCTACAGTGAGGGGGTCCGGAGGCTCTGTTATGCTGTGGGGGGCATTTTCCTGGTATGGTTTGGGTCCACTTGTCCCCTTAGAGGGAAGGGTCACTGCAAATCATGACCTATGGTGACACATTTCTGTCCTGATGGGAGTGTCTCTTCCAGGATGACAATGCCCATCCACAGGGCATGAGGGTCACTGAATGGTGTGATGAGTGTGAAAATGATGTGACTCATATGCTCTGGCCTTCAGTCACCAGATCTCAGCCCAATTGAACACCTATGGGAGATTGTGGACCGACGTGTTAGACAGCGCTCTCCACCACCATCATCAAAACCCCAAATGAGGGAATACCGTTTGGAAGAATGGTGTCCATCCCTCCAGTAGAGTCCAGAGACTCGTAGAATCTGTGCCAAGAGCATTGAGGCTTCTGGGGCTGTGTTGGTTTTCCTTTAATTTGACAACCGTCTGTATACACACACACAGGTGTCTAAGGTTAAAGATGAGACCTTCTCAAAGGCAGCAAGATGCAACTGAGGAACTAGGAGGGAGGGATTGGGAAAGGAGAGTAAGAAAGGGGTAGAGTGGCAGGACAAGGGAGAAGAGAGAGAGAGGGAGAGAGAGAGAGAGAGGTATAGATAATGGGTATCCAGGCTCAAGTAACATCTCCCCCCCGACACCAGGGTCCCCCGGCCACCATGATCGAGCCCCTCCCCCAGGAGGGCCGCAGGAAGCGCCGGCGCCACACGGGCGACATGGTGCAGGGAGACGTGGTGCAGGGAGACCAGCCGATGGAGGACGAAGCCGGCGGCATGGAGGAGGTGTTCGCCTCGCTCAACTCCATGAAGGCCGAGGTGGAGCACATGCGGAAGCCGCTCGGCACCCAGGAGAGCCCTGCCCGTACATGCAAAGAGCTGCAGATGTGCCACCCTGACTACAAAGACGGTGAGGGGCCCCCCAGCAGTAAATATATAGAGAGAGAGAGCGAGAGGAGTGAGTGACTGGGGCCCTGCCTGCTGCAAGACTTGGCTTTTTAAACTATATTGCAAACCCACAGATGGTCTTGTGTTTACCGGTGTTATGGTGCGGGGTCGAGTTCTGACGTTTCTGTCCTGATCTCCCACTGCAGGCGAGTACTGGATCGACCCGAACCAGGGCTGCCACCGCGACGCCCTCAAGGTGTTCTGTAACTTCACGGCCGAGGGCGAGACCTGCCTGTTCCCAGACAAGAAGGCGGAAGCGGTGAGTGTTTCCCCCCCTCCGCCCGGAGAGGATCGACTTCAAAACCCATTTACCATTTAGGACATAGAATGGCAGAGCGTAGAATTTATTGTGACGGTCTGTCCATGTCCCCTGCGTTCCCTCCTGCAGGTGAAGCTCGCCGCCTGGAATCGGGAGAAACCCGGCACCTGGTTCAGCCAATTCAAGAAAGGAAAGCAGGTATGGTCCGTCACCTTATTCCCGGGGGGCTCTGGGGCGTCTTCATCGACCGGAGTCTGCAGCTCGCGTCTCTCGTAACTCGTGTTGTGTAGGTCTCTTCGGGGACACACTATTGGGAGACACAAAACTCCACGAGGCGTCGGGCTGGGTGTCAGTGTCTAATCTCCAACTGGCACAAGACGTCTCTCTGAATTATTCTGCATAGACAGCCAGGCCCAAAGCTCCGCCACCTTCCCTGAAAGCTCACCTATAGCAATTTGAGAAGGGGCGAATGTGTGGCAGGGGATAGTTTAGTTTTTTATCTTCCCTCCCTAATCTGTGCAAGGCCATGCTGCTCCGCCGAGTCTTATCCGTGGCACCTCTAACCTCCTCTCTCTCTCTCTCTCTCATGCAGTTCTCCTACATCGATTCGGAGGGCAACGCCGTGCAGGTGGTTCAGCTGACCTTTCTGAAGCTGCTGAGCGCCACAGCCCACCAGACCTTCACCTACAACTGCCAGAACTCGGCCGGCTGGTACGATAGCAGCTCCCGCAGCCACCAGCACGCGCTGCGCTTCCGTGGCGCCAACGACGAGGAGCTGTCCTTCGCCAAGACGCCCTTCATCAACGCCCTGTACGACGGCTGCCAGGTGTGCATGCCAGCTCGCCCGGCTCCCTCCTCTCTTGGCTGTGCCGGCTGTAGTTCAGTTTAGTTGATTGTTTTTGTAGTTTTTTCCCCTCAACACTGTATGATTTAGTTTTTAATTTAGCTGATGCCTTTATTCATTCAAAACATGAGCTGAACATTAAAATATATAAATATAATAATGAAGAACATAGTGCAGCGACCGGGTGAGAACACTGTGCTGCAAAACATAGTAAATAGCAGAGTGAGGTGCCGGAGTAAAGAATAATTAGGCTTTGTTTGGTTTGCCATGACCTGTTTACGTGAACCACCAGAGACTCACAGATGCTGCTGTTCATGTCTTTCTCCTCAGTCCCGGAAAGGTTACGAACGGACGGTTCTGGAGATCGACTCTCTGAGAGCCGACCTTCTTCCCATCACCGACGTCGCCGTCACAGACTTTGGCAGCAGCAACCAGAAGTTTGGGTTCGAGCTCGGCCGTGTTTGCTTCAACGGTTAAAGCCCCGGGAATGAAAACAAAGTAGCCACGTATTTTTTAAAGCAATAAGACTTTTGTGATTGCCACAAGCAATATTTATATATCTATTTTTTTGGTTTTGTTTCTAATCTGTGGTGGGTTTGTGGTATGTTTTTTTTTTTTTGCAAGAAACTAAAGAGAAATGGACAAACCACAGAGGTGAGGTCATTGTCATGTGACTTTGGAACATCCAATAGGATCGGAGCCGCCATGATCCGGTGACAAAGCAGTAACGTGATTGGACAATGCCCTGTGACGATTGGAAATGCACATTTGATAAAGGGAAACTCAACGACGTATATTTTTCATTTGTTTTTTTTGTTTTGTTTTTTGTCCTGTTTTCTGCTGATGTATAAAGTTTGCCTTTTCTCCATAAAGGAGAAATGTTCAGGGCTTCTCCAAAAATATTTTGGGTGGAAAGCTATAGTCAACTACATTAGATCTATGTTGATTTTACTTTCACAAGACAGAAAGAGCAAACGTCACGCGGCAGCAGAAGCTTGTGTTCCCATGTTTTTTGGCGTGACTGTTTGTATTACATTAACATAAAGCTCTTCTCAGAGTATCTCCCACCGGTACACAAACCTGTGTATCAAACTAAGACTTTATTATCAGCAAAACAGAAACAAACTAAACCTTTTTGGTGCTTGATTGCCTGCCGTCACCGATAACCGAAATACTCTCGGGCAAGGGGGTTAGACTTCAGGTATCCAGGGGGCACTGGCTGTTACTGGCCAATTAAGCATTTAAGTTTAAATTAATTGATTAATTTTTGACTCATTTAATGTCTTTTTAAGGTCCAATACACACACAAAAAAACACTAAGTCTAGATACAGGCCATGTATATCTGTAAAAATGTGCATTACTCCAATTCAGATAAAGCAAAGACGTGAGAAGCCAGGAGATACTGTGGCACCCTCCCCGTCCCAGAGCTGCACAGTGGTTTACACGCTTGACCTGACCTTAAAGTGAGCGCCTTACTGGACCCGTTTACAAACAAAACACAACCTGCGACCAATAAGGACTGTAATGAGTAGGGCGTCAGCGTGGGAGAACGCTCTTAAGAATACAACTCCCAGGATTCAGATAAAGTGGACCTGACACTGACGGTACAACACTGCCTCAAGCATCCATTGTACTGTACTGTCTGCTAACCTTGCTTTTTTTTTGCTTTTTGTTTTCATGTTATTGTGTGTGTGTGTGTGTGTGTGTGTGTGTGTGTGTGTGTGTGTGTGTGTGTGTGTGTGTGTGTGTGTGTGTGTGTGTGTGTGTGTGTGTGTGTGTGTGTGTGTGTGTGTGTGTGTGTGTGTGTGAGAGAGAGAGTGTGTTACTCAACAATGGTGCTAAAGAAAACATTTTATTATAATTTTATTATATCTGTTTCTAATTTTTACTTGGGGGGTGGGGATGGCTCGAAGGGCAGCATTGAACAGAGGCCTACAGGTGCCCGAGCTGCCCCTCCCACACGTGTAACACAATTCCACTCGCTGCCGGTCCGGGAGAGGGACACCGTCTCGCACTCCTGCCGACTACGCTCTGATTCGTTTGTATGGAAAACAATAATCATGACAAGCCACTTTGAACCTGCCTCACGAACCCTCACAGCACACGCACTCGAGCGTTATCGTGCGTGCCCGAGGTCTAGCGTAGCGTATGTATCGTTAGACACCAGAGCCGGCCTACACAGACATCACTGTCTAAACTAGGCAGCGAGGAAAACGCCAGTTAAAGAGAAGTTCTGTTGTGTATGCCTACCCCTACACACTCCTCTTCACTGATACACTGTCTTTAGATTTTAAACACAGATTTTAACCCTCACGAAAAATATTGTTCTGTAATTCATTCATTCCGTTAGATTCTCTATATCATCTAATTCTATCACTGACTTACATGTTGCAGCAGGAGCCTGTGGCCTAAAAACCTCTCTGCACAGAAACACCTTTTTGATTTTCGTATCTTCCTCGATTCTATGTTTACATTTGTCGCTGGGAACCTCTGACCCGAGAGCAGATATTCTGGTGCTAATACAAGGAATACTCGAGTTGGGGAATCGATCCCACTATTTAAATCTGTAGCCATGGGCACGGACGCACAGTGAGACGCCCCTCCGACCGCCATGGATTCTGTCAGCAGCAATACAGGAAAACGGCCTTCATTACGTGCTGTAAAAGTGCTGTATTGTGTGTCTGTTAACTACGGTCCCGTTTAACTGTGTGGGCATGCTCTGTACTGATGTAGATGAATATTATGCACTATCATGTTTAATAAAACACTAAGACATACGGTTGGGTTACTTTTGCTGATCTACAGATTGTTACATTTGTGTTATTTTTATTAGTTTGTTGCGTGTGTGCTAGCCTAACCTGAACCCCATTCTGTACATAGTATCCGTACAGCACCGCGATGGCCTGGCGACTCGTGCCACTGCAAGTATGTACATAATAGCAAAGTGCAATTAAAGGTCTCTTTCCCGATCATCTCTCAGACTGCGAGAGGATGATCCGAGCCCGTATTCCCCACTGCTACACAATAAAACTATCAGCATCTCAAGCAGTACAGCTTCAATCCTCCCCCTGCCCCCCAAAACCCTGTTTGTATAGCGTATCTGTGGTACTAATTTTATATACTGTACAGTTAAGTCTTTAAGAACAACAAGCGAACAAAACTCAACCATTGTTGCCTGAATAAGAATTGTATTTGTAAAAAAAAATCAAATGAGTACGAATTGAAATAAAGTCATTTTGTTAAAGTAAACCAGGTGTCGTTGTTGGGGTTTTCACCTGGGGGGCCTTGCATTGCAGGGGACCACCCTGATACTGGGATGTAAAGGCACCCTGTTATAAAGGGAGGAACGTCTCTCAGTCACAGCAGTGTCAATGGAAATCACAAAAGGTTTCTAAAGCGTCTGAAATTAATGTTTGTTGGTTCTCTGCGGTGGTGGGGGGTCAGGGATGCGTTTGCTTTATATGGTGACTGTATTCGTGCTCCGAGAGCGCCGTACGAAACCCACAGTGTGCGAGACGTCCCTATATCACACAGACAGGTCTTGTTTCACCTCCCGCTTCAGTGCTACTGCACAACCCTACACTACACACACACACACACACACACACACAGCCAGCCTCGTTCAACACCCTCCCCCCGTCTTCAGTATTCCAGTTCTCAGCCGTCCTGACCGGCCTTGTGAACGTTTTCTGTTTGTGTGTTTGCTCACCACACGCAGTGTAATTCATTTAATTTGATGTTTTCTCAACACTTTTGCGCGTAAACTCCCAGGAAGCAGATTGCTAATGAAAATGTCAGGTTCTGGCGCCGTCAGTCTGTTAATCTGATCCAAGTACAAGTGGTGATTATGCAAGGGCATGAAATAATAAATTACAGCGATAATGTAAGTTTTATCGAAATGCTCTGCAGAATGAATTACTTTCCAGATACTATCAAATCTAATTATCCGGTGCAGGCATTTTATCTAACCGACTACTTTTTTCTCTCTCTCTTATTTCTCTCTCCCCCAGTTCAAATTACTTATGCAAATCACCCTCCTTCCACCGGCTCCGTCTGTCATTCCACTCTGAGGAATATTTCAAAGGTTTGAGACACACACTTTCTTTAATCCACCATAAAGCATAACAGCCCCTTATTTGAATAATTATTTACTCCAGCCGGCGATCGCGCAGCAGTTTATTTAATGAGGGAGAAGTACGACTGGCAGCAGCGGGGAAAAAACAGAGACAGAGGAAGGAGAGAGATATCTGTGCACCGAAGTCGTGAACAACTGTCCATTTGTGTCCGTCTGCGCCGTTCTGCAACCGCCAGCTTTCGACTCACCCACTGCATGCGAACTGAGCGGAATCGCCACAATTCTCCATTCTACGCAAACTGGATTGTTTTAGTTAACTTGTGTAGAGAACAGTAATAAGACACAACAATTAAGTGTTACGTGCCAACGCTTAAAAAGGCTGCCCAGCTGATATGAGGTCCCTGCTCTTTAAACCCACAGCAGATTAGGAGAAAAAGTGTCCAATTGTGTCTTAAGAGAGTCAGGGTGTCAGGAGCCCAGCGGGGAGCAGGCCAGCCCTGGGAGTGGTGCGACGTTCAGCGTCACCGCTCTGCCACCGGGCCCTACATTGAGCCCACCCGAGGGGACAACTCACATAGTGGGCTGACAGTGATGAACAAGGTCGGCCTGGATGTTTGGCAGAGAGAGAGAGAGAGAGAGAGAGAGAGAGAGAGGGGGGACATAGATGTTCTGGAGTCAAAACAAGGGTCAGTTACCCCAGTTTCCTGACAATCACTGAGATCTACCATTGGTTTGAAAACCCCTCCCACTTAAACTGCTGTCCCAAGACCCCAGAAGCCACCTGTGTACCAGTACAGCAGGAGGCACCCGACACAAAAAAAAGCAAAGTTTTAGGGTATATTGTCAAAAGTGTAGAATTGAGAACAAGGGCAGTGATGTTCAGACTGTACAATGCACTAGTTAGAGCTCATCTGGATACTGTGGACAGTTCTGGGCTCCACACTTCAAGAAAGATATCGCTGCTCTAGAGGCAGTTCAGAGGAGAGCAACCAGACTTATTCCAGGTCTGAAGGGAATGTCCTACTGAGAGACTGAGGACCTGAACCTTTTCACCCTGGAACAGAGGAGACTACGTGGGGACTTGATCCAAGTCTTCAAAATCATGAAGGGCATCGACCACATCAAACCAGAGGAGCTTTTCCAGATCAGCAGGGACACACGCACCCGGGGACACAAATGGAAATTGGGCTTCAAGGCATTCAAGACCGAAAACAGGAGACACTTCTTCACACAGAGAGGCGTCACAATCTGAACGAACTCCCCAGCGATGTGGCTGAAGAGACAATTTGGGAACATTCAAAAACAGACTGGATAGGATCCTTGGATCACTTAATTAATGGACACCAAACGAGCGCGATGGGGCGAATGGGATCCTCTCTTATGTTCTTATGTTCTTAAGACACAGGCATTGAAATCCATTATAAATGGGGCTGGAGGAAAGAGTAGCACTGCAACTCAATGCAACAATGTAAACAATATAGTCTGTGATTTGCATCAATATATCTATCCATCTGTGTCTGTGATGGGATTAGCCTAGAAAATGAATGAACTAATAAAATAACAATCGCTCTTAGCTTTCAACTGCAGCGACGGGGAGGAGAAAGACACAGAATAAGGTGCCCCAAATCGTGCCCCTGGAGAGAGAGAGAGAAAACAACAACATTTGGGTATTCTGTCCAGTCTGTTGTTTGTCTCGCCATAAAGTCAGACTTCAAATCAGATTTATTTCAGTGTGACGGGGAAGAACGACAAACTTCAGATCAAGTGTATCGCCAGATTGCCGGGCGACCTGGGGGAATGAATGTTTAAAGGAAATGCTTTTCTTTTGTTGTGACAATGAATAAAGCATGATCCTTCTCCCACCAGTGCCGGCACGCCCGTGTCCACTCCGCACAAGCCTGCTGTCAGATCTGATCCCCATAAACTGAACTGGCTCGCTCTGATCTCCAGCTCTGCCCCCCACTGAAGAGACTCCAGTGATTTTCTGACAGCGAGCAGATGACAGACACTCAGTGCCAGCCACTGTAATCACACCCTCATCTCAGCCAAGTGTTGTGTGTACATCACTGTGGCTGTTTTCGCATGCATCGAGGCCACTGCGGGAACCTCGTGCTCTCGCTCTCTGCTCTCCAAGCTCGCTCCAACTTGGCCGAGTCTCGAGAAACGTGTGGCAGCTGCCTCTGAAGTCATGGCTTGGTGGTGGACGAGGACAGGTGCACCGCGTCCCCTTGAGGTCCACCTTTGCACCGCGCTGGCGATTGAAAAGTCCAGCGAAGGAATCTGTACGAGTCCCCGCTTCGTCTGCAGATGGTTGAGTCATGTTGCCGTTTCCGAGATCGCTCTTCCCAGCGCGGACGTAGACAGTCACATAAATTAACAGCCCTCAACCCCCAAGCCCCACCGTTACCTTTTCAAGGGCAAAAGCATTTGTAACTGCTCCTGTAAAAGCCCCCGGTCCCCAGCCGAGAGCGAGAGACGTTGACACCCGCGACAAGGTCAACGAAGCAAATGCCAAGGAACCAGGAACGGCAAAGCATTTAAAAAGCAGGAGAGCTCTGAGCGCAAGAAAGGATTCTACTTTCTCTACTCACAACCCCTGAGCGGATGCGCTGCAGGCCCTGGGGATTGCTGTAACAGCCTGTGCACTGTCCACCTCACACGCCAGCTTCTGAGACACGCTGTCCGGGATGCAGAATGAGCCAGAGGGACACACGAGGACACGGAAGGTGAACTAACAAGCGGCAGGCAGCAGAGCAGTATCAATCCATTCCTTTCCCTGTGAAATGTTCACTTCAGTGGCGAAAAATCAGATCCTGTTTGTTCCTTTCCTATCTTTTCTTTTTCCATGACTATTTTCTGCTCTTTCGAGTCTCCATATCTTGTTTTTCTGTCCTGCAGACCGATCTAGAAATAAATATTCCCCGCCCCGTTATGAAGACAGTGCCGACCGCTCTCAGCAATTCCTATCTCTGAGCTTTACCTGACACCACGTCGCGCTCCACAAAACAAGAGTGTCTCCACTGGAGTGCCTTCCTGGTGTCATTTTCATCCCGCTGCTCTGGAGGGGGCTCTGAAAGCTATTGAATCAACTGGCACTCAGCTAATTGTTCCTCCCACAGAAAGCCATTGTGTGCAGAAAGAAATGTCACCCGCTCTCCCATTGCCGCTATCCTAGCAGCTATCAGTGACAATTATTGTTCGCAGACTAAATGGGCATACATCTACGACACTCCGCCACCTCCTAATGACAAATAAAGCCTCTTTGTGCTCGTAGACAATGGGCCCCATCATTAGCCGGGAGAAGCTGCGATACACAGTGATTAGGATGTTGCTGCTTTTCTCCCCCTGTCTTTCCCTGCCGTCGGCCCACTGCTGACTTCACGAGGAAGTCTGGTTCCCCTGATCATGTCCAGTCCAGGAAGTCACACTTTCCACACTCGCTAAATGTCCACATTCAACCGAAACTGCCTTTCCCACGTGTCAATGTCAAACAATGATTTTTGATTAGGGGGGCCAGTGTACGATTTATTTTTGATTTCTATTTAGGACGTGTTTTAAGTCATGCGTGGCTCGTGGCGTAAGAGCACAGAGGACAGCGAAGTTTAACGAAGCATTTTTCTGCAACACTTCAGGGTGAGAAAAAAAGCTGAAGCCTTCAATTAAAGATATAAATATGAATGAGCAAAAATGGGAATTGATTAATGTCAAAGGACAGAGCGTAATTGAAAGTGACATTCAGTTTTGCATGCTCCTAATCTTCTAATCGCCACTGTATTTCTCAGCGCAAGTCCATGATGCATTATAGTATGAAACAACCACGCAAAGAAGAAATATCAATGATTAATGCACTTTTTATTACTATTATTCCTCCTCCATGAAATCAATGCTTTCTAAACACGTATCCATTACTCAGTCCCTGAATTTTTTGATTAATTAATTGTATTAATTCCTCAATTCATTCATTTTACAGTCGGCAGATAGATGCGCGTTGGAGTTGTGTGTGTGTGTGTGTGTTTACACGGCACAGGAACACACAAAGTGACGAGGACTAATTTACTCGATATCTCGGCCCGCTTAATTCAGTTTACATAATATTAGCCTGCCTCTTTACCGGCATGAAAGATGAAGCCAATTTGCAGAAGATGCACACCGGCAGAACCAATAACACGCGGAGAAAGACAAACATTTATTCACACGCACACACGAGGCCATCCTAGCTTGTGCACATTGTTCAGAGACCCAATCTAATGCTTGCCCTGGTACCGGGCCTATTGCTGCTGCTGCCACGCTTGTCATAACAACAACACACAGGACCACTGAAACACACTGGGCCGCCACATCAATTACGCAAATCAATAACTTCCTGAAGTCGTCTCTACATTTGCACCGTCTGTGCTGGTTATTCATATTATACTCCTTGTTACTATTCGACCATGAGCTGGTGAGTGCAGCGTGCGTTAAATTAGTCCTTCATTTTGTATCTGTTCTAATTTCAGCTGGGTGTGTTGGCGAGACACACAGTACATCGTATGTGCTTTGCTTTTGTAAGGTGTGTATTACGGATTACAGTGAAGGTTTGCGATTCAATGTTATTACTGGTCTTTTATTGAAGGATTACGAAGCAGTGTTATTTATTTGCTTTAAATATGACTGTAAATATGAGCAGCTCGGTGAAATGCTCGTTTGTGTTTGTTTGTTTGCTGAAGATAGTTGATTAATACAGGTCATTTCTGCTCTGTATCTGTATAATCTCTCCATTTTGTCTGGGCCTCTGAAATAGCCCAGAAAGCTGTTCCATGATGATTCAGTTTAAATGTATCATGCAAGGCACTGCCTTAGCCGATTAAACTAATTGTTCTGTGTTTTTCAGTATCCTTGTCCATTGGGGGACAACGTTGACTGTGATGATGTGTCCCAATCACGGTGTCCCAAACAAGACTGCTGCCCAGGGAGAAAAACACTGGGACCGCCGGCCAGCACCTCCCTGCGGCTCCACATCTCGCACTTTCACAAAAATCCTGCCGTCAGCTGGTGTGACGGCAGTGCTTGGTGCGTCATGCGAGACCAGGGGCCCGGCAGGATCTGGAGACCGCAGTCACAAATACTGTCGTCCCTCCATCGACTGCTCCCTGAACTGCGGCACTCCTAATAAACTCCACACAACCTGACGCAAACCAAACGAATGCCCACTCCACACCGATGGATGTCTGCAACAAGCGAGGGCACTGCCCAGTCCATTTCTCTGCACACTTTTTCATTGTTTTCAAATTCTCTTCAGCCACAGCAGAGCCAGTGCCCTACCAAGCGTCGCGGTTTCGGTCGTGGTTGCAGGAGCAGCGGACCACACCTTAGGGTGCTGGCTCTGCCCAGTGTCTGGTGCTTTTAAACCAGGACTGAAATACCGCAGAGACCGCCACTGCGCAGCACAGGTGGCATTGAGAGCATCAGTGCAATGACACTGATAAAAACCAGAGGGAGAGCGAGAGACAGAAAGCAAAACAATTGCACAATTGCGCAGCCTCAAGACCGCTCGGCTGGTATCATATGATCAAATCAGAAAGCGGGCTAAATTGCAGTGAATACAAAAAAAAAATGAATTCTCCGGCGCAAATATCCGGGGAGACTGCTGTTTGAGTTTAATATTGTGAATTAAAGCCCCGTGTTTCTTTCTTCACTTCCCATCAGCCAATGAAAGTTGACCTCCATCCCGGGATGCCTGTTCACCCCTGGGAGGGGACTTCAGCCCCAGGGGGTGTTGTTGGGCTGAGCCGTGGCAGTTTTTCCACTATTTCTTGATTTCTTTGCTAGGAGTTTAACAGTGGTCAGAGGGCAGGAGGGGGATGTCTGATTTCCAGTGTGCCTCAGTGACCGCTAAAAAAAGAAAAAAATCATTAAAACCTGGAAACTTGAAAACACAGCACGTGTGTGTGAAACATCTCCTCCTGTCCTCTCCTTCCAATTCAATCACCGTTTGCTTTTATTTGTTTCTACAAAGTGCTGATTATTCAATACAGCATCCAGCCGCCGGCCTTGGGTTTTCAGCGGTAACCGCCTCAGGCAAGGTCACTCCACCCCCACTCCGAGGAAAACACGCCAATGCGCTGTCCGGCACCTGTGCAGATTGCACCCGGTTTGGACCGCCTCTGTCCAGGTGAGAGCGTCTAATTTTCTGCTTCTGAGAGGACAAACCCAGAAGGGAAAAAAAAAACCCTGCCGACGTGACTTTCGGATTAATTAACAAATTAAAAAGCTAGGATCTACCCGTATGATCTGCTTTTGTGTTCATAACAATTATGTCCCACCCATTCAAAAATGTATTAAACACCACAATCACTGCAGTCTAATCGCATGTCCACTCCCGTGCCGGCATCTGGGAGAGATCTGTGGAAAAGATGGTAAACATAAGCATAAGATATAAGTTTATACTAATAATATCTTTCATTCTCGTGTTCTTCAGCAGTGATGAGTCCAGACAGAAGCGACTCCTCTCTCAAAAAACCCAGCCCTGGCGTCTGTGCTCTCCAAGCCTCACCCCTATTAAAGCAATACAGTGTTCATCTCAAACAGCATGAGGAATAGTAATAAACCTCATGATCTGCATGCCAGGAGAGATCAAGGTCAAAGCTGTAGCCTGAGAACTAATCATTACACAGGCCTGCCTGGCTGCCTGCCTCCCCAGCCCCCAGAGAGACACGCAGACCTCACAAACACACCCGCCGCTCCCCAGACACAGCTCTGCGAGGCTCTCTGTATTCGTGTCCGGGAGCAGGCTCTTCCCATGTCCCCCAAAACCTGTGGGGAGACCAGACACAAGTTCTGTGGCCTCCCTTTCTCTGAGACTTTTGGAGACCAACGACCATTCAAACGGAGGATGTGGGGCTCAGGCGAGTGGGGGTCTCTCAAATCCCATCTCTCAGATCTCACACCAACACAGTCAACAGGATGGGAAGAGTCTTACTGGGTGATGGAAAAGATACCATACCAGGCATCCGTACATCTATGTGTGTATCAGAAGAAATCCCCTGAACTCTTCTATGGCTCCCAACGATGTCATTGTTCGGTAGGTAAGTGAGCGCAGACTTTGCACAGATCATTCATTTACTCACTGTCCCATTTTCCTAACCGGGGTGTCGTTAAAAGCAGACAGACACACATCGCATGGATTATTAAAAAGCCTCAGTGCTTTGCTGAGCTGCACACACGTGATGAAAGTCACAGGCACATGGGCTCTGATCTGCTTCCTGTCCAGGCCGTGGTGAGTGCGTGTGAATCCGTAACACTGACACACAACACCGGTCCTGCCTGCCGAGTCTGGTGTAAGAGTAAAGCAGCCTATAGATTTAAAAGGCCGCCCAATTTGAGCTTATATACTATTACTACTGCTACTCCAACAATAATATTAGTAATAATAATCATAAAAAGCAATCTGTTGGATTCTTAGATAAGATTTTATATTAAGATACTGCTTATAACAGTTTATTAATATGCTATATATATGTAATAAGAACTATGAAGATATAGGGTAGTCTAGGTAATATACATGCATTATTACAATGTAGTACTAATACGTTTCACATTTTGGATGCTGATATTTTATTTCCCATCGTTAAAGACCATTGGAAATGATTGCTACATTGTAACCATGTTTATACAATGCTTTATGAAAAATGTATAGTGCCTTGCCCTGTTGTAACAAGCAGTCATGATCCAGGCCTGTATAGCCTGTAACATAACACCAGGCACAAAACAGAGCAGACAATTCCCCTGCACCTGCATCTACTAGTGTGGCATGCTGGGTGTAATGCAAACAATCATACGGAAGCCTGATATTCATACAGTGCGTTTAGTAGTGCTGTGTAGAAACCAGGACTAACATATGTGGGGTGATTTCCTGTCGTCAGCTCAACTTTGCAGGAAAATATAAAAAATAAAAGAAAGAAAAATAAAAATAAAATAAAAACCGACAGACTAAAGTTTGGCGAGTCGGCACTGCAGGCGAGTTCTTCCCATATCTAGGTCAAATGACATTGCCTTTTATCTGCAAGCTTTAGCGGAGAGCTCGGCCCCAGAGTGGGAGTCTATCAGGGAGACGCCTGTGACTTTTCTGGGCCAGTTGCTCGCTGACGGAGTCGCAGTCCTCTGGGGGAATGGGAAGAGTGTCACACAACATGCAGCTCCTCTCGTTGTTTACAAGCCTCCTCATTTATTCTTAACGGAGCCTAATAAGGGGGTGGGGATGCAAATTGTCGAAATAGACGTATTCATGTGGGGTAATTATTAATACACTGTAATGTCTAACAAGCACCAAAGTTGTACACTTGTCAGAAATCGCTGATTCAAATGTATCAGAGTTTCATAAAAAAAAAAATCTAATATATGAGTTTGATTAATAATTGAATCGAAGCCCCAAGGCAGCCGCTAAGAACTGCGTATCTCACACAGCAGGACCACCGGACGTAGATATCAATATGGATTACAGGAGTTCTTGTGCTTTTCACGGGTTACCCCACAAATCGGATCGCCCCCACACACAGCGACTTGACGCATTTCCGGCGTCGCACACTACCAAGCTTGGGGGAAAAAATGCTCCCATGAAGCAGAAAAGCCAAAACATTTAATGTTGTTTTAGCTCCACAAGTTTCGTTACAGTCATTTCTTTTCTTTGGGAAAATAAATAAACTCCCAAAATCCGCAGCCTCCCACGTGATCTACCCCTGAATCGTTTTTCTCTGGTGTGATCGCTCTCGCTCTCCAGCCAGCCCCATCAGAAGACCAATCTTGCTTACTGGCAGCGTCTCGTTGGCGTAGTAGGAGAGGCCTGTATCCCACACCCCGGGGCCGCTGCAGACTGAGTCATTTTGAGTTTAATACCAGACCAGTCACGTGTTTGCCCACTCAAAGCAGGGGTCACTCGGCAATACGAAGAAACCACAGCGCTGGCATATGCTCTGGCAGGTAAAGAAAGGTAGCCACCAGCTACGTATACAAGCCCTTCAGCAGAAGTGTAGTTAATGAATGAGAACTACCATCTGTCCAGCACTGACGGAGAGCTGCATTCCTCTGGACGTCTGTTTTATGGGCCCGATTAGCTATTCAGCCCAGACTTCTTTTGACGGTAAAAGCTGTTTTTTTTTTATCCCCCTCCCCTCCGTGGAGTTTTTCTCTGGAGAGGCACTTCAAAAGCTCTGAGGCCATCCATCACTCGTTCCCAGCTCTCCCTCTCTCCATCTCATCTGTCTCGGCGGGTGCCTGGGGGCCCACGCTCTGTCAGACGCGCTCTCCCGTCTGTCTCGTTACGAGCGCCGGACTCACGCTCGATCAGCCTGCCTGACTCCATCCAGCACCGCGTTTCCTGGACTCGGGCCATTCATCACCACAGCTAACCGGTGAGGCCCGTGCGTTCGCCACCCGCCCCAGTCACCCCGAGGTAGAGTGCGCTCCATCTAAAAGGGGTTTTCTTCATCATTGTTTGCGTGTTTGTTTGGGACAGTGGCCACCACTTCCCTGTTTGTCGTGTTCAAGTTTAAGAGAAACACTTTTTTAGGGAATGACCAACAGAAATCATAAATCATGAGGACAGGATCACCAGTCAAAAAAGAAAAAGAAAAGCATAATTTCAGCCACATTATTGATATTGAAAATGTTTTTTTTAACACTAATACAAAGTAGTTCAAAGAACGCATCTGCTCAAGTTCCTCCCGTATGTTTTTCTTCATTTCTGCTTCTTACTTTAATTACCTCTACAGACCCATATAATAGAGAATTTATTTTGTTCCCATCAATTGCCAGGGTTCACACAAGCTGGAGGCTTCAGTTCATTAGCTGGCCCCTGATTGACTATGCAATTAACTGTTAATTACAGTCCCTCCTAAACCTTTCCATCTCTAGGCTCGACGTTGCCACTTATATCTGTCAAAGGTTAAAGCCCAAAGGGCGCGTGCAGCAACAGTTACTATATATAGAGGAGCAGCACCAACCTCCTGACCCATGCATCAGTTTGGCCAATGTATTTTCACGCTCCAGAAGAGACGCTTTGTGTTTAAAAGCTTGCACCATTCCTACGGCTACCGAGAGGGAAAGCGTTTATTTAAAAATTTTAATCGCTTTCCGTTTCTCATTCGAAGAGGACGATGTGGGGGGCGCCACCCTGAAAGGAAGGAAAGCGGATGATCGAAGCGTTCCCCTCTGCCACAGAGCCGCCAGTTTCCAGGTCGCAGCTCGGCAGCTCACACGGCCCATGGAAGCGAGAGATCCCCTCGCGGAGCGGCCCGGCGATCCATCAGGGGGTTTTTCCGAGCCGTGAGGTCGAACGCAATCAACCGCAGATGTTGAATATATTTAGATAAATGTGTAAACCCTACTCTATGCCAACGCAAATATAGATGCACATTATAATGGATCATTATAGTACAATTTCTACAAGCACCTCCAGCTCAAGAAAACCCTACATGGATCAAACAAGGGAAGCAAGGGAGTCTTACTTGGGTTTTGCTAGGTGTCACTTTTTTTAAGTTTACAGCTGTGATCAAAACCATATGGACGCCCCTGAGGGACATGTTACTTAAGTCAAATAAATAAATTAGAGAAGCAGGCAGGAAAATAATCTAGGGAAGAAAAACAATCAATAATAACAAGACTTACAAAAACAACTACACAACGTTTCATACAGCTACAGCTATATTACTAGGGCTTCACTGCCCAGCATCCACCCGGGGTCGGGACCAGGAGTCTCCTCGCTGTCCGCTCTCACTCCGAGACCTCACTGGCTCAGACCCAGATTGGCTCTGATCCTGGACGACACCGTGTCCCTTCGGATGGGGAGGTCCAAGACTAGACTGTCCCAAGGCTAGTCCAAATCCAAGACTGACACGAAATCACAGCTGATGAAATCCGCCGGGGGAGTCGCTGCAGCTTCGCGCCGCCGCCTGGGCAGCACACGTGTCCGGGCCTGAGCGCGGGCCGCGATTGATTAATGAAGCCACTCGGGTGATTTATGGGGTTCGAGTAGCCGAGTAATTACACATTGTCCTCCTCAATACCTTGACGACCAGCGGCGAGGGCCCCGACAGCAGGCCTTGCCATCTTTGATTACGGCAGAGACCAGTCAACGACCGGCCCCCATCCCCCCCGACTCACAGCCTCTCAGACACCAGCGTCGCGGAGGGTGGGGGAGGAACAGCGTGATTATCGCAGATCAATCATAAGCCTCTATGGATCGGGGTTAATGAGGGGAGGAGAGGTCAGATTCCCGTCCCCCAGCGACGAGCCTGGGATAAAAAGCTTGAGGTGAAAGTATAATGAATCTGCACGACGGCAGAGAGTTGTGAAACCAAAACCAAAATATAACAACAGCAACAACCAGAGACCGTAAAAAACAGACAACAAAAAGCACAGGCTCGGCACAGTCCACAGTCCATTAGTGGCCATGTGTTATGGAGGGTGATTGATCGTACATCACTTGGAGACCCGTGTCTGTTTCCCTCACAGACTAATATTCATGCCATTGCTTTGATATTTCTGCAAGATCTGAGCTGTGATCCTCAGCGCACACAATCTGCCATATGGGGTCTGGACGGTTCCCCCGAGACGGGCCGGATTCTGTTCCAAAAGTGGCTTTTAGATGCAGCTTTCTCCTGCAAACCCACCTTAACACACAGATCGTGCCTCGCATAAACCAGCAGAGAGGAAAAAAGCATAAAAACGGATACGAATCGGATATAACGGCGGCTATGCTGGAGTTAGTTTGTTTGGGTTTTGCGTATTTATTGGTTTGTTTAAATTGTATTGCAGCAACATGTGTCCGAGGGTAATCTGGGGGTAATCTGTGTCCAATGCACTCTTTATAAAGACAGAAGGAAATATCCATGCTGGTTTTCACCGTAAGAGCCAGAATCGGACCACACTGCTGTGTAGTGAGGCGCTACCGTGGCTGTTTAAATGGCGATGGTCTGTCAGCCTCACACCTTTCATCACTAAAGTCAATATTGACCGGCTCACACTCCGCGGACCGCTCTCTCTGCGCACCGACGCTGTGTGATTGACATTATGCATTTCAATCTGTGACGGGACGGGACGTGACGGGAGCCCCCTCCGTTCCACAAAGACAAGTCTATTTATGACTCCGCTGTACTCCGGCACCAGGAGATGTGGGTTTGTAATAATTGGTTTTAATTGATTCTCTCTTGCGCTCTTTTAATTTAACTTTTGCGTTTGTCCTTGAGAGTGAGAGCGAGAGCGAGAGAGAAAGGGAGGAGTAAATTAAGTTACATTTCTCCATCGATGCAGTTGTGATTAAATATAGAATCTGTTTATCATATTGCGAAAGGGGGCTGCATTTCAGCGATCTTGATTCATATTCTTCGATTGTTGTCTTTTTAATATGCTCCGTGCCGTACCGACCCGTGAGTCACCACCGACCCCAACGTGACCCGATCTATAATTCCATTTAAAACATCATCTTCATAACTCAGGGCCCCCGATTACAGACCTCTGGCTGTCGGCGGGTCGCAGCTCCACTGCGGGCCCAGACACCTGCCAACGCGCTCTCCTTCCCCGTCGCCATCGGCTCCCTTAATGAGGCCCCCGGAAACTCCACAATGCTCTCGTAATCATCGATCAATAAAAATGATAATTGCCTTTCTCCTCCTCCGTATGCAGGCGGAGAAGAAGCGTGAGAGAGAGAGAGAGAGAGGAAAAGACAGACGAGCGCTTTTAATGAACACTACCACAGGCATTTAACGGGCAACCCCGCTGTCACTCTCACTGGCGTTTATGACTGCGCCGTTCCATTATCCCAGTGTGAAGTCCGTTAATGTGGAATTGTTTCAGTGCCAGGTGCTTCTGAAGTTAATCTCTCTTTATTTTAGTCAATTAGGCCGTCTATAATTCACCGACGCTAGACTGATAGTTAGGGCCGATCATCGTGGTGGCGCCGGTGATTAAACGGCTGTGGTCTCGTCCGTCGCCGTCCCGCGTACTGACAGATGTGCACCTGTTGTGAAGCCGCTGCGGAGTCCTAACCGAGCCTTGAGCCATACCCGTGTCATTAAGACGAGCGCAGGCACGTCTGCCCACGGACTGGGAATCACATCTCTGCTTTATAGGACAAGACATTTTCAAAAAGGCAAACAGAAGCTGCGCAGTTGGGATTTAATACACTTGCGTGCGTGTTTGTTGATCGAGACATGTGTAAACCATGATATCTGTACAGGATTTATTAATAAGCCTCTATATTATTACTGCATCCATATTTAACATGCTTGATTCATCTGAGATGCGTATTTTCCATTTATGTGAGCGCGGTGAACGCTCACACCTGTGCCTCCCCCAGATTAGTGTTGGTATCAGCTATGAGATGATTTTAGGCGTCTTTATGGGATTTGTGATTAACTTTGTGCAGAGAATGAGGGACTGGCGTGTGAATTTGCCTGCTTGTTTGTGGACTAGTATCAGACTAGACTTTCCTATGCCTATTTTAAGGCTTTAAATTAGATCTTTTCATGCAAAGATTTAAACCTTCCTATAGAAGCACTTTTTTGTGACAGTGGGGTCTTGGTAGGAAATTAAGGTCACCAAACACGTAGCTGAGCATCAGATATTGAGACAATCTCTTGCCTCCAGCCCGGAGCAAGAGAACACAGAACACAGAACTGTGACGAAGGCCTCATTATTAAATAAATAAATACAGAAATAAATAAATGGGAACTCCAATCTAAGCTCCAGGCTCTTAACTATGATAAATACTTCTGGTATAAATATCAATCAAGCGTGGAGAAAATTGAGATTAAACTATCTATCACACGCAGCTCGCCTCATAAAAAACTGGAGACAAATTTATTCTTTATCCCCCCTAATCATTCCCTACTCATACGCTTGCAAAGGTGGTGGGAAATTAAATCCCGGCTCTGAGGAGAAGTGATTCGGTCAGATGAAAAAGCCAAGAAAATAAAATAAGAGAGAGAGAGAGAGAGATTGACTATTCAACCATGGCCCCAAGGGAGTCACAATAGGGTGCTACCTGAAAAGTGAGACAAAAATACTTCCCCGCTCACATCAGAGCTCTCATCCCGCACCAATCTTCATTCTTAATTATCCTGTTGCTCCTTCATACTCTCTCTCCGCGGGGAGCCGCTGTGTAAATTAACAACGGCGTGCGTCAGCTGTTTAGCGGCGTGGGCTGTCATTAGCTTAACAAGGGAGACAAATTGGAAGCAGTAAGGGATAAGCCATCAGTGATAAAACCATTTATTTTAGTGTCTTGCTTTTAAATAATCTCTCGTTAATGGTAATTGAGGAATCACACATATATAGATTTTTAAAACAAAGTCACATCTTACTAATTTATGGCGCTTTATTTTTTAGTATATTTTGGTTCTGTGGGATTGTTCATTAGGGTGCTGTGTTTTGGATTTCCTGGATACATTATTGGGCAGATTTGGTAATGAAAACGGGAGTCGAATAAAAGTTGCCCTGGACACTTAGCTGAATTTCCTCGGGATCCCTCTGGATGAGGTTCTTGATTAAATCAGCTGCTGAAGATCTGATTCTGTAAAACATCTGTAAGTTCATCTGGAGTCCTGTGTCTTGGTCGTGGGTTTTCTTGTTCAGCTACACAACAACAACATCTGGAGTCTATCGCTGCCATAGCAAGCGGCTGCAGAGCAGAACTGGAGAGATGGTGGGTTTGAGTGCCGCCAGGTCTGCTCAGAGCTCACAGACTTGAGCCGTGGCTGCGTCGGGAACATTTCCTTATTAAAGTGGCCCAGATGGTCCCGTGACCGTCTCACAGAACGTGTGGACAGGCCGGCCACTAACTTGCAGAAGAACTAACAGGTCAAGCCACACATGGGCTTCAATCAGCTTCTTCACTCAAGCCTTCGAAATCCCCAGAAAGAGGCAAGCCCTCCCCAGATTGAGATCTCCTCCTCCGGTGGGGACCGAGACCGGTGGTTGCCCGTCAGTGCAGAGTGATTAATTGTGCCTCATCAGCAGGACTCGGGGGCTTGATAATACAGTGCCGGGGCGGCAGACACTCCCAGGCCCCTCTCGGCCCAGTCGATGGCGACCCCATCACCTGCCAGCGATGGTGATGAATGCGGAAATGAGCTGCCGTGTCGCTCCTCTCCGGACACTCATGCGTCGCATCGACCTCTCGCTTGCATGGATCCACTTTGCCTTTCTTCCCTCCCGCTCTGTCTTCTACTTTTCTGTTTTGACAAGGCCACGGCGGTACCCTCCCGGCGGGACTCCGCTCAAGGTTAACGCCGATATCAAGTGTAAAGGATACCCCCCCACCCCCTCTCCTTTTTTCATCCTGTTCGGCTTAATCAATTTTTAACTACACCGCAAAGCCCTCTGTTTTAAAATGTCACCTTCTGTGTTGATCTCAGAATAGTAATAACTTCAGAGCCATTAAAGAAATAATAATGTATGAATCTGCCCACCTGAGACATCGGAAATGCAGAGTACATGTTCACAGCGAGCCCAGGCCTGCCTCAGAGCCCCGGCCCAGCTGTGGCTCACGGCGGTGCGTGTTCGGAGCGGTTGAGCCTTATTCTTTTAATTGCCCGCTTCCTCGTTTGAATTCTCACTTGTTTCACACCCGGGACCTCCATACACAACCTCACATGCTGAGCAGTTGCTCATCTGTTGTGTTTCAGGTCACTAGGCGATCTTTGGGTTGGCAGGTGTAGACAAATACTGGGCCGCTGGTTCTGAACGTCAAGAGCAGGGAGAATTAGCGGCCCACTACGGGTCCACCAGCACCACTGCTATTAGTACGGCACCTGGCAAATTTTCTACTCAACATCTTCCACTTTCAAAATAATTTCCAGTCCATTGCTACAGCAATTGATCTACCAAAGAATTAGAAGAGCACGTAAAGCTGAATATATAAATACAGACGGGTGACAAATGACAGGAAAAACCTGAATAAATGAGTGGAGGAACATAACGAATGCAGATGCCTCCAAACAGCTGTACTGCATGACACAATTAAGTAATTAACATCCTATCATGCTCTGTGGCATGTATACTGAGCAGGCCCAGCTGACCTCGATTTTGGATCAAGATGGCAAGAGGCCATGATCTAACTGACTTTGAAAGAGGGGTTATCATTGGGGCATCTCTTCCAGGATGACAATGCCCATCCACAGGGCACAAGGGTCACTGAATGGTGTGATGAGTGTGAAAATGATGTGACTTCATATGCTATGACCTTCAGTCAAGAGATCTCAGCCCAGTTGAACACCTATGGGAGATTGTGGACCGACGTGTTAGACAGCGCTCTCCACCACCATCATCAAAACCCCAAATGAGGGAATATCTTTTGGAAGAATGGTGTTCATCCCTCCAGTAGAGTCCAGAGACTCGTAGAATCTGTGCCAAGAGCATTGAAGCTGTTCTGGGGCTCGTGGTGCCCAACACCTCACTGAGACACTGTATGTGGGTTTTCCTTTCATTTGTCACCCATCTGTATATTGCAGTGATGTAGTCTTTCTGCCATATGGATTCACCAACCAAGACAACAAATAATAGGGGAGGAAATCGGAGGTAAGGTTTATTTTCCAGCAACAGCTTTTTAACAGAGCAACATTGTCTACACCAGGGATAGTCAACAAGCGGACCACGGGCAAAATCCGGACCACCAGATGCTTTTGAATGGACCATGAGAATAATTTTAATTAACTTATTATCATGATTGTTATTTTTTATGTATTGTTACGGAGGTTTGTTGCACTCAGGGCTTGTTATTGTGTGGAACCTAGTAGCAGCCCTTCCTGGTTATTAGCCGATAGAATGTGATGTATTAATATGGGATGTCCTATAAGAACTCGTTTTTCAGTTAGTTAGTTGATTGCGCGCAGATTCCCGGTTCGGGCATCTCTATACACGGTCTGGACTGGGGCAAGAGTGACACTTTTTTCTCGTCAAAGCACAGGTATTCGGTTTGTTCTCCTGAATTCTATAAACAAACAGCTAAACTGTGGATCGTTTGACATGTGGACATATTTCAACCTCGCCTCCAAAATATAAAAGTTCACACACACGACACACGACACACGACACACGAATCGCGCATTTCAGGTCTCCAATTGTCAAAATCTTCAGGGGGAGGACCCCCAGACCCCCAACCTGAATTCCTCAATCATCTTTGCCTTCATTGTGCAACATTAATTTTGAACAGTGGACAGTGATAAAGACTTTAATCTAATAAGACACGAAATGCTTGAAAGTTTCTATTATGGTTATCTATATGCCTACAATAATCTTTAATAAATTAAAGCAATTAAATGTGGTCTGAAACCACTTTAATACTTATATTTACATTTATTTAAACGTTTTATTTTTGTACTTTGTCAAATGAATGTACTAAATATTGGCTAACCAACAGGGGATATTACTAATTCACACAATTGTGCGTGTGTTGGAAAGGGACTTTTATTTATTTTTTTGGACCCTGACACAAAATAATTGACTGCCCCTGGTCTACACTGTTCTTATGCCCACCAGGAACTAGGGCGCCCCAAAACATTGGCTCGCACCCTGTGACCGACTGGAACCCCAAAATGTGCTGCGAACGGACAACAATAAGCATCCAAACACAAAAAGTGCCCCACCCCCAACACACACAACAGAGACACAGATATATAAAATAGACAACAGCAAAGGCAACAGTGAACAGAATAGAACGGCTGATAGAAAGCACCGTCTCTAGTGTGCCTTCCAGGGCCACAAACTGCACATTGTACTGATGAAGCCAAAGAGAAACATGTAAAATATAATGTAAACTGCACACATCTATTTTAGTCGCAATAAGGTAACAGACTCGAAACACCCGGAGCCCACGTTTCGGTAAACATCCTCCAGGCTGCTAAACCTCAGACGTGCCTCGCTTTACCTGCAAGAACCAAAACTAAAACACACAAGAGGTCCTAGCATTTCCTCCAGGAGATAAGTAGCGTAACAGTGTGGGATGAAAGCACACTAACGCCTCCCCGAAGACCGTCTGAACACATTCAACACAACACACAGTATCAAAGGCAGCAGTGTATTTTTTTTGTAACGCCCGAAGGAGAGGTACTCTTCCTAATGAAGCGCGTCTACAATAAATCTTGGAGATGCTATCCCTCATCTCCGAACTGCTTTGTTATAATTTCAGCCGCAGCGCGTGACACGCAGGATTGAGCGCGCCGTACGGGAGAGACAGTGATGCTA
This sequence comes from Amia ocellicauda, assembly GCF_036373705.1. NCBI lineage: Eukaryota > Metazoa > Chordata > Actinopteri > Amiiformes > Amiidae > Amia > Amia ocellicauda. Next base: position 1,474,453 of record NC_089856.1, read on the forward strand.
ACCATTCGGAACATGCTGCAAAGCAAACGGCTTGAAAAATGAACAAATTAAACCGGCATTACATTAATGACGTCGAGAGTGACTGAGAGGCAGGGAGAGAGTGGGAGACGGACGGGGAGGCGACAGACAACACAACGTTGCGTTCGTCGGGTCCGAGGCCGGCGCTGTGCCCGTGCTGCGGCTCTGAACGTCGGAAAGCCCGGGTTTGAAGACAGAAGAGCACAGATTTGGCCTTCGTGACTGATAAGGACAACAGAGTCCTACACACACTTTCTATAAATACGTGCATAGACACATACATAAAAAACAAGCAGACCGTTCACTTCCAGAAGAGTTCGTGCCCGTGTTTCAGAGCATTGCCGTTTCACCGACTGATATGTAGACTGTATCTGTTCAGAGACGGATACAGGAATCTACTGAACACATGACGGATACCGCCTGCCGTTAACTTGCGAGGGAGAAAGACAGAATCCTAGAGGCTCTGGGTCAATGTGTCTCTCTTATTAAGGACGTCCACTCTTGTGTAATGTGTCCTCTTGTTCCAGAGGACACACATATGTTGGACAGCTGCCCAATCCAAAGATCACTTTTTATTGAAAATAAAAAAATAAAAAAATAAATAGATCAATGCATACATACATGTCTGTGGGAGCCTGTGTGTGTTTGTGTATGTGTGTGCCTATGCATGTGTGTGTGCATGTGTGCGTGTGTGTGTGTGTGTGTGTGCGTGTGTGTGTGCGTGTGTGTGTGTGTGTGCAGGTGTGTGTGTGTGTTTGTAATTGTGTATGTCAGGATTTCACTACAAAAAATACTGTTTTGCACCAAGGGAATGATCAGCAAATGAATCGGATGTGCGGATAAAAAATTAAGAAATAAACAGACAAATTAAAGAAATAATATGACTCAGTGAGATAATTATGTAGGAATACAAACTCAGCTCCAGCTCAGGGCCGTACCTGCGTTTACTCTGTCCCTTTCCCCTGTCCCCTGCGATGGGTTTATTCAGATGAGGTGCCCTGCAGGCTGAGGTGTGCATCAATAAAACAGGGGCTCTGATTCCAAGAGCGCACGCGTCTCTGCAGAGCCCCCCGGGGCCCCGGCCAGGCAGCAAACCTCCTCGCCTTCCCCGAATCAGATGGAGAGGACCAGGGGATCGATACCTCCCCCAGCGCCAGCATTAGTCTTCCATCTGACAGCTGGAGATCAAGACTCCCGGCCCATTATGAAAGAAGGAGCGGACGTTCAAAGTGACCAGCGTTTGAAGGAAACGGTGACGTAAGGACAGCTATAAAACCCGAACGGGCTCTGTTGCTGGACAGGCCTGGTTCTGTCGCCCTGCAGTTTCATCTCCAGGTGTGTCAATGGTTCAGTTAGACACCACTGGGGCCGCGGACTGGAAGAGTGCCCGTTGTCCAATTTAGAGTTAACGAGCTTTGGGGCACAAGGAGGTGGTCAAGGGCTTAACGGAGCTGGGCTCATCAACAGGAGACACCCTGAGTGAGTGTAGTGAGCTTTGCAGCATTTCTCCACAGACCCCAGGACCATGACAATAGAGAGAAAGAGAAACAGAAGAAAGTATTTTTGGTCTGAGCAGGACTGGCAGCCAGTGACACTCCATCAGCACCACAAGGACACGGTCTGAATATAAAACCAGCGGACCGAGAGATCTGCTTTAATCTGTACTCATCGCTCCCGCCCTCGAGCAGTCCGTGGCGTCGGGCTCCGGGCAGGCATGCGATCGCTGCGCTGCTTTGCCTTTCATGATCGCAGAGCTGTTTTAATCATGAATAAATAAACACCTCTCAATTGTAGTGTCCCCCCTAGAGGAGGTATTATTGAGGAGGGGAGTGGGGGAATTAAATGGGAAATATTGTATTTCAGATGGCAACGATTTAATTCATTCTCTTAATCCATTATTAAAATGGAACAGTTGTACATAAAAAGCCATTCATGAGAGGAATTAAAATTGAATGACATCAAACTTTAATGACAGGCAATTGAAAAGGTGGCTGGATTTGAAAGGACCCAGTGCGGGTGTTATCAGCGATTATAGGACATCCCCCCCCGTGGAGAGGACAGAAGACTAGGAGCATCCGCACATGCACGTCTGGCCACTTTATTAGGACCCCACTGTTGTGAGGTAGGGTAATTGTTCCGCTCCACCGCAACACATCACTCAATCAGACGGTTCCTGGACATTTCCCCAGTTGCGTAGCCTGGATTAAGTTGAGACGTCGCTTCTGTTTACCACGAAACTACAAGGTGTATACATTGTTCAGAACGGCGAGGAGGTGTACTAGGAGGCTAAAGGCAGAGGTTGAGATGAAGACAATTTGCGTTTCATCACTGTGGAACCAGGAACGCAAATATTGTAAATTTAATTTCAGCCCACGTGTCAGTCGAAGCAATAAGGCGTTTATATAGTTTATATATGTGGTTCATAGCAGAACCTAGAGGTGTCTCACTAATGTCCACGCATGTATATTTGAAATACCGGCTCAGGGGATGAACAGCGCTGCCACACAGGGGGTGAGAAGCAGCATCAGGAACTCATCCGTTAAAATAGTGACCTCTCTCCCTGTTCTTTATGAATGAAAGGGAGTTGGGGATGGACGGAGGCAGAATGGGAGTTGCAACTGCCTGCCTACCCCCCCCCCCCCCTCTCTCTCTCTCTCGTCCCACGCTCCCAGAACCAGAGAGCGGTGATGGCCGAGGCAGTCACACCGGCAGCAGCAGAGCGGGGAGCTGAGTGACAGCCTGGGGTAGAGCAGGAATCTCCAGGGTCCCGTACGCTACAGCAGACACCACCACGGTACAGAGCGGCGCAGAATGGTACGGCAGAGTCCAGTGCTCGTCTATAAGAAATACGAAATCATATGACTGAAGAAAGGGTGGTGACATCAAAAGATGCAGCCCTGTGAGTGGGGCAGTGCGATTCACGTCTCACCTGAAAGAAACCGCGCCCTTCCTCGCCATCTTACCCACACGTGCACACAGCACAGGGGTGAGAAGGGAGGCTGCGCTGGTCCTGATGACTCATGTGGTCTGCTGTGATAAAAGAGTATCAAAGGCCAGTTTGACTCATTGATCAAAGGGTCCTGACAAGGCATTCCTGAATGGATTTCAAAGGGAGAACGGGCCAGTACGTCCCACACCTCCTCCAGACCTGCCCGCGTTCCAGTGCCGTAGCTCACCGGAGTCAACTGCACCTTCCCGTGACATGTCTCTTGTGCGTTGATACATCGGCTGTTTGTTTTTCCTCCTATCACAGCTACGCACAGTGTGAACAGCAGCCAGTGGGAGGGAGGAAGAAAAAAATCTTGACAAACAGTTCACAAAGATCTGAGCAATCCGAGTACAAAAGAAAAAAATGATTATACGCAAAAACGAGCACAGAGCTAGTGAGAGAAAGTTGAAAGAGCGGCCGTTTTGAACTGCTTCTCTGCCCGCTGAACTCCTCCTCCCGTTTGCTTTGTTCTTCAGTGAGATCGACACAGCGCAGGACCCCTTGCCATCTCTTTCAATGTGCGTCTCTGCTACAGCCTGACAAAACAGGTTAGGGGGAAATTCCTGTGAAGCTCTCTTTGTACACTGTTCAAGTATACATTTATTGAAAATACTTTGGAAAGAAAACACATTTGAGGTGGTTACAAAGACAATTTATTTTTTCCATTATCATCTTCTATTGGTTTTCTAAAGGAGAAAATGAAGTCTTCCAAAGAGGTCACTATGAAGCAAACAGAACTGGGGCAGTTTAGTTCTGCGTCCACGTGGCTCGTGTGGAGCTGAGCTGAATGTAGATCTTACAAGGTAGGAACTTGATTCAGAAAAAGAGAAACCGTTAATCAACCTGGCTCGGTGCTAAAACGGCTAGAGCTTAAACTGGGTGAAGAAGTGGTTGAGATAACGACGCAGTTTCAAACACTTTAGAACCATTTAACCACAGGTGAGGGGGTCAGAACTAAAAGCCACAAATAGCTGACCTGCATGCGGGATACATCAAAAGGCTTTTGCCAGGGGATTCCCGGGGCGTCTGTGAATGTTCTGGCTGCTTGGAACGGCGAATTAGCTTCGTGGACGTGTAAGAGCGAGGAGCTGTAAATAGTGTAATGCCAGCCACTGGCACCCGCGACAAAAATGAAACCAAAGACATTAAAAAAGCACACGGTCACAATGAAAGATTTAAGGCTCTGGTCACAGTCACTATGTAGGGAGAACTTACACCGATCAGCCATAACATTATGTCCACTGACAGGTGAAGTGAATAACACTGATAATCTGGTTATCATGGCACCTGTCAGTGGGTGGGATATATTGGGCAACAAGTGAACATTTTGTCCTCAAAGTTGATGTGTTAGAAGCAGGAAAAATGGGCAGCGTAAGGATCTGAGCGACTTTGACAAGGGCCAAATTGTGATGGCTAGAAGACTGGGTCAGAGCATCTCCAAAACTGCAGCTCTTGTGGGGTGTTCCCGGTCTGCAGTGGTCAGTACCTATCAAAAGTGTCCAAGGAAGGAAAAGCGGTGAACCGGCGACAGGGTCATGGGCGGCCAAGGCTCATTGATGCACGTGGGGAGCGAAGGCTGGCCCGTGTGGTCCGATCCAACAGACGAGCTACTGTAGCTCAAATTGCTGAAAAAGTGAATGCTGGTTCTGATAGAAAGGTGTCAGAACACACAGTGCATCGCAGTTTGTTGCGTATGGGGCTGCGTAGCCGCAGACCAGTCAGGGTGCCCATGCTGACCCCTGTCCACTGCCGAAAGCGCCTACAATGGGCATGTGAGCATCAGAACTGGACCACAGAGCAATGGAAGAAGGTGGCCTGGTCTGATGAATCATGAGTTCAAGGTGTTGACTTGGCCTCCAAATTCCCCAGATCTCAATCCAATCGAGCATCTGTGGGATGTGCTGGACAAACAAGTCCGATCCATGGAGGCCCCACCTCGCAACTTACAGGACTTTAAGGATCTGCTGCTAATGTCTTGGTGCCACATACCACAGCACACCTTCAGAGGTCTAGTGGAGTCCATGCCTCGACGGGTCAGGGCTGTTTTGGCAGCAAAAGGGAGACCTACACAATATTAGGCAGGTGGTCATAATGTTATGGCTGATCGGTGTAAATCAGGAGAACCCCAGCCAGGAAACGGTGCGTGCTGCTCCACAATATTTATGCCCTTTCCTGCCGTTATTTCCTGTGTGTGCCAGGCCGCTTCCTGTGATGCATTGTTCCAAGTATTACTCTACACATCTTGGTACCAGTTTCCCAGACAGAAGAACATGAGAACATGAGAAAGTGTCCAGTCGGGAGGAGGCCATTCGCCCCATCGTGCTCGTTTGGTGTCCATTAATAACTAAGTGATCAAGGATCCTATCCAGTCTGTTTCTGAATGTTCCCAAATTGTCTCTTCAGCCACATCGCTGGGGAGTTTGTTCAGATTGTGACGCCTCTCTGTGTGAAGAAGTGTCCCCGGGTCCATAACAGTCAGTTCCTTCAGGAGCCGGAGTTGTTTTGTACACAGGGACTGTTGAGAGAGATGATGCTTTGAAATCTACGGCAGGTTTAACTCTAGAACTAGACCAGAATAAAAATGTGAAACGCATAATGTTATACTATAATGTCAGCCGGAGCTCATCCTTTTACTTTTTTTTTTTTGATTATATATATTCTTTCCTGGATTTGATTCATAAACCTGTTCATAATGACAGAGCCCTTACGTGCATTCTGGGGATGGGGGACAAAATATAGAATAATTATAAAAAATTAAAAATACAGAAACACTATTTTTGGTTGGATTAGATTTTTCAAAAGAGGAAAACTATGCTAATTGGAGCTGGGGAATTAAGGTTCAACTCTCCCCCCCACAACTGATTGCTAGTTTCGCTCGCAAGCTGAAATTTCGCCTTGTGAGCAGCGAGTATCCGCACAGGCGCGGGACGAGGGAGCGAATGCATAAGATGTTGATGGAAGTGGTGGGGGGTAGAGAAGGGGAAAAAAAGACTTTCGCCTGCCTTGAAGGTATTTCATATGATAATTCTGAGGAAGGTCATTGTCCTGCCTCTTTGAAGTAGAGAGATGAGGGACGTTCAAAGTGCGCTGATTTGCAAAGGGGGGACGAGGCGCAGAATGTCAATGGAGAGAAATAAAATAAAAAAAAATGCAGGGAATGGAAATCGGCATGCAAATCAGCATGCAAATCAGCCCGCATTTATTAGCGAACAGATGTTGGACATCACTGTTTATGAGGCTGCTGGCAGGACCTTTTTTTCCAGCGCCGTTAATCAGCCGAGCCTGGCACCAGGGAGAGACCGGCCGGGGCAGCACTCTCCCGGTTTTAAGCGTCCCCACCGTTTCATCAGCGCTATTGATGGAAATCCATCTCCGCTACATTCTTATAATGTTGATTTTTTTTCTTCACGTAATTATAGGCGCTGCAAGTGCAAAACCGCCTGATTTGTACCGAGCCACTTTCAGAAAAGCACGTCGGCCTTATTTCCGAGACCCGCTTTGGAGTTCTGCTTTGGATAATGAATATGAATTATGAATACGAATGGCTGACAAAAAATAAAAACCTTGGTGCTGAGCTCGTCGGCCGTCCGTGTTCTCGCTGATTTATACAATTCCGGTGATGGTCTTAACGAGACACACGATAACGAGATCTGTGCCCGACGTTTTGTGCTGATGTTCTTAATCGGGTTGCGGTCGCCTGTCATTTTCTGGGCAAATCGGGGTGATTGATTTTCATGTATTGCATAAACAGTGTGGCCATTAAGTGATCAGAGCGCATTTCTTTGGAATTGTGCAGGGCCTTCCTGCTGCCCCGTGAGATCCTACCCTCATGGAGAGACAGCACGCATCACAAAGTCCCGCAGGAAGTCAGGCACAAAATCCCTAAGGGTTCCTGCTCCTCACCAGCAGTAGCTTTGCAGGAACGGGGTGTTGTGTTCGGGGGTGCGGACTCCTTGTTCGCCAGGTCCTGCAGCATTTTGTTACTGGATTAAATGTGCTTGGACTCCGCAGTTAGTCAGCCGTCCCCAGAGAACAGTGTATCCTAACTGGGCTGGTTTTGAGAAGCTGTGTCCGTGGGCGGTGTGAGTCAGAGAGAGTGATTTACTACTTTTCCCAGCCTGAGGCTCACCTACCGAACGAAAGCTTTTGAAAATGACATTCAGTGAGAAACACGGCCCTGTCTCAGTGCAGAGAGTTTAATTCCAGCTGAATCTTCCTCGCATACATGATGAGTGTATTATTGACTGCACCCTCCCTCGAGCAGGACGTTTCAAACGCACTGTTAATGGTGTACTGCACTCCAAGTGTTTTGTTGAAAATGTTTTACATATGCATGTACCAGGTTGCGGTTTGCCTTTATGTCGTATTCTTTTATAGTTGTGTGTTTGTTTCCTGGCATTGGGATTCTGCCGACATGGGATGTGTTGTCAGATTGAATATATGTATATAGAGACAGATAGATGTGTTTAAAGGACAGATTCAGTTTGCGACTCTTTGAAGTTTTTGCTTCATGCTGTTTGACAAACGCACCGTGACAAGTTTAATAAGTGCCTTGAAGAGCAGGCTGGCTTATTATTAGGCAGTAATAAAGAACGGCGGGGGACAAAAAAATGGCGATAGAAGGGACTCACATTCCTCACAGCCCTGGTTCGGTCTTGCCTGGCACCGATGTCTTTATAAGACCTTGCTGAGGCAAATCGAAATCACTGAACCTGTCTCCAGCTCTCTGTGTCTTGATCTACGCCCTGCTCTTGCCAAGACCCGTCCTCTCACTGCAGCGATGCTCGGAGGAGTGCGCAACCTTTGTTATGACAGAGACGGAACGAACCTGACGATACAGTGTGTCAACAGGGTAACGATCCTGGTGCCAAGAAACACTTTGCATGGAGTGGAGTTACGTCCATGTACACAATATTAGATTACACCAGGAAAAACAGGGGCAATAAATCAATACGCTAAAGGGAAGATAAATATACACTGGAGACACAACCTGTGGGCCAGGCGTGCACATCAGCTGGGAAATATATCTCTGCAGTCAGTCAGATGGATTGGAGGGAAGGAAGTCGAGAGACTAGGCTATAATATGTGACGAGACGCTGACAGGGAGCCAATTAGAGCCGAACGCAGCGTGTCTCGGGATCGCACAGGTGCCAGAGGAACAGGAACGATCGTCCACTTTCCCATTAGCAGTGCTGCCCAGACACATCACTGTCTGGTGGGAGAATAATCTCTCAAATAAAATTAAAAAAGCGTTATTTTTTATATGCAAGTGTTATTTAACTTTTTAGCCCCTTTTGAAATTAACAATTGTGAATCAAGAGCTTCAACAATTGAAACATATATATATACATTAGAGTGCAAAAGATTTAGGCAGCTGTGAAAAAATGATGTAAAGTAAGAATGCTTTCAAAAATAGACATTAATAGATTATATGTATCAATTAACTAAATGCAAAGTGAACGAACAGAAGAATGTAGAAAAATCTACATCAAATCAATATTTGGTGTGACCACCCTTTGCTTTCAAAACAGCATCAATTCTTCTAGGTTCTAGGTCAGCACTGCGTACCTGTCCCCAATCAGAGTCAACTAAATTATAAAGATAACCAATTGCTATCGGGCCCTAAACAGAGAGTCCACCCTGACAGAGTCTCTCGAAGCAGAGACGGATCCTGACCAAGTACAGACTCAGTGACCACAGCCTGGCCAGAGAGACGGGCCGACACAGGCAGAGCACAGAGAGGAGCGGCGCTGTGGTCACTGAGAGACAGGAGAGGTGGACACAGAGAGGACAGTGTGGTCACTGAGATACAGGAGAGGTGGACACAGAGAGGAGTGGCGCTGCGGTCACTGAGAGACAGGAGAGGTCGAGACAGAGATGCACGTCCTCCTGCATTGCAATAAATATGCCCAGATAAGGGACATATTCTTTAATAAAATAATAAGGACCACCCAATCTTTTAAACATTGATAAAAAAGAAAAACGGTCAGTCCTCCTGGGGAGGGACACACAGCTCCCCTGGCTGCCCAGTATGTCACCGCTGCCACAGCCTGAGGGGCTCAGAGACACACGAGCACCGGCTGTAGAGGACATGGAAATACTTGTTTATAATGTATGTCCTTGTATTTCTATGTTTGAAACCATATACAATATCTGTAAATAGTAAAAAATAGTTTTTTCTGTACTTCAATACATCTTATTGTGATTTATAATGATATTATTTATTTTCCTTATATGTATGTATGTCCAATTGCTTTGACAATACAAATTTGTTTGTCATGTCAATAAAGCACCTTGAATTGAATTGAGAGAGAGAGCTTATTCTCATCTAGACGTACCCACTTGTCTCACTCGTATCTCCCTTCCCTCTGTAAATCTCTCCGGAGTCTTGATGACAGATTACACAGGGAGGTGGATTAGAGACATACTCCTGTCACATGTCACCTGCCTCAGCCCGATCCCAACCCCTGAGTGGAGCGCTGACAGGATACACATTCAGGTCAATTAACTCACTGCCCCAGTTACCCAGCATGAATCATTCAGAGCGTCGCTCTCTGATCCAGGTAGAGACAGATCTGCAGATACGGACAGAGGTAAACTTGTGACGACTATATTATTATAAGCCATCATCAGCACCGCGTTTGTCGTAGCAGTATTATTGAAACCCCTCCTTCTGCAATCTGTAAACTGGTGCCAGTCTCTATGAAAGACACAAGTGTGCCAACCAATCGAGTCTGTCCCGTTCTTCTGCAACCAGACTTATTCCAGGTCTGAAGGGAATGTCCTACTGAGAGACTGAGGACCTGAACCTTTTCACCCTGGAACAGAGGAGACTACGTGGGGACTTGATCCAAGTCTTCAAAATCATGAAAGGCATCGACCACATCAAACCAGAGGAGCTTTTCCAGATCAGCAGGGACACACGCACCCGGGGACACAAATGGAAATTGGGCTTCAAGGCATTCAAGACAGAAAACAGGAAACACTTCTTCACACAGAGAGGCGTCACAATCTGAACAAACTCCCCAGCGATGTGGCTGAAGAGACAATGTGGGAACATTCAAAAACAGACTGGATAGGATCCTTGATCACTTAGTTATTAATGGACACCAAACGAGCACGATGGGGCGAATGGCCTCCTCCCGACTGGACACTTTCTCATGTTCTCATGTTCTTATGTACATTGGAATATCTATGGGTGACTTCAGGTCATCCGGGGCTGACGGTGATTTCTCCGTTAGGATGGGGGGTGTGGGGTGTGGGGGGGGTGATTTCTCAGGTACGAGCGGGCGCACGTCAGTATAATATAATCACGCAGAAATGCTGTTAATGGAAATAATCTGAATTGGATGAAAATACCGGGGCTATTACTAAGAGCCCCGGGTCTAACGACACCGATGGTGTGGATGTTGTACTCTAGATGTCCGCGCTCATCCAGACAAAGTTATCGGGCCCAATCCAGCAGGGCACACTCGGAGGTGCCGCTTTGTTTTTGTGCCGGGCAGAACCGTGCCAGCTTCCTGTCTGGCTCACAGGGCGCCATGTCTACTGTGTGGGAGGCTGACAACAGTGGGGGAAAAAAGAGGGGGGGATTAAAAAAAGAAAAATGCAGAGCTGCTCGGGGTTCAAACACAGTTACAGAGCAGATCAGCGGAGCAATAGTGCCAACCCGATTATATCTCTGGGTTTTAATAGCAGCCATGGAGGGATTACTGCACAATAAAGGAATAGTGAAGACATTAAATCGACCCGCTGCAGGAGATGTTATACTCAAGATGGCTAAGCTGATCAAATGAAAGTTCAGCTCATGGTTATGGCCCAGGGGTGATTGGCTGATTACTCACCCTTTGGCTCCTTGAAGAACACCAACAGAACCACGGCTCATGTCTACCAAAGCCATACTGCACCCCCCATCTTCTGAGATGCTGAGGACTCGGTGAGACATACTGAAGAGTCAATCAACAATCAATGCATCCACAAATAGTGACGGACACAGCTGCCCCTCTCCGTATCACCATGTTTTATTCCACCGCCGTCTGGCACGTCCCCATATTTTCCAATAGGAGAGTTTTGCAGCAACGCCTGGCCGTCTCTCTCTCTCTTTGTACCACCTCCTTTACAAAGCCACCGCCTGCTGATTCCCCCGAATGCCTGTCCCAGGGAGGCTGGACCTGGAGAATGGACGACCTGGAATCTGACTAACAACGTATCATATGACACTGCGTTTCTTCCCCACCCCTCCACGGTGCCTAATTGTGCCGTCTTTGGGCTGCGGGAACGAGCGAGCGATAAACCGTCCTGCTCATCTCAAGCTTCTTGGCAGTTGTCTTCCAAGTGGGCTGATAGCATTATCCCGGGAAGGAACAGGAAACGCTGAGTCAACCGGCTGTTGATGCAAACAAAAGGATGGAGGACCCTGGCCGAGTCCATCGCGTTCTCTCTCTCTCTCTCTCTCTCTCTCTCTCTCTCTCTCTCTCACTTTTTCTTGGGTAATAAAACCAAGACATTTTTCATTCTGAAGGGAGATTAGCTGCAGCCGTCAGAAGTACTAAACAAATGAATCATCGAAAAAGCTTTGATTGGGCATCTGTGTGGAAGAGGGCCGTGTTCAAACAGGACCAGGGATACGGGGGCAACAGTGCTGACGGGCTTGTCTTTGATGAAGAGAATGAAGGTTGTCCCCAGTGAAGGATCATTAACAATTAAATGACTGAACAAACCAAAGGGCTGGTGGGTGAGGCAGAAATCTCAATCCCAACCTTGATGGTATAAAAGGAATAACGATAATGCTGTATATGTATATTGTATATGTTGATTTATTCTAGAAGGGAAGAAGCACAAACCTATCAATCAATCAATTAAAAATAACTCCAGAGGGGGTGATTACTCTGAACGCTGATCAATTATATCAGAGCATCATGCTGCCACTTATTATGATGATGATTGTTATTGGAATCGCCTTGTTAACGACTATGACTCTCTCACCAGCCATGGAGCGAGGAAGACACCCTACACACGTCTGCCAAACCATGCATTGACACAGCCACCGATTCCTTTCACATTGCGAGGCCGTGGCATTGCCAGCGAACCCGGGGCATGTAGGGAGAACTAACGCAGCTCTCTCGCTCAGCACTGAGGAGGAACCTGCCAAGCCACGGGGGCTGCAGTTGCGTGGCAAGCTGAGGAAACCCTGGCTGACTTCTACCCTCTCTCTGCCCAGGCTGTGCCCAGGGCATCTGTGTGCTGCCCCTCAGGCGAAGCCCAGTCACAATGAGCTGTGAGAGCCCAGAATTCAGCCAGCAACTCTCTGGCCCGACCTGCCCTCCGAGCCGAGGCCATTAGGGTTCGAGTCACGTCAGCGCCGCGGGCTAACCTCTTGTGTTCCGCTGATTTGATGAGGAGTAGTTTGCAACAGCGGAAAGATTTAAACAAAGAAAGCACTCCATTTGCTTCTATAAGGCCTGCCAAGGACAATGTGTGCTTTGTGCTCAGTTTAAGAGCAGGATCTCGACACGCACTCGCAGCATCGGACTGAAAAGGTTCTCGGACCGCAGACGGGAGGAGCTGGGGGCTGTGCGGGGGTTTTTAAGTGCAGCTTCAGAAAAGGATGAGGGTGCAGGCAAAGCTGAAGCGCGTCGAGACTGAATTACCGACATTTCCCCCCCTTCCCCGCTTTATCGATTTTAGTTTTGTTTGTGTTTGCAGTGGCGGGTTCGCACAACAAAGAGAAGGAGGAACGATGGGCCCGGCCGATCGATCGCGTAGCTTTTCCGCCGGCTGCAAAGTATCAGTTAATGGCTGGAAGTGGCTGCTTCCATTGTGTGCCACCAGACAAACTTCTATTTAGTCGAAGGCAAAAAAACCCGTATAATAATACAAATGGACTTCAAGAGACTCAATTTAGAGCTTGAACCTAACTCTATATACGGGGGGGGGGGGGGTATGAATATATGTGTGTGTTTTTTTCTCTTCTAATACTTTGAGAAAACTCTGGTACAACAATATGGACACTGGCTAATGGTGATAAATGCATTTTAATATCAAGCGGGGATCTAGCGGGGATTCGAACATCTGACTATATTACCAGTGTCAGCAGGACGGGCCTCGATCTGGGGGTACTGGATCTCCCTCAGGAGAACGAGCCGAGCGGAGGGCGGGGTTTGGGATGGTGGGCGCGTGGTGGTTTCAGACAGCGGTGAACAAAGTCTGCATGGTGGGCGGATGGGGGTTGACAGAGCCAGATTAGGGGCTTGTAGAAACGGATGGCTATCTCATGGCAGAACAGAACACGCCAGCCCAGGCATTACTGCGTGGGTCACGGGTGTCAGACTCCAGTCCTGGGGGGCCGCATTGTCTGCTGGGTTTTGTTCCAGCCCAGCTCTTGGCTCCTTAATTGGTCTAATTAAACAATTACCTGGATTAATTGAACCCTTCTCTCCAGACTCTGAAATGTTCTGTGGGTTCAGTGTTTTGGACTCATCGACACATTGTCAGGTTACGGCTGTAAACATCACATATGACAGTTTGAGATGAGCCCACCTGTGTCAATAATGACATCAATGAAGTAATTGGGAGATCCTGTTGGAATAAAAACCAGCAGACACTGCAGCCCGCCAGGACTGGAGTCAGACACCTCTTGTGTAGGTGAAATGGAAAATCCACAAGGCAGGATTGGCAGGAATATGTCCGTGTCTCTGATATTGAAGAATGCGTGTGTGTGCATGTGCGTGCACGTGTGTGTGCGTGTTTGTGTGTGTGTGTGTGTGTGTGTGTGTATCCATCCATCCTCATTGATTGGGATCAGAGAATATCTCGGGTGAAACGTTGCCTTCTTACGATGGTAATGAAATGACATTTCCCAGAACCATTGCGAAGCACCTTCCTCTCTCTCTAATAAACGCTGGAGTGCTGCCCGAGAGGAGCTGAAGGAGCTCATGAAATCAGAATTGAGTTACAAGTGATTGTGTTTTTATAGAGATGTGGACTCACCGTCTGAAGTGCCAATATCACCTTTGCCAGATTAGGCTGATATTTTATGACACGCGAGTCTTTTTTTTTTTTTCTGGAAAAAATTGATTCCAATAACATTAAACATCAAAATAATATATTGATATGATTTAGAAGAAACAAATAGAGTGAGAGGCAGTCATGGGAATATATATCTGGCAGGTGAATTATGAAGACATGAAAGGAAGTGAGAGGCGAGATATAATTGGAGAAATTGTACTGAGTATAGAGTACACAGGGTGATATAACTCAATTGTAACGCACTGAGATGATATAGAGAGGGAGGGAGTGTGTGTGGGGGGGGTACCAAACCTCAGAGGAGCCTCACAAAGACTTTTCTGCTTCTGAGCAAAATTAAGTGTAATTACTGTACCGAGGCCCTTGTGGTGCAGAGCTGTGCTACACTCCACAAGTACGGATTGGAAATTTCATACCTATTTTTGGCAGAATCAAAGCTGTCAGCAAAACACGTCCAAGAACTGGGGATTCTGGGAAAAGGAAGATCAGAAAACAAACAAACTATCCCAGACAAACTGGGGCTGTCTAAAACAATTAAAAACACAACACGGTGCCGGAGATGCAAAACCAGGTGTGTGGTGAAAGATGAGGCGTTTGTTTTAACACTACAATGTTCATTTGGAAAATGGCCGACAAGTGAGGGGGAGAAACACTGTTTTTCAGAAAGCCTGGGGAGGAAGGAGAGAGACTGTGAGACAGAGACAGAGGGAGGGAGAGAGAGACTGAGAGACAGAGAAAGGAACATAGAGAAGGAGAGCGAGTGAGAGAATGCTTCTTCAGAGAGAATTTGCACAAGAAGGCAGGGGTCTCTGGGTGACTTCTGGAGAGTCGCAAAGGGAAGGAGCAAATGTAATTGTCTCTGGCTGCCACTATGAACCGGCCAGAACCGGCCGATCGGATCTCGGCCACAGAGGAGCACAGGGGGTCAGCGTATCAGAGAGGCAATCAAGGCCGGAGCCGAGGAGGGCGGTGGGGTTAGGACAAGAGCTGGGAGTGTGATCGGAAACCCAAACAGGCAGCCGGAGCGCACAGACCGGCTACACACATCCTTCAACCTGCTACGGGGGGCTGTTAGTCAGAAACTCTGTAATATATGCACACAAGACACAAGCCAGCATTTGAATTACGTACAAACTAAAAGTGAGGCCATTGTCACACCCCAAAGACAAACCCAATCCGCTTCAATATCAAAGATCTACAGAATGTATTTCTCACAATGTAAATAAATGACTTCTCTCTCATATCTTGGATTCCTTCTCATTCAGCCTTTTTCTCCCCAAACCAAGTTAATTCCTTAACAGTTATCAATCTCAATTCAGCTCTCGGAGAGGACTAGAGCCAACGTTGGCACTTCTACTCCGTTAACAGATGCGGGCCTTCGTATAACGTAAGAGCCAGGCTTAATCTGAGGAAATAAACTTTACAAATCCCGCCGATGGGAGAGCAGGTGTTATCTCTGGCTCACAGATTTCCGATGTGACAAAAACAGAAGACAAAGAATAACAACAAATGCATTTGCTTAAGCCTTATTGTAAATCCCAGCAGCTCAGGGTGTCAGAAACAGGACGCCGCGATGCTGTCAGGTCTTGGCGCCGCGGACGGAGCGGGACTCTGTGCTCAGCCTCGTTGTGCAAGAGCGTAGGCTTTGAAGGTGAGCGGCTAAAGGCCAGCTCCACTCGATCAATAATAGGTGCCTAAACCAGCCAATTATTCAGATTTCCTTTGAAGATTTTCCCTCAGATAGCAGGCGGGCGTATTGTGCGGAGAACCTCTGCTGTTGTTTTAAAAGCCTCGGCCAGCCGTTAATCCAATTCAAGCAATTAGGCTCAGAAGAACCAAACAGCTTGTTCTGGTAATTAATAAAAGGGAAATTTATTTTACTAAACATTTTACTCGCACGCTCCCAAGCAGGGATTACGGGGGGGGGAATTGTAATGAAACGCAATTATCAGCAAAGCAATCTGTTAGTCATACGGTGACTCTGTGTTAATGCCTTCATGACCGGCCATGGGGGAGGGCAGGGTTAGTGAAATGACAGGTTTCAGTTCTTGTTCTGCTACAGCGACTGCGATATCTACATGTCAGTAAAGTGGGATGAGTCAAATTAAATACATGCACTATAAATGTATTATACACACCCGGGTTACAGCTTATAATGCAAACTGCCAGGTACAATAAACACCCAGACTGGAAGTTAAACTAGACACCACAAAGTAGTGCTGAAAATGATCGTCTTTTCCTTGCACTCCTCTCAGACTTGTTGAGTTATTGGTGATCAATATTTGTGCCGAATTACAAGTATAAATACAGAATTCGTTCCTCCTTTGCATGTTGACTCCAAGCAGCTGTATCCAGTGCACTTCGATTTGTGGGCCTGGGTTCGATTTCATTTCATTTTACAACCTGTTGCAAAGAAAATTTTTAAACAAAAACACACAAACGGGTAACCGGCAGTTCGTGTACAGAAGCGCACAACCCGGTTTGCATCACGGCTTGGAACGACGGCCACGCTTTTCTATCGGGAGCCGGCAGAGCATGCTGGGAAACGCCGAGCAGGACTGTGCTGTTTGGAGCTCAGCGAGACGTGATGTCTCCCTGACCCGCGGTCTCTGGGGTTCGAAGGCAGCCGCAGCTACAGAGCCGCCGCTGACGCTTGGATGCCGTCCTGGACGTTTAGAGGTGGAAAAAACCTGCTCTCGGCAGATAAAAAATGGAAATTCAAAAGAAGGGAAACAGCTCAACGCCCGCTTCCCCATTAGTGTAAACCCCCTGCTGCTCCCGAGGGTGACAGCGAATGTACCAGTGTATGGCTGCAGGCTATGCTTTGTAAGAGAGGAAGGGGCCTGTCTCTCTTTTAAGAGGGGGTTCCCAGCGGCCCAGCGATCTGAAACAAGCAGGTAAGCAGGTTTGCCCAGGAGACTGCTGGGTAGACTCTCTGTAGTATCACCGGATCTGATCTCTATGAGAGGCTTTGGGATTAGCACAGGAAGCCGAGTACAAGGGCAGCAGGGGACGGACCGCGGCCGGGCAGGGGGGCCTGGCGTATGCGGACCACCACAGGGGTTTAAAGCAGTGGTCTGCAGCTCCGGTCCTGGACACCAATCCTATTAAACTGGCAGTCTACAGCTTTTTAAAGTACAAACAGCATCTGAGAAACTGTCACGTCTTACATACGGCTTTTGTTTCTCAAGGAGAACATGTCGTCTTACAGTGGAAGATGGAAGTGCATCCCTGTAGGCACTAGATTCAAGGGAAATAACAAAATACAATCCTATTACCCAACAATCACTGATCGTGTAAGTGTTTTCATTTTTGTATTTACTTAAAAATACATTCCTACCTTCTTATTTAAAAACTGACTGGAGAGGAGTAAACAGGGCGTGATGGAGTTGTTTGTCAGTAAAGGCTTATTATGTTTCCTACCCCCCCTGCCATTTCAGGATATTGCTTGTGCAGAATTGGATTCCGGACTCATTTTTCCCAGTTATTTCTGAATATTCACACTCAGTCTGACAAAGCAGCTCCGAGCAAAAAAAACTAACAAGACCCTTCACAGTTTATTTTCCATTTTCATTATTTTAGTTCGGTATTTGTGGCTACACAGTCGACGCACATCCGACTTTTGAGACCCTCTTAGGTGTGAGACTCTTAGTTCCTGTTTGGCTACTTAGGGTGTAATTAGGGTGTATGTTTGTGCTCAGTACCTGTGTGTGAGTGTGTGTGTGTGTTCAGTACCTGTGTATGCGTGTGTGTGCGTGTGTGCTCGTGTGTGCACGTGTGTGCGTGCATGTGTGTGTGTTCAGTACCTGTATGCGTGTGTGTGCTCGTGTGTGCACGTGTGTGCGTGCATGTGTGTGTGTTCAGTACCTGTGTGCGTGTGTGTGCGTGTGTGTGTTTAGTACCTGTGTGCGTGTGTGGGTGTGTGTGTGTTCAGTACCTGTGTGCGTGTGCGCGTGTGCGCATGCGTGTGTGTGTTCAGTACCTGTGTGCGTGTGTGTGTGTGTGCGTGCGTGTGTGTGTTCAGTACCTGTGTGCGTGTGTGCGCGTGTGTGTGCGTGTGTGTGTGTGTGTGTGTGTTCAGTACCTGTGTGCGTGTGCGCGTGTGCGCATGCGTGTGTGTGTTCAGTACCTGTGTGCGTGTGCGCGCGTGTGCGTGCATGTGTGTGTTCAGTACCTGTGTGCGTGTGTGCATGTGTGTGCGTGCGTGTGTGTGTTCAGTACCTGTGTGCGTGTGCGCGGGTGTGCGTGTGTGTGTGCGTGTGTATGTTCAGTACCTGTGTGCGTGTGTGCATGTGTGTGCGTGCGTGTGTGTGTTCAGTACCTGTGTGCGTGTGCGCGGGTGTGCGTGTGTGTGTGCGTGTGTATGTTCAGTACCTGTGTGAGTGTGTGTGTGTGCGTGCGTGTGTGTGTTCAGTACCTGTGTGCGTGTGTGCGCGTGTGTGTGCGTGTGTATGCGTGTGCGCGTGTGTGTGTGCGTGTGTATGCGTGCGCGTGTGTGTGTGCGTGTGTGCGTGTGTGTGTTCAGTACCTGTGTGCGTGTGTGTGTGTGCGTGCGTGTGTGTGTTCAGTACCTGTGCGCGTGTGTGTGCGTGTGTATGCGTGTGCGCGTGTGTGTGTGCGTGTGTATGCGTGCGCGTGTGTGTGTGCGTGTGTGTGTTCAGTACCTGTGTGCGTGTGTGCAGGTGTGTGTGTGCGTGTGTGTGTTCAGTACCTGTGTGCGTGTGCGCGTGTGTGTGTGCGTGTGTATGCGTGCGCGTGTGTGTGTGCGTGTGTGTGTTCAGTACCTGTGTGCGTGTGTGCAGGTGTGTGTGTGCGTGTGTGTGTTCAGTACCTGTGTGCGTGTGCGCGTGTGTGTTCAATACCTATGTGTGAGTGTGTGAGTGCGTGTATGCGTGTGTGTGAGTGTGTGTGTGCACGTGCGCTCGAGATGGAGAAAGTGTTAGTTCTCCACTGTAGTTATTTTATTTTATTTTCCCCTCCCGACAACGTGTTGATCCATTGATTAAGTCCACTGGCGGCCAGCAGTCACTCTCTTGCTCAAGCAATGGCGGGCAGCCCAGTGGTCCTGGGGGGCCGCCACCCATCCCTGTTGGTTTCACCGGCTTCCAAACTGGACTGGACCGGATGGAGACTAAGAACACCCTCTGGAACAGGAAACTCCTCGGACACTCAGTGGCCAAAACCTCACGCACCCATAAACGAATCGACGCAGGGCGGGTTTGTTTCACACGGTCAGGAGTAAGGAAGAGGATGACTTTACCCACAATCACGAGGGTCTGGAATGACGGGTGGGGGGGTCCAGTCCTGGAGGTTTTACAGCTGCCTTTCAGATAGCATCTAATTAAGACCTGGAATGGAACAAGAAAACCAGGCCTCGAATGCAGCGCCTCACGGAGACCCAGTGAAAACACGCCACTGCCCCCCCCGCTGCCCCCTCGGTTCATATTTAATTCAAGTGCACTACAGCGCCGAACCTTATTTGCAAACCAGTCGTTTCTCTCACTGACCTCCCACCTACCCCCCGCTCTCTCCATTTCCAATCGCACTCCATACTGTTGTTACAGACGCCTGACCTCTGCGCTCTCCTCGTTAAATGCAAGTTGGACAAAGTCTGTCATATTCTGGTATACTAATAATACACTACCACTAATAATAAGTAGGAGGAATCAAAAAGAAGAAAAAAAAAAAAACTCTTTCCGTGGCAGTGATCCGCAGCGCTGACAGCTCGCGCTTCAAGTCACTGTTTGAAGGTCAAATTTCAAAAGTTGAATACAATCGGTTTAAAATAATAATCAGCCGGCGCTCCGGGGGGACGCCGCTACAAAAGACACACAAGACAGGCTCTTCAGACGAGAGCGGCGGCCTGAGAATACACACTCTCCTCCACCCCCCGCCCCCCCAGACCCAGGGGGCAACCCGTCCAAAACACAACTCCAGAGAAAGTCTTAACTTTCTAAATGAATTCCCGGCTCTCTGTATTGAGGGGGGGCGGGGGGGCAGTGAGCATCACAGATCCAGTCTCTCTGCCGTAGATTGAGGGGAAAAGGGTTCAATTCCATATGAGATCAGCAATCTGTTACATTCTTACAGCCAAGAACAGGGAGCTGTCTCTCCCCTTCTCTTCTCTCTCTCCATCAACCTCATCCTCTCTCTCCCTCTCTCTGTCCCCCCATCCCTCTCCCTCTTTCCCCTTCTCCCTCACCCTCACCCTCTCTCTCTCTATCTCTCTCTCTCTCTCCCCTTCTATCTTTCCACTGCTTACTCCCCCTCTCTTTCCCCTTCTCCCTTCCCTCTCCTCCCCCCCCTCTCTCTCTCTCTCTCGCTTCATCACTGCACTGTAGACAAAACTTACTGCTACCAGTGTCTGACTCAAAGCACATCCTCAGAAAGGGGGAATGCGGTGGCATCGACACAGACAACAACGCAACACTGGATGGCATCGCTACTGTCGGTCGGGGGACACACTGCGGTGCTGACCCGGTCAGTCACCGGGCACCGCCGTTCTCAGCAGGACGCAGTGCGGCTGCTGTGTGTCCCTGTCATGCAAAGACGGCACAAGAGCTGCACGGCCAGAGCTTCTGAATCGCTGAGAGGCTCGGGAAATGGATTATGTAACCCGGACGGGAGGATGGTAAACATCGCCAGCGCGCAGCTGCCATTTTCCAGTCTGGTGTAAATATGAAGACAGAGACCCCAAATATGACACGCTGACAAGGACATTTTACAAGGAAAATGAAATGCAACCTTTAGGAATATAGGTTATTTATGTATGTATTTATTTAGGTTATAATATTTGTTTAGCTCATTTAAGTGTGTGTGCGCTGCGTTCATTCTGAAGTGGGTTCATCTCCATAGCATCACACACATGGACACGGACACGTGTGCGCTCTCCAGAGACATCTTCACAGAGAGGGACTTCAAAAGGACGCCACTGGGATGACGGTCAGGGTTCACAAAGAAGCTAATAGCCTGTCTCAGTGTCGCCGTTGCCCGTTTTTATTATTTAATGTATTCATTCCTTTCTTTCCCTCCCTCTCTCTCTTCCCCCACAGTGTCTTTTTCATTAGGGGCTGCAGCAAACGGTCTGCCAAGAATGGCTAATGAGTTTTCCCACCTTTTGTACGATTTCCACCAGGTTTGATTCGGCCGGGCTGTAATCGTCTCATTAAAATGCAGAGAGCGGTGCCCGGAGAAAGCTGCTCTGGGGGGGTGGCATTGTCCTTCTATAGTAGGATCATTTTCCTCAGGAGGATCACCTACCAATTCACCCTGCTCTCGCCCCTCTCTCCCACGCACAATTAGCTTTGGCATCCCTGTTCTCGCACGCCTTTGTCCAGAGCGCTATTCCACATTCCTGACCCTCGGGACCACCGCGGCGATCTCGGATTTGTGCTCCAGCCGAGCCCTTAATAACCTGCGCTTATTGAAGCCTTAATTGAACTGTTCTCCGCAGCTTTTTACTTGTGGCTTTTGTAGTGCTGCCAAGACGGTTGGTAAACAGGACTCTCTGTTCTTAAGTTTGTCAGTAAGCCAGTCCACACAATGGCACCACAGTTTACTCTTCAAAAGGTGATGACCAGATGAGAAGATACTGAGAGGTTTTCCTCTAAAGAAAAATACTCTAAACCAAGCTCTCAGAGTGTGTGTGTGAAGAACACTACATGGGGACTTTGCCATAGTTTGCCATATTCTACTATCGGCCCATTGGGAGTATCAAATTCTCTAGGATCAAGCCTTAAATCTGCGATGGGAAGGCCAGGGAAGAGGCACCAAAACCCAAGAACAGAGCGTGTGCGGCTGGGGACAGTACATGCATGTAATGCTGTCTCGCGGCCCAGTACAGCCCTGTAGCGGTGTCTCACGGCCTAGTACCGGAGACATGTTGGCTCCCCAGACACTGCTAGTGTTGAGCGTTTCAGGGCCTGTCCTTGAACCACAGCCAACACGCAGCACACGAACAGCAGTCCCGTGTGCTTCTCTAATAAGGGGAAGCCGTTCCTTCTGCAAAAACGCCTCTTCAGCGTGTGTAAATGTTCACAGAACGGGGTGATGGCAGATACGTGTAGATAGTTTAGCATTTTATTTCTACCCCCCATCCCCACTCCTGTCTTTTCAAAGCAGCCACAAGCGACTGCTGTGAATTGACCCACGTGACTGAGAAAGGCTCAGGCAGGGACCCGGGGACTGATGTCAATCTGAAGAGAAGAAAAGCACAACATTACAATGGGGTGTCTGTTATTTCCTCAGAGTGTATCTAAAGGAGGTGTGGAGGGGTTTGGGGCACCAGGGGAGGCAGGTTCCCTTTGTTGTGCTTCAAAGGTATCGTGTTGGGCTGACAGACTGTACAGGGTAACACCGACGTGGGTTCCAGGATTGTGTTATTGTATTACATCTCCCTAAACACACTACACACACACACACAAACAATAATTAAATTAATTCAAATCTCAGGATGGATGCAATCAGAGGAATTGCCACCGGAGTCAGCGCTGTCACCGTCCCCGAGCGAGGGATTCGCGGAGGAGAAAGACAGAGACTAGAACAGTCCTTGGAGGGAGAATCCCAAAGCCATGACCATAAAGCTCTCTCTGCCAAGCTGGGCTTACAGGGTTTTGTTCATTTAAAAAAGAGAGAGAGAAAAGTGGATAGGTCAACCCACATAGGGGCTCAATTACTTCCAGAGACGGTACTAGTCCACTGTGACACCTACACACAAACGCTGGACACTAATGTGGATGCCACGCATGCGCCGATTCACAGTACAAAAGGGTTTTTGGGCAGCGACACAAGCCTGGTTTCAGGCCAAATACTGATGATGGTGTCCGCTGTAGAGCACATGCTGCATCTGTTGTCATTTTTCAATCCTCGCTCTCCTCAACACGGAGAAGCCTTTTACAAACTGCAAAGCAATTTACCCTGTCAGAAAGCGGCATGCTCCGCTACACGGAATAATTGTTGCGCGGGTCTGGAAAACAGGTATTCGCTTTTATAATTAAAGCCCAGGGCGCCGAGAGACAAAGAGGGGGAAGAACAAAAGCCGGCATGTCTCTTCCAATGTCGGAGGCGTTCCTGTTTCATTTCATGGATTCGTGCCTGGGGGGGTGAAATAGAGGCGTTTCAGCTTTAGAAAAGTCCCGGGTTCTGCCACAGACCGGGTCAGGAGTGGCTGTATTTTGGACCGAGCTTGTGGTTAAGAGCAGTGGATCCCAAGCAACCCCGGTTTCTCTGAGCTCCACTGGTTTCTGTTTTCTGTTCCAGCTGAGCTAATTGAACTCAGGAGGGGCAGCTGTTTTGAGCTCTTAGGGCAGGTGGAGCTCGTTCAGGTGACAGTGGGACTGGACTCAAGTGGTCAAAATGAGTGTGATCTTCTCCACTAAAGGGACACCTCTATAGCCCAAAGAGATGAGCATCTGAAAGGCACAGATTAAAAGCAGATAAGGCCACCTGAGCAGCTGAGGCAGAGTCTGAGATGCTGAGGACACTCCAATTATCCTCCAGGCAGTATGGCACATTCAGACACTTTTAGATCATTATTTCTTTGGGTGTGAAAAAAAGTCAGCAGCAATGAAATGACAACCCAGGGAAAAGCCTGTAATTACTCAGAAAATAGGTTTTACAACCCTTACTTTGTACAAATTACAACGGCTGGAACACGGATGCCGCATTAAACGGGTAAATTAATTTCCGCGGAAAAGGATAATCTATTAAAAATAAATAAATAAGGCAAGACGCAAACAACTATTGGGAACTATAATCAAATCATCTCAGGCTACACTCATAAACACATTTCGCATTAATTGAGCCGCGGTCGATTATCGGGCTGCGAAAGGGAAGCTCTGCCCATAAACAGGTTATCTCAACAGCTTCGCGGTAACGGAACTCATGTGTAATTAGTGTGTGTAATTTGACGAGCTGCTAATGGAATTACAATAATATATAATTCAATTAGTGGCATAACAGCCCTGATGGGTGAAATTTAACTGTTTACTCATTTACATTTATGAGCATCCTGATCAGATGCTGACAAACACAAACAGAGAGACAGAGACTGAGAGAGAGAGAAAACACAAAACAGAAAATAATGAATAATAAAAACAAAGTACTGTAAATGACTAAATTATACATCTGGCTCTCCCTGTGAAAGCGTTCTCCTAAGCGGAATTCAGATCCTTTTATCTCCGAAGCAGAAGACACATATGACAGCGAATGCGACTGCCTCATTAGCAAGATCTTTATTTAATCTTAATTACAGCTGCTGTCACTGTAGAGGAGCCACTACACACATGTTAAGATGCGCCGGCTGGAGCTCAGACGCGTCAGCACGCAGGATCACCGAGCAGACACTTCCTGGGGGCGGGCGACAAGGGTGCTGGCCTGCGGACCGGGTTCAGCATAGATTCAGTTGAATACATATAACACTGTCTATACACCTATCAGCCATAACATTATGACCACCTGCCTAATATCATGTAGGTCCTCCTTTTGCTGCCAAAACAGCCCTGACCCATCGAGGCATGGACTCCACTAGACCTCTGAAGGTGTGCTGTGGTATCTGGTACCAAGACGTTAGCAGCAGATCCTTTAAGTCCTGTAAGGTGAGAGGTGGGGCCTCCATGGATCGGACTTGTTTGTCCAGCACATCCCACAGATGCTCGAATGGATTGAGATCTGGGGAATTTGGAGGCCAAGTCAATACCTTGAACTCGTGATTCATCAGACCAGGCCACCTTCTTCCATTGCTCCGTGGTCCAGTTCTGATGCTCACGTGCCCATTGTAGGCGCTTTCGGCAGTGGACAGGGGTCAGCATGGGCACCCTGACTGGTCTGCGGCTACGCAGCCCCATACGCAACAAACTGCGACGCACTGTGTGTTCTGACACCTTTCTATCAGAACCAGCATTCACTTTTTCAGCAATTTGAGCTACAGTAGGTCGTCTGTTGGATCGGACCACACGGGCCAGCCTTCGCTCCCCACGTGCATCAATGAGCCTTGGCCGCCCATGACCCTGTCGCTGATTCACCGCTTGTCCTTCCTTGGACCACTTTTGATAGGTACTGACCACTGCAGACCGGGAACACCCCACAAGAGCTGCAGTTTTGGAGATGCTCTGACCCAGTCGTCTAGCCATCACAATGTGGCCCTTGTCAAAGTCACTCAGATCCTTACGCTGCCCATTTTTCCTGCTTCTAACACATCAACTTTGAGGACAAAATGTTCACTTGCTGCCTAATACATCCCACCCACTGACAGGTGCCATGATAACGAGATTATCAGTGTTATTCACTTCACCTGTCAGTGCTCATAATGGTATGGCTGATCAGTGTATATCCCTCTGAAACATGGCTCATCCCACTGAAATCCTCCTAAGGCCAGTGCATCACTCAGTGCACTCGGTGAATCCCAGCTGCGTAATTATTACACTTCCTGTACAGTAGACAGGACAGGAGGCTCTCCCAGGTGTTAGGGAACCCAGGACACTGTTCCCAACACCAACCCCAGTGTTCAGTCTGTAGTCCAGCTCTGGCAGGGATGGTCTGGCCCACCTAACCCTCCCCACACTGCTACATGAACAGTTCTCTGGAATGCTTTAGAGCGAAAGGCACTATATACATACAGGGTCATCTAATCTCTATTTTTCCATGAACACTTAAACAGGCGTTTCCTGTTCTTGGCATGACTTGGCCCCCACGATGGCCTCATAAGCACACATCATTAGTGCTCCGTTAGGGACGACAGCTGCAGGTCCAGAGAGGGTGACTTTAACAATCCAGTCCTCTCAGGAATGTGCCACAGGTGCTCTGATGGTAATGGCTACTTTAAATGCCATTATGCATCCATTCAGCGACCCAAATTGTGCCTGAGCACAAATGGGTCAAGGAGTGCAGCACAGACGTCTATTATCCGCAATCACGCCTCAATCAAGCTGTGCACGCCGGGGCCAGATCCGCGCTTTGCAAGCACAATTGCCGTGCCGCCCCAACAATAGGGCTCTTTAAAGCAGGGATCTAAACGACCGGCTCCCGGCAGCGTCTACGTCACGTTGAGTTACGACTTTAATTAGGCGCAATTAGTGGGCGCCCGATAATTTTGACGCGGGATCTAATAGAGACATCAGAAAATGCACAATGATACCAAACAGCAACAAAGCCCTGCATGGCGCAAATACATTGTGTATGCTCAATCATCTAATTACACTAATGTTCATTAATATGCAAATGAAATGTGTAATTAATGGATTAAGAAGAACACCCCATACTCTAGGAGGGATTTTGATCAAATATTTGTGTGCTAGAATCTGGGGCCAATTGTTACTCACAGTTATAAATGTATTCTGTGTGTAATTTTTAAAACCATGCGTCTGCATCGCACAACAAATACATATACAAATGTTATTAATTGTTTATTTATTTATATACATATAAACAAAAAATGTCAGATGCACAAAAGAAATGGATCAATATGAGACATCAGACAGTGGAAATGCCTGGTTTTTCATTTCATTCCCATCACACTGTATTGATTCTGACAGCTCGGGACAGATAGGTGCCTAACTGCAGCTAGAAGACGGGGAATACGGCACCGAGAGATAATTCAGCTTGGAATCGTTGCCTGTCAAGACATCTGAAGGCATGATACATTACTCAGCATCTGCAGACGGTGGATACATCAAAAGCTCCGTCTGACTACAAAAACCGACACCTGCACAAAACGGCCCCGTCTTCCCTCCGTAAATGTCACGGTAATCTCCGGAAAATGTCACGCTGGTGGCGGCGTCTCCGCGGCTCGTTGTTAAATTCTCACACCTGCCTGTGCCCGAGAAATGCCCACCGCTCCAGCTAACACTATATAAATACATATGTGTGTGCGTAAAAAGATCGATAGCAGGTCGATCATAAACAGAATTTAATCTTCCTGGACTGTTGAACAAGAAAGACATACACTTTAGAGCATTAAAAATAATTGACTTTGACAGAGCTATTTGCGGGCTGAACTGAAATCCTTTTGTGAGGCAATTGGAAAGTCATTGATATTATCTCCGCTGATGTGATTAGACCTCTCCACACGTCGGCTTATTGTTCAGGGTACCAATCCAGACTCATTCAAGGTCATTAAAGTGATTTAAAGCAAGGGCCGCTTAACACATCGCTCTGACAAGCCTGCGGTGCCATCGGTTGTGTTTATTTTTGTATTTATTCATATTCAGCCCCGGTGTGGATTCCAGTGTTTTCACTCTACTTATGGGTTGTGTTTATTCCCAACACCCCCCCATCCCAATAAGGAATAATCACTTCATGTGAGCTGCTCTCCTGAAAGACTGCGAGGAAACCCACTCACCTGGAAGGGAGGCAGCTGATGGGCGAGGTACCCTATTGCTGCACCACAGATGCCAAGTCGGTCGGCCTGGGTTGGCCTGGGTTGTACAGATAGGCCACACAGAATGAATAGATAAATACTCTGTTACAAAAATCAGTATGGACCACACCACACAGAAAGACAGGTGGGTGACAGACTGACAGATCGAGAGACACACGGACAGGCAAGAAAATAGGTGAAATCTAGACAGCGAGATGGAGAGACGGGTGTATAATTGGTTTGCCTGGTTTGCTCAGTCTTCACGGAGCCGGAGTGCACTGCACTGTACAATCAGGTGCATTTCCATCCCATTGTGCGGCATCTCGTTGATAATCCGAGCACAGAGCCCAGACAAGGGACGCACAATAGGGGGCTGTATCGCCAGCTATTTGGAAGTCAGTAGGAGAGATAAGCAGCCTGTCAGAGGAAGCTGTTTAATGCCCTTGTATTTGGCAGGTGTCAAAATGTTAGCACGAACAGCACCGGGAACAGGAGGCCTGCGGTCGGCGGGACAAACATCTTTGTAAATGCACAATGACTTCCATTTACTCCCAACAACACAGTCTGAATTACTTCCCTTTTAACAGAATAAATACAAAACAACCAAAAGGAATTTTACATGAGATCCCCCCCCCATTATCATATCAAGTATGCAGTTGTCTCTGAACAGCCGGGCTTTGATTTTTATTTATTTATTTCGTTTAGTTATTTATGTATGCGTTAAGATGAGATATATGCATGCAAGTGCGCTTTTCTTTTGCATAATTTGGGTTTACATGGATTTGAAGAATGTCATTGAAATCTTGATGTATTTATCTTTTATATAATGTTACAGTAGGTGTCTTTATATATATATATATACACACACACACACACACAATATATATATATATATATATATATATATATATATATATATATATATATATATATATATATATATATAAGCCAGTAAATAAGCCTGACTTCATCTGAAGCAGTCTTCCTTGGTCGATTTCCACAGGCACCTACACAGACTTAATAATAAAATGTGACAGAAAAGACCCAAGAGAATTTTCTATGAACAGAATTCAAAAAGGGCAAATACAGCTGCAGAATGAGAAGACAGCCTCGGTGTTCGCTCTCACCAGCACTCGCCTGGCTTTCTCAAACCGCACGGCGGATCCGTCTGTCTGTGCACTTGCTGTGCGCCTCGCTAAGGTCAACGGTTTCTCTTAAGCGCCTGCCAATGCAGATCAGTGGATCCCGGCCAAGGTCTTTTCAAAACCACAGCATTGATTTTGAAAGGGTGCTGCACGCTGGTATGATGTTTATGGTTGTTTAGCAGACGCCTATATCCAGGACGACGTTAACAGATGTATCCTAACCGTATAAACCTCATTATGAAAGAGCTGATAGCACCCAAATTTCCATATTCATAAAAGCAGTGCATGAAATCAAAACAATTCTGCAAAGATTATTATTAATCAAACGTTGCACACCGTCCCATAGCTGAGGCACAAATAAAACCGTCTATTAGGACGGTGAGGCCGCGGCGTATAGATTATACCCCCCTGCCTTTTCCGTCCCCACGCGTTTTGCATTCATTGGCAGGGAGAGGAGCAGAGACTGTGGCCCAAGGTGTCACTCAGAAATGCGTTCTTAATCACCAGCGTATTATAATAAAAAAATAAAAAAATGCTACTTGGCTTTAATTAGGCTCTGGGTTTTGGAGCATATTCTTGGATCTAGGCAATGGATTTAAACTGATTGTTCCGGCACAAAGCTGTAATTAAGCCATTACAGTGGGATTGGGGTGTTTAACTTCATAATGAAGGATAATGCGCTGCAGTTCACTCTGCTACAGCTAAGCTTTTGTAATCTTTTGTATCTGTTTAATTATGCAAAGCCTCTGATTTATTCCCTTTTTTATCACATAACTCCCACTTTAAAAGAAAGACAGAAGGAAAGAGTGAACGCTGGGCCGGCAGGGGCAGTTGCCCAGCAGAATTAAATACCAGAGGTTTTATTTTTTGGTACATCGTATTTCATACTTCAGTATTTAAACTGAAAGGGCAGGGAGGGGGAGTCACAGCAGATATAGAGAAAGGGAATTAGGTGGAGGAATGGAAATAAATCGAAATAGTTTAGTATCAATCTAAAATAAATAAATAGATATTCATTCATTCATGAATTCATTAAAAACAAGCTTGCATCACCCATTTTAATAAATGTCACTATCTGAGAATATTTTGTTTCATACTTATTGTTTTTGTTATTTTACCTCGTGACATTATAATATATTAATAAGCAATTAATGACTGAAGTGAGGTGCTATTTGACACTGACTGAATCTGTTCTGCCATTCTCCCAAGATCACCTTCAACATCTGACGTTATAACAGTGCAATAAGAGTATAATAAGACAAGACCGAAGTGAAGTTTATCACTGACTCAATCTGTTCTGCCGTTCTCCGAAGACCACCTTCAAAACTGATGTTATAACATTGTAATAAGGGTATAATAAGGCCAGACTGAAGGGAAGTTTTTTAACTCAATATGTTCTTGCCTTTCTCCAAAGACCACCTTCAATATCAGACATGATAAACGCCTGCTTCTCAGATCTCAGTGTGCCATCCTTCCATACCTGTGCAACACAGTGGTGCTATATATTACACAGACCTGTGTCTCTGTCTCTGTCTCTGCACAGGAGGAACAGACAGGACCCGAACAAAAGTACTACAGAGAGACGCAGTGTGGTTTACAGCTCTCCTCTCTGTTGAAACAGCCCCGAATTCAATTTGCGTGTATCTGCTATCTTCCCACCGGCGGACGCAGCTCACCATCTCAACTGAGGGAGCCAGTCGTGTCTGCCAACACCAGATAACCCCAATATTGGGAACGCGAGGATGCTGTTTGTTTTTCTGAGAGAATGCACTCCACTGCAGATATTGCCCACAGTCACTTGAGTTCCAGTGTATCATCTTGGTGCACATTTCCCTGTCTGACGTGGTTGTTGCTACTAGAAATCAAAACCCTGATATATTTTTCAATAATACTTTTTTTTTTTTTTTCACCGCCCTATTCATGTGTATAGTTTCTGACACTATCCTATGTTTGGGATCATTTAAATATATTAAACATTGTGTTCTACAAAGATTTATCGGTTTAAAATGATTTTAACTGTGAGGCCAAATGTCTTTTAGGATAAAGACACCAGGCATGAATAAATCTTGATCATAATCATAATAATAACCTTTTAATATGAAGTCACATTTTAGATCTGATCTGACAATCATAAAGGTAAAATAAACATTTATTGAAAGCTCTTTGGTTCCAGTGACTTTCTGACACTCGTGTTATATGATAAAAAACATATCAGTGTATTCCTGAATTTAATTAACCTATGAAAGAGGGAGAAACGTACTGGTTGTTGGAAAATGCATGCATGCACACAAAAGCTTGCACACACACAACAAGAACGACAAAACCTGGAAATAAAGCATCACTCGTTACATCTGTCGTAAAGCGTAAAAGTTTAACCCCCCACCCCCCACTGTATAAACTTCTCTACTCTGTTCCTATGAGCTTCCTTTTTTCAAAAAATTCGGTCAAAAAAACAGATTTTGTTCCCCTCTGGTTTGAGCATCGAATGGAAGCTGTCATGCGTGAAACACAACATGCGTGCAGGTGTCTGGTCCGGACACTAACGAGTGGGCAGGAGAGATTTTTCATGAAACGTGCCAAAGGCCTCAGGGGGGCTGTCCCTGCGCATCAGGGTCCGTCAGCACGTTAGCGGGGCAATCACATTTGAAACGAGCAGAGATTCAGCACTTCTCCCGCAGTAGCCGTCCTGCTGATGATTAGCTATTTCTTCTATTTCTTTCCATTAAAATGCCACCCCTCCCCCCACTTCTTATATCCGTTCTGATCGCCTTTGTTTCCTGATTTCATTTGTCTCTTTCCTCTTTTTTTGTAAATGCAAAAAATGAAAGGAAAAAAAAAACCCACAGGACTGGATGTATAAAGGCCTGCGTTAAAAATGATTTTGTGTAAGGTTACAGGTTTACAGGTTATTTTGCATGTCCTTTCTGTAGCCGTGATGAGGAAAAGAAAAAGGAATCAAAATGATCTGAGCTTCCCCTAAAACTGGGCCGACATGTTCCCAGAAATGCATGCTACTGCTTAAAATACAAGCAAGAGCTTCGAAAAGAGCAGACATCGCTAAAATAGTGAAACAGCACCGTTCATGTGATTAAACGGGAGCATCCAGTGAGTGTAAATGTGGTACAGTGTGGTAAACGTGGTAGATTAAAGATAAATAGGTAAATTGTCTTTAAAAACACAACACGATCCCGAACAGCGACCTGGTGGAACAAAACACTTTGCACAAGAGCTCAAGCGATAGAGAGAGGGTGGGATTTCAGTCATATGGAGCCAATGTCGAGGCATGTCAATCCTTGAACTCGGAGAGGAAGCCGTGCCACGTGATGCCGGACTTCGTGCTGTTGTGGTAATGTCCATTATTCTCGAACTGCTCTGAGTTTACTACAGAGGAGGGCATGCCATCCTGGCACAGTAGGAGGCTGAGACGGGACTCCCAAGAGCAGGCAGGAACTGACAGCACCAACCCTGACCCCTGACCCCTAACCCCTGGCTGTGATTGGCCCAGGAGGGGTTGCGGAAAATGGACCCTGTGCTGCCCTAGCCTGCTGTTCACAGTGAGAGAGGAAATGTGAACCTTGAACCGCCACCTTGAACTTTACGGATGAGAGAGGGGGAACGGTGCCAACTGCATGATGCACCGTACGCATGTACATGCATGTTAATACACATGTATGTTAATGCTACAAGACTGCTATATGTATGGATCTAGAGAGGGGATGCGCAGGAATAGACTTGGCACACACAGGCATACGAGAGCCTATGAAATCTGCTAAGAAATAAATAATAATAATGGAATCAGGAGGTATAAGTGAGTGCAGTTTACATTGATCGCGCTCTGTATATGGGTTCTGCAGGGATGTTAATCGACGTCTGTGACAGTCAGGCCCGCAGTACCGCCGGCTCCCGGTCCCGAGCCCAGTCGGGTACTTAGAGCTGCTGAACGCTGCGTAGGGATTTCACTGCGACTCCAATAACCAGCCCTGTCAACATCTCTCAGATGAAATCCACTAAAAGTATCAGAGAATACAAAGCGCCTGACTCCGCACAAATCTCAGCCCTACTTAAATCTCAGAGAGCGCCTCTTTGCTGCCCTATTTTATGTATTTATTCTCCTTGCCTTCGAAAGTTAGTAAACTCAATGAGATCCTGCAAACTGAAAATCAATAAAGCAATGTGAGGCCAGCGCAGGCAGCGCCCGCCCGGGAAGAGCTCCCAGCAGCCCCGGAGACTCGCTGCTCACACACACACACACACACATACACACATATGGCCACTCACCGCCCGTCTGAGCACACACAGACACACGACACATACGCACACACACACGGCCGTACACACACGCGCTACAGCCCACGTGCACACTCCAAATGGGTCACCCTACGGACTCCCAAATGAAAATCGACAGCTTGCCTTTTCGCTAGCCACAGCAAGCGCACAACACGGCCACAGTGACGCACGGCTCCCCCCGTCACGAGGAGGAGGAGGAGTGTAGCACCGCACAGTCTGAGAAATTGCAAACATGCCTGAAGGAAGAACCACAACAATGTGGCGTGTGCGTGTGTGTGCGTGAGTGTGTGTATGGAAGTGTGAGCGTGTGTGAGTAAATGCGCAAATGTTTGTGCGAAAGTGTGTGTGAATGTGGCGAATGTTTGAGTGTGTGTGTATATGTGTATTTGTGTGTGTGCGCGTTTGTCAATCCAAGAGATGTATTTGTTGTTTTCCTCAGTTTGCAAGCATCTCTCTCTCTCTCTCCCTCTCTCAGGGTGAGCCAGGGAAAAAAAAGAAAGAAAAAAAGAGAGGAAAGTCACCGGGCAGCCTTTTACTGCTCTGTCTACTGAGAGGATTGCTTACTCACATGTGTTTAATACACAAGCTCTTGCCTGAGCTCTCTTTACATGGAGAGCCATTATGGAGGAAATAAAAAAGGCAATCGCTTTCGCACGGCCCTGGGCGGCGCTGCCGGAGAGCCCAGACTGCGTCCAAGGGTCCCTCTAAAAGGGTTCGTTATTTATTGAGGGTAATTTAATCGTCAGCAAAGCAAACAATCATAATAATGTGAACTTATTTGTATAAATGCTTTTACTCGAAAGGGGCCTCATTCTGAACACACCAAGCAAGCGTGTCTATTCCAACATACACCCCCACATGTATGTATATGTCCCTGCTTTTCTCAGCCTCTCCTCATCACAGGGCTGGGTCCTAGCTGTTGCTCAAGGCTTGTGTTTCTCGACCACATGTTATTTTATTTTATTTTATATATAAGAAAAATGCTTTATTTTATTCCCTACTTACAATATGATTCTCTCCTCCTCTCTCTCTCTCTCTCTCTCTCTCACTCTCTGTCATGCATTTGGTCACATCACACAATCTGATTCACACAATAGTTGCCCACAACTCACAGGAAGAACCATCCAAGCAAACTTCCAAACCTGAGGGGTGTGGGGGGGTTACGAGATGAGGTTCCCAGCCCTGATGTTGGCGTTTTCTTTGCACGACGCGCCAGACAGCTCACCCTGAACACGCTTCACTAACACGGGCACAGAGACGTCTCACCGAGAACACGCTTCACTAACACGGGCACAGAGACGTCTCACCGAGAACACGCTTCACTAACACGGGCACAGAGACGTCTCACCGAGAACACGCTTCACTAACACGGGCACAGAGACGTCTCACCGAGAACACGCTTCACTAACACAGCCACAGAGCTTCCTGGCGTCTCCTCTCATCCACTCAAACCTCACGGTTCCCTCGCCACATCTTCACACGTCCCCGCGTGTCGAAGCGCTGACCTACTAACTTTGCAACCAGCCTGTTATTTAAAATAATACGCCACCGCCTCGGGGTGCGTATAAATTAATCACTGCGCTCTATTGTAGTGGCTGCTGCTGCTGCGGCGGTGTCTTTCGGCATGTGGGGGGGGATTCAATATTTCAGGGCACCGACACAGGCCTCCAATCGGAAACAAAGTGGTCCTGCTTGGCATGTTTTAAAGTCTCACTGCCTTCCCCCCCCGTGTCTCAGACCTGCAATCCTGTTCGCCAGAGCACACGGCACAGAGCACCGCCGCCTCCTGCCAGGCGCTGGAGCCAATTTCCCCCCTAAAAAGAGACCTGGACAGCGAAGGTTTGAATGTTAATCCCAGCCTGCTCTGCCAAAAGACCGTGAGGGATTGTGCTCCTGAATTTGAATTGAAGACAGTCCTTTGCAATCCGGTTTATCAGATCCTATACGGGGGGCTTTTCCAAACCCTTTTGAGTGAGAAGATAAACAGTTAGTGGGATACGGTGACTCTGATAAACACATGAGCTGCCCTAACTGATCAGTACTTTCTTTACTAAAGCCCACCCAACACCGAGATCTGGCCCGGCTCTCCTTGCCGAGCGTGTTTTAATAACAGCCGCAGCATTGGCGTGGCGTTTTGTTCCGTGGCCTTGATCTGAGGCGACACCGACAGAGCGACACACAGACGGATAGCGCTGGAGCCATTCAACTCGACAATGAAACAGGCGGCAGCCCGACGTGGGCACGCCGTGGGAACCGATGACATCACACGGCATGTCCTGGCAAAGGAGACGTGGGGGGGTTGTAGTGCGCTTCAATAGCAAAGCACAGAGAGCGAACAATAGGCCGGGGATGGCGATGAGATCCCGGCGCAGCGGGCAGAGCTCCAGTGCACGTTATTCAGCCCGGCTTAGTCACCCAGTCCTGTCAGGAAGCTTTTGTGTGTCACCGACTGTCGGGGGGGGGCTGACAAGACACTGCCGACGCGGATGCCGCGGCTCTCCTGGTGAGGAGGGTTGGGGCTCCGCCGTAGCGCGAGACGTTCCTCCTTCATAGCAACACACTTTGGGGGTGTCCTGGACGACTTGCAAAAAAAAAAAAACAGATAAGGAGCACCCCCACTTCTTTGTCATACCTGCAGGAGGAGCCGGGCCCCTCGGAGGGTGAAGCCGGGGGGAACTCCGGGGCCCAGCGGCAGAGCGGCTGTCAGCACACGTAATGAGAAAATGTGCAGGGCTGGCTGACAGGCCGTGGGACGGCGCCTGAGCGCTTTCTGCAGCACCTGGTCGCCGCACCGAGCTGCTGCCATGTCGCATTATCCCGTGTGACAGGCCGCTCCACTACCACACGCCTGTCCGTTCTCTGTGCGCTTGAAGACCAGCTTCTCAAAAACACCCCCACCTCCCCCTGACCAGTCCCAGCTGTTCAGGTGATCGGGGTTATCTGACTGAGGTCGGGGAACAAGCCTGCCAATTCTCCCTGCGCAGTTAACGGTGCTTTTGTTGGATTTCTCATCGTAAGCTAAATGTAAAAAGAGTAAACTCGCTCCCCACTTCGCCCTTTTAATCGAGAGAAGTTCTCTTTCCCTACAGCATCAAGGGTCACTATCACCCAGTTCCTGGTTCGAGGAGGTGGGCGAGTGCATGACACCCAGGCAGTTGTCGTAGTGTCTGTGTTTGATGATCATGTATATAGTCTTCATCTCTCCCGAGGTAGTCGAGCGACATCTGAGGAACATCTGGGCTTAGAGGGAGAGCGACCAGGACAAACCCATCAGCGATTCGGACTCGAGAACAAACAGAAACTCATATCCGTGTGAAAATGATCATCCGGGGAGACGCAGGGAAAGTGAATGCTGTCATTTTACATCTCATGTACTGTATTTACATTTTCAGGCACAAAACACGAATGAGTTCTGAGAGAGGAGATATTCGGGGATGCGAGTTCTCAGCAGAGTGCGGTGCGCTGGGCGACGCGAGGAGATGGGGGAGGAGAGCGAAAGAAAGAGAAAGAAAGACTGAATTGAGGGCTGCGTAAGAGGAGGTACAGTACATATTTCTTTCCTTCTTTTCTTCTCTCTCTCCAGTTTCACCCTCCCTCTCTCTCTCCCAGCTACAGGACGCGTGAGGAGCGCCGCACCTTCTCCGGAAACGGGTCATTTCAAGTTTATTCTTCAAACTGGCTTTTGAAAACGAAGGGATTTCAAAGCCTGATGTTTTTGCAGTCAGATGTGTTGCGGGGCTTATGGGATCTGCCAAACCATCGCCACTGCAGGCAAGGTGGTTTTAAAGACAAAAAAACAAACACACACACACACACACACACACACACACACACACACACACACACACACACACACACACACACACACACACCATTTCCCAGCTTTTAAGCAAACAAACAGAAATTACCCATTAACAATAACAGCAACAATATCATGACTTTGGGTTGAGGTTTATGATTCAAAGTCCCTCTTGTCGATCTATAATTAGCTGCTATTAGTAATAATCGTCATCGTCAGCAGCAGCTGCAGCATCAAATTACAATCTATTATGAGAGAGTGCGTATAAATGGGATCTAATAATTCTAGTTTCCGCTCCCAGCAAAATCAATAATCATTACCACGCAAACGCAACAGTGGAGATTGGGTGCGTTTCTTCAGCACACTGTGACAGACACTGCCGCGCTGAGCTCCACTGCTCTGTGTGTAGCGGACAGCTGCCGGACACAGAGACGAGAGGGTGGCTCTAGCCTCAGGCCAGGCCCCAGACGGGCTGTCAGCCCGGGCAAAGACAGGCCAGCGCCACGCCCTGCGGGGACACAGCAAACACACAGCTCTCCGTGTCCGAGGGGAATATATCCTGTACTCCCAGCTGTCTGTGTCCAAACCAACGTGACTGGGTGTCTCTGTGTATCAGCTGTTTGTGTATGTGTGTGTGTGTTGGGTGTCTGTACCAGGCCAAAGAAATACAGAGAATATTAAAACTGTGGATTGCAAAGAGCGCTGAATCGTAAACCTGACTGTTTCGTTTCTCACTCACACACAAGGTCCAGAGTAAAGTGCCCCCCGCAGTCCCGATGTGTGGGACACGGCCTGTCCCCTGCCCGGTGCTGGCAGGACGCTGGCCATTGGTGCAGGTGGCGACGCTGAGCTACGACCGGTCTTCCCCCATCGTCGGAGTCTGACTTCCTCAAGGTCTTTCAGTAGCGGAACAGCAATTAAGAGAGAAGAGCTAAAGTGTCCTTTTGCGGCGCAGATGAAAACGCTAAGATTAGCTTCTTGCCTTGAAGGGGGGTGGAAACAGTTTTCTTTGCTTTTCGCTGTTCTAATTTGCTGCTCCTTAGAAATGAAGCAACAGAATATTAGGTGTTAAAGAGCCAATTAGCGGCTCCTTTCCTCTGCTCCCGGTTTCAATGAGCACACGTGTGCCTAATTACGGCGCTTATTAACAATGATTGGGAAGCACTCACCACGGAGAAAAAAGAGAGGGATGCAGACGGCACACAAAAGCAAATTACAGCTAAAGTTACCGATAACTTCATGCAGCTGTGAATTTTAATTTATTTATCTTTCATTTATTACCATTTCAATACAAGGCTATCGGGGGGCATCCGATTG
Source organism: Amia ocellicauda (assembly GCF_036373705.1). Taxonomy (NCBI): domain Eukaryota; kingdom Metazoa; phylum Chordata; class Actinopteri; order Amiiformes; family Amiidae; genus Amia; species Amia ocellicauda. Next base: position 1,512,387 of record NC_089856.1, read on the forward strand.
ACTCACTCGGCTGAAGTCTCTACTGGCGGCACCCAATGAGCCTCAGAAGCCGCGAGAAAGCAGGCCGGGGGTCCGGGACCACCTCTTTGAGCTCCACTGCTACTGGGCAGCATGGGGTCAGTACAGGGCGGAGATATATAGATTCAGGGTACCTCTAGCGTGGCACTCCTTAGCTCCTCCTTGTGGCTGGTGTGGAGCAATGCAGGACTCACCCCTACGTGATGGTCTCCATTCTGGCCCACACACAAAAACAGACACCTGTCATATGTTTTTATTCTGGTTGCTTGGAGAATTATGGTTGAATGATATATATTTAACATTTTTCTGTAGTTACCAGTCATCCGGGACGTCCTCTGAAACTCTGTTCTCCAATCTTACAGCAGCAGCTATATTGTCCACTTGAATGTGACCCAAGCTCTACCCACATCTGAGGAAGGCAGGGAGTGGGCGCCGGGCCGGTCCTCCACTTGGCACTGAAGCCCACTCGTGTTTGAAGAGCTGTGGGCGGCTCGGTGTTGGCATGCACTGCCCTCCTCTGGGGTTCGAGTGCGGCAGCGAGGAGAGCTGAACAATGATTGGCTATTCCAGGCTGGGGTAAAGCCAAGGGCTCTGAGTTTCAACAACACAAATCAACATACAAGAAACTGTAAAGTGTTCAAGTTGTCTGTTGTGGACCTACAGTGTGGGCTGGAGATGGAGACGTGTAAGCTAGGACAACCAGGATGACGAGGATGATGAAGATCAAACCGCTGGGTTTCGGGTTTTGAAACGCACACACCGCTGCGGTCTGTCTGCTCTTCCCTTGCCGTGTACAGATGGAGTCCTGAACACAGACAGCATGTCAAGCTCAGCGATGTCAAGAACAGCACACCGCAATACATTAATCACAGTGTAAATAAACCCCTTTTTGTCTGTGCAGCCCAAGCGCTCTCATATTTATGGCCAAGGAGGATATTCATAAAGATCTCTTTTAGCTATCTATATTCGGCAAGCTGCCAGCGGTGTATAGCATGAAACATAAATATTTTACACATACATGCAGAAAGAATCTTAATGATTCCTCCCTGATGGATGAGATTTCCTCATTAATTGTTAACAACGGTATTCGCTCCATTACATCTCATTAAGACGCGCTCACCCACCATCCAGTCGATCGACATGAACAATTACGCGTCTTGCGCAGCGTGTCCGGATAGAGATGTCACCAAGATCCCGGGCCGACACGCAGGGGGTTCACAGGCAGAGGGACTGCCGCTTTTGGTCCGTTTGCCTTTCACACTAATCAACCGGAAGGATCGGTCTAGAAATGAGCTGCGGACCGACCGGGCTGAGACGAGGGAGCCTGGAAATGCAATCGGCACCTCGTCATAAACACGAAACCTCAAGAGCTCTTGGCATCATCTTTGTTCCATCACGAATGACTGCTACGAGTCTTGCAATGGCCTTTCTGATTTCTTCTCGTTTTGCTCTGAACTCTGATTGTCCCTTTCAACCTCATTACTCTATGTATTTATTTTAATAATAAACTTTAAGCTCTGGCCAGTGTTCCCACACTATCACACGCTGAAGCGATCTGTAAAAATAGCTCCACTGGGAAGCTGCCAAATCTTCAGAAACTGGGCGGCAAAGTTGCTAGCATCTAGACGGGGCACTTCTACAACCTCTGCACCAGCCAGAACCGTCCCCCTGCGATTCTCTCTGTCTCTCTTCCCCACTCTCTCTCCCACTATACAAGGCAACACTGACACTCCAGATCCCAGCCCCCTGACCGATTCTCGGCCTCATCTCCGTCCGCGACACACAGACCCGAGTTCCCAGATTCTGCCAGGGTGTTGGTGTCTGCTCCTATCTGTGCTTGGTGTTTTGTTCCAGTTTGCTAATGTAAGAGTAAAACGCTGCTCGTTGCAATCCAGTAGGGTCTGTCTGTGTACCTGTAATAATCTCCCAGGTTCTTCTCTGGCCTGACAAATGCAAGATTGTGGCCGGGACCTGTTTCTGAATCGACATCCATGACTTACAAGATCCTCACACTACAATCTCACGTCCGCCTTCAGATTGGACACGTGGGACTTAAAGACAGTCTGAAGGGTTCAATGACAGGATGTGATGCTCTAGTCAAAACCTCTTTAACTTCTTCGCACACACACTCTCTCTCTCTCTCGCTCTCACACACACACAGGAAACAAAAACACCCAGTCCTGTCACATAAAGGTATAAACCTCTGTGTTAGCTCTGTGTTCAGGCCAAGTAAATCTCATTTCTGATTCTGTTTACGCAGCAAAACCGTGATGTTTTTATTTTGTTTAACAATACAAACTGCAAAAAGGAAAAGGAGGAATTCATTGTACCTTGGTGGGAAAAATAAAGCTTAAAAACAACAACAACACATTTCAGTTTAGGGTCTTGATGTGGTAATATAAAGCAAGATTAACATATATAGTAATACAACCTGTATTTTTGTGAAGGATTGATAGAACCCCTTTACCTAAATCTCTGAGCTGTTTTCAACTCCCCAAGAGAAACATTAATGTGACAGGCTGGGGCTTCATGGTTCAGGTCCGGGTCTCTGAGGGCAAACTGGGTTTCTGCTCCCAATTCCAGCTCTGGTCTTGATTGCTTAATTGACGTCAAATCACCTGTTAGTTCCAGGTCTAAATCACTTACTATCCAAAAGTAGTTGCTGTTGTTCTGGCAGCGGCAGACAAACAGACTCCCTCCCTCACCCTCTGCCACAGACACTGGTGAGCTTGCAAAACATTTGCCAGGTTTATTTTAAAACATGAAGGGGGGGGAGGGAAATAAAAGAAGACATATACTGCACTGCACCGCACATGCAATATTTATGACAGCCAGAGGGGGAAAATCCCAAACTGTCAAAACTCAGGACGATCACGGGCCGGCCACGGGTCATCCGCACACTCTCGCTTCACACAATAGAGTCGGCCCACCGAGTGGGACGCCACGCCGAAGGGGACTGGGTCAGAACTGGGCCACCCGAGGGAAAAGAGGGAGTCCGACGGGCTGCAGCCGTGGTTCGGAAGCGCAGCGGTGCTTGCGTGTTTTACAGGCAGCTCATGTATTGAGAGATGCTTTCGTTAGTTTGTTGTGTTTCAAGGAGGTTGTTATAATTGAGAATCCATGGAGGCGTTAGTTCAATATCTTAGCACTTTCTGTTCTGCTGCTACACTCAGGTCTTCCCACAGGGACTTCTCAGAGGAAATGACCCGGTCCGTTGACTTAAGGACGTGACCCCAGTTTGGAGTGGACTAGGCACTATATTATCGTTGTTATCTGATCAGTCCGTCACATGGTGAGCACAGAGCACAAACGAGAGACAGCGCTGTTACAGAACTATAATACACACACTCAGAAAAGTGAGACTAAAGAGAAGGCCTTCATTAGGAAAGGAATTATTATTATTGTCATTATTAGTATTATAAAACAAGCAAGAAGTCAGGAAATCCAATTAAATAATTCCCTCCATTGTTTCTGTCCTTAATCCTCCACACAAGGAAGTCCAGGCGATAGCTGCAGTCACACACAGGAAACAGCACGGACACAAACATGCACCGCGCTCCCAATCCCCAACAATAGTGCGTGTGAACTCCAGCCTCGCCCCCAGCGCTTCCCCTCCGTGAGCTGGAGATTATGGTGTCATAGTGGATTACTCTGCCACCCTGCCGGTCATATCCCCTTTCACGCAGGCGTGTCCGTAATCCTGTCGACACACAACGGCAACACGCAGAGAGCACAACGCCGCACCGCCAATACAGACACTCGCTTCATCCCATGGTTTTCACGTGGTAAACAACTTCTGCTTCTCGACTCTGACCGTCAAACACAAGAGCGCTGGTCTTGACAGCTGCACTGATGTAGTACGTGCCCCAGCACACGCTGACAAAACACCAAGCATGAAACGGAGTGGGCACAAACTAAATGCACTGGAAAGGATGGTCATTCACTGCGGGAGGCCCTGGCAATTCCTCTAATGTTTCAGAAGTGCTCATTTGAATCTCATTTATTAGATGCAGTGCAGCAAATTGTGTTATTATTATTATTATTATTACTATATTATCCTGGGACCAATAAAGGTCTTACTGACGCAGATTGTCACTGGGGGAAAAACAGTGTCACAGGCCTTCGATGTGGTCCATGTAGTACGTGCTGGTGTGTGTGTGTGTGTGTGTCAGCTTCTTTGTGTTGTGTGTCAGACAACGTGCGTCAGTCTCTGCTTTGAATAGACACTGCCAGACCGCCACCTCGCCAGCACACAGCGCGGAGCGGGAGAGGGCAGGCCTGGGTCTCTATTACTGCCGCTCTCCAGTCACCGGCGCCGTGTCGTCCGCTGCTAAGGTCAGCGCTGGAGCTGCAGTGGAGCACAGTTTGCTGGGAAGCCGTCATTGATATGCAGATGTGCTGTATATGACTGTTATCTAATCATTTAGGAACTAAAGGCATCGGGACCATTCACTTTAGGAGACAGAAATGGGGACAGGAATATTTTCATCACAAGCAGCTGGACTACACCCACACAATTGTGCAAACGAGACAGAAAAGGGAAATGGCTAATTGTAAGCGTTCTCCTTTCAAAAAACACTGGTAGTTGGAGACGGATCTAAAAAGATCAAATCAATGGGCAGTTTTGCACTCTGCTTAATCTACTGACAGTCTGCGCAAAGCCTGACCTCGACAGAAGCAGAATTTAAACCGCTTTCATCGGCACTGAGAGCCGTAGCTGCACCGCCTGGGGTGGGGTTACAAAGTAGCGCATCAGGGTAACTGCTTTAAGAAACTTGTTTCAGGGGAGAATGACACTTTAAATAATCATCACGATAACCAATTAATCAATTAAAGTAGTAGGCGCGGCAGTATATGAAACAGATGTGTTGGTTCAAAGCCTAGCCTGACTACCTCGCCCGGAGAGAGAGTGGGGTTTTGCGCCCCCTGGCGGTGGCAGCGCGCAACGCCGCGACTCCCAGCCCGGCTCTGAGCACCTTGCAACCCCTGCGTGGATTTCTTCCCTCTCTCTCTCTCTCTCTCTCTCTCTCTCTCTCTCTCTCTCTCTCTCCCTCTCCCTCTCTCTCCCTCTCTCTCTCTCTCTGTCCCTCCCTCCCTCCCTCCCTTCAATTCAATCCAACCTCTGATTTCCCACAATTGTGCATCTATTTTAACATATCTAGGGCTTGGTGGAGGGGGCAAAAAAACAGAAGAAAAAGTACCGAGCAGAGAGAAAGACGACCCCCCCCCCCTTCACCCACCCCCCATTTTTTTTCCTCCTTCTTCAGACATGACCAGTTAATATATTTGGTGCTGGTGCTGGTGGTGGAGGCGACGTGGAAATTAAAGAGGGGAGGAAGGAAGAAACCACAGCAGCAGATCAGTGTTGCGAGCCTCGGTGGCAGAGGAGACGGAGCCGCGGCGATGACAGCGCACAGCCCACGGACACCCGCGGGGGGACCGGACTGTGTTTAAGACAAGGCTTTCGACAGAAACACCGGCTCAAGGAAAGAGAGAGAGAGAGAGAGAGAGAGCGAAGAAGAGCCCGCAGCACCCGTGCTATCTGTAACCCTGTTCATACTGAGAGGATGCATCTATTTAGTGCCATCTTCCTGCTGCTGATGTTAGCGATCGCACCGAGCGAGGTAAGACTGCGCGCCGGGTGCACTGCATGCGATTACTGCTGGCATTGTCTGTGTGGACAGATCCGACATACGGGCTTGTCTGTGCAGCACTGGCGATGTGTGTATGCGTTTGGTTTGATTTATAATCGTGTGTATCGTCTCATTGTTATTGGACATTCGCGACAGCTGCTTGTGTTTGTAACAGCTATTCGCATCTTCAGCAGAATAAAGAAAGGCGCTCCGCTGGCATCGCGTAGTGCGCATACCGTGTGCTCAGTGCGTGTGTCTGTGCTTTGCTCCCCGGCTGGCGTGCCGTGTGCCCTGTGGGGAAGGGGCAGCTCGTCTCACAGTGCAATCTGAGCCCGGTTTGGGGCTGGCAGGCGTTGTGTGCGTGTTTCTTGTGCGTGCCGGGGATGCTGGGATGAATCGTCACTTGGTGATGTTATGATCCGAGTCCGGGCATCTTTCCTGGCATCGCACGCGTTTTGCGGCTGCCCACGTAGGCGTGCGAGCAGAACACAGAGCCGTTAGTAAACGGGGTTACACAAGGGTCACGCATTGGATTGACCCACTAAGACTTGATCATAATAAGCATCATGATTATCATTAATATCCATCCCACGGGAGACTGGCGCTCTTTCCACTGCACACACTGTAGAGACACTGGGGGCATCTGGACGGTTTCTATAGCATTTTCTGGGGGGCTCTCCTGAACTCCTCCAGTGCGGTGGGTACAGTGGGCTGTCCTGGCATGCTGTTTAGGATGCTGCGGTTAATTAGAGCAAATATACCCCCGTGCAATGCTTTGAAGTTGCCCTAACCATTTCTTTTTTTCAGCCCCTCCCTCTTTAAATGTCGTCACTTGTAATTGGCTGTAAGGGACAAATTGTTGGAAGTGTTGTTTATTTCATTATTGATAGAGAACGCCCCCCACCCCCCTCCCCGAGTGTAACACTGTAGATGGGCGATGGTGCTCCTCACTGTGCAGCCCCGCACATCTCACCTGCATCTCACGGGTGCTGATACCATTAATTATGCAACAATATAATGAGCCCCCCCACCTGTATGTGTGTATCCAGTCCAGTGATTCCTCCCTCAGGTGGGGCTCCTCACCGAGCAGAGACGCGTACCTGGACGACCCTCTTCAGTCTACAAACTGCCTGCGTTCAATGGCCACGCTGGACTGAAACTGCACACCCTCATGCATGATGTAGTGACTGTCACACAGACAGGTGCGGGACATGTTTGAGCCGGCTCTTAACCAAAAATTCACTACCCCCCCAAAAAACAAAAAATCTACATAACCACAGACAGCACAGGCCTACTTACAACTGTGCACATGGTCAGCACGGTGTTTTGTATACAGACGCATTTCACCCCAGCGCTCGGCACCCAATACCCGAGCAAATCTACAAGTAGTAGATACACTCTACAAATAGTGCGCCCATGACAAACACCAAAGTGAAATGTGCATGAGGTTGAAACAATAGAACAGTTTTACCTACCGAAATTGTGTTTTTCAAGGTGAGGTTTCTCATCAACAGCCATTCGGCCCTGTACGCAGCACCGAGCCAATCAGAGGTGACGCACAGGTGTCCACGTTACGTTTCTCAAACAGGACGTGCTTCCCACTTCACTGCATTACACCTTTAGGTCAAAATTGAAAAAACCCCCTCCAATTCCCTGCACAGAACTGGAGTGGTTTCCACTACTAGTAATACTTCAAATGGCTCCAGTCACTCGTTTTTTGTCAGTAAAGGTTCCTAGTCGCTAATCTACATGACAACACAATGCCCAATGCCAAATGTGTCATGTTTTTTGTAAATAATAATCATAATGTATCTATACAGCCCAACAGGGCCTATTCAGATGTTTTAAATGGTCAGGGACATGCCACTAGAGGCCCTGCTCTGTCGGTGGCCCACAGAGAGGGAGTGCGGCCCATTGTGACAAGGCCAGGCCGGTCAGTCTCATACAGTTGGCATATTCACCTACAGCCCGTCTGCCACTGCAGGAGCCCGGGCTTTGTCTCCGCTCCTCCAGCGCACATAACCTCCAGATCCTCCCAAAGCTCAGATAAAGACAGGATGAAATGTCTCCTGCCGATCGAAGCTGTGTTTTTTGTGTGTGTTTTTTTCCTGAGCACTCTGTGCAAGCTGGAAATGCAGAGCGATCGCATCCATCCCCACACTGCGCACCGGTGTCACTTTCGCTCTTCATAAGCGCTGAAATCTCACACACGGAAGACAGACTTTCCTTTCATATACTGATCCACTGTGGGGGGCGTTTAATGGAGATGCGAGCAGAAACGTGCAGCAAGGAAGCACAGCTTGTTGTCCCTTTTTTTGTTGTCCGCCCGTTTCCTTTATGTCTCTGCTGGACTAGAAAAGCCAGGGTCCCCATGTGTGATCAGTCACAGGGCGTGGGGGGGCGCTGTACCTGGTGAGCTGAACACGACACTGTAAACATTTGGCACTTGGCTTGTATTCTTTTTATTACGATGAATACATATGTGGTTTTATTATTATTGTGGCTTGAGTATCTGAGTGTGGGGTTTGCTAGGATGCCAGAGATGGAGAAAGAGTGAAACAAAAATAAAAGATGGCTTGGAATGAAAAGAAAATGAACTGTCACCCCTCCTGGACCCAAAGCCTCTCAAGGCCAACTCACTTCTGTTGTATTATTCCTCACGTGAAGCCCAGTACCAAAGGCTAGAGTAGTCCAAACCTTGTGTTAGACCTGTGTCCCTGCAGGAGAATCAACTATGTGCTTTCAAGCAGACAAACAGGCAAACTGATAAACAGTGGGCCTCTGAGACCAATAGAAACAGACAGATAGAAAGATATACCGATAGAGAGATAGATATTGCTACAGTATATGTTTTTATCACTTCTTTGCAGGCTACAACAGGTGTGTGTCCTGGGTTGAGGCCTTCCCTTTGACTCACAACGCCTCTCGATACATAGCAATCTGTTTTTTATTTTAGCACTGGAGCTGTTGTCCTTGGGTGGGGTGTCCCCAGATACGATGCCAGAAAACACAGTGAATGAAACAAACACAACACCCAATCGAAAATGAACGTCTTCATAAAGAGACAGCGAATCCTCTCCTCTCCGGCCGCCCACGGGTCAGAGCCGAGGCAAATGAGCTCCTTACACTGACAGCTGTGTCCTCAGCCGGCCCTGGTCTGACCGATGGCAGAGATCCTCGAGAGTTGTGCGGATATTTACGCTGGCCTGGCGCCGCGCTGGAGTAGCCACTGAACACACAGCGACTTACTCATGATCCCCTGGCAGGCCATGGATTATACCACGTGCTAGGTAGAGGTTTATGATCCTCATAGGGCTCCCATGATGCTCAGTATGCGTTGTGGTAATTTGGACAGCCGTCTGCTGCCAATGTTGATGGAAACATACCGTGACCGAAAAGCAGGGATTGTGTAAAAGTGGTAGTCTAAGAAAAAGAGAGGGGGGATTAATTGAGTGATTAGAGAGGAACAGAAAGTCACTTCCATTTCAGTTTCTTTAATTAGGCGACTTGCAAAGCATGTTAGTCTAACTTCAGAAGAGTTCCCCTCGAACGCACACCGCAGTTTTGTTATTTTAGCACTGTCTCAGTTTTGTAGTTATGTCCCAGCTGTCTCTGCAGAGCTGCAAGGACTGTTTATGCTTTTGATCTGTTTTTTGTCTTTTTTTTTAAGGTCGAAAAAGTAATTGTAATTGGGGCTGTGGAAAATATAGTTCCCTGCTAGGACTCGATCTCTCTCTCCCGCCCTCGTCTCCCCATAAATCATGTATCACGGGCACCGGCTGCGCAAATGAAAGAGAGAGTGTGAGAGAGCCAGGCGTTCCCTGAACCTGAACACCGCCGGGGTTTCAGGGGGGGAAGGCAGACGGATTTTCTTTCTTGTTTGTCGTCTTCTCTCATCTGACCCTTTTATGCTTCAAAAAAGGGTGGCACTCTGATCCCCAGGAAGGGGGCGAGTGAAAAGCCTTTGAACCCTGACTAAACTAAGCCCTGCTCTTCAAAGACTCTCGCATTGCAGCACCAGGACTAGATGTGCTTTAATCCCGATGTCTATCTGGTACCGTCGACTTCATAAACAATAACAAGCTTTATAAGTCCCTACAGAAGGGTCACAAACCATAGCAGGACGTTCGGCTGGCTTGGTTTTCCACAGCTACTCCAGCCTAGGAGTTTATCCAGCTGCGTCTTGGTGGAAACCACATAATCCGCTTCAACTGCACGTCAGAGATGTTAGTTGCAGACCCCCCACGACTCTGTGTAAAGGAAGAACGTGCCTCCAGTTTCCATCGCCAAATCGTTGGCTCGAAGTTGCCCGCGTGGAGAGCTGACTTTGTCCAGCTGATTAACTGGGAATAACTCACATGCAGGGACACTAAATGGGACAGAAATGTTGATTGGGGGCACCGCAGACGGTCCAGGTTCCTTTTGGCATGTTGTGACTCAGAAGTAGAGTGATAGTAATGAGCATGTAAGGGGGAAGCAAGGCTCCGTTACTGTGTACAAAAACGCGGTCAAATTCGAGTCCTCCTGTGAAAGAGAGGCTTTCTGCTGAAAATATGCAAACTGAGCTGTTCCATGTTTCCTCAGCTGACCCCCCCAACCCCTTCTGCATATTTCTACGGCGCGCATGATCATCAACTTCACAGCGTTTTCCAATCAAACGAAGCGTGCTGAACGCTGAGGTGTGTGCGGCTCATTGATGGATGAGCAAGCCAAGGAAATGAATCAGGGTTGCTCCCAGCAAGTTTACACTTCTGCCCCCCCCCCCCCACACTTCTTGTTATATAAATAAATATATATTCATACAATGTCAATTCAGATGAAATTAGCCACGGTTGAAAGGTGAGCTTGAAAACCTGAACTGAAATAACCAGAGCGGCCCTGGGCACTTTCAGAGCCCTGGAATATGTTTTGTGTTTAACATAATGCCTCTGCTTTCCACAGAGGGACTCCCCTCGTGCAGCTCCAGTCCAGCCCCCCCCCAATACCAGACAGCATCTAAAAGCAAAATGGGGATCAGATAAGAGTACGGCATGCAATCAGCGTGCACTTTGCGTGCGGCAGACAGGATTAATATCCCAGACTCGCCGTGCCGGATGATTCCTCGCAGATCTTATCGCAGGTGAGACGCGAACAAGAAGTGAACTCGCCTGCCAATCTCGGCCGGTATTGCGGTTCGGGACGTGTACACGATAAGCAGACAAATAAGCGAAAGCCACTGTGGTTGCACACGGGGAGATAAGCCGGGAGCGGAGCAGTATTCAGATGAGCGGGCCGGGAGGAAGGGGGGCACAACGCCAAGCACGAAACGGATGAGACACCAACACGGCAGAGGCAGATACTCACATAGAAGGTTGATATTGATCCCACATGTTGTGTGGAAGTGTTGTGGGACAATGGACACATTCATTCATTTATATACTGGAGGGGCGGAGGTATAATAGGCCTAGTGACCGTGGTCTGTGCATGAGGATATTGCAAAAGCAGGTCAAGCCCGTGTACAGGCTGTAGAGTTGGAATGGGACCAGAACCCAGCCTGGCATTGTGATGGTGCATATTCTCAATGGGTTGTGTAGAGAATGGCTGAACTTGCCTATCATTGAATAATTGCTTGTGAAGCTGCTGCTGCTACAAATTGATACCCAGTAATTTAAACTTGAGAGGATTAGGGGAGTCATTTCTGCAGAGATTTCAGCAGGTGAATAGTCATTCTTTGCACACGCACACACACACACGCTCACACACGCACACACACGCACACGCACACACACACACACACACAACCCTCTCTCTCTCCCTCCCAGGCTTCCCTGGCTTTCTGCGGTATTGACGCACCTGAATTCATTATCAAAAAGCTGGAGCATCAAATTGAAATTGATATGGTAATTATGTGAATACCTGGGCCCCGCAGCTAGCCTGAGCCAGCTGTAATTATACGTCCCTGAATCCGAAGGCACACAATGACATTGCTTAGGAGAAGTGAAAGTGTGCGTCTGCTCTCTGGTGAGAAGTGAGAAGGAAAGACAAGCTGGTGGGTTTGCTCTTATCCCCCATATTGCTGATTCTGCTCTGAATGAATGAATGCATACATAAATAAATAAAGGCAAGACAAACTAAAAATACATTCTGTGTGTAAGTGTGTGGGTGTGTGTATAATATATACAGTATATAAATATAAACATTGTTGTGACTGGCTGCCTTTATGTTCTTGATTGAATCTTGGAAGTTCTCTGCTGTAGCTCTTGGATGTTTCGGTGCTCCTCTGTCTTGACCCGGTAAAATACAAATGAAAAGAAACTTCAGAAACTTTAGCCTGTATTGGGATGGAAAGAGTTAATTACCTGCCTGGTTACCCTGATCTGTTTCCCTTTCTAAAGCAAGTGTTCGACGCGTAGCGGAGGGGGTGGGGGTGCAGTTGGTGTCAGCGATGGGATTTGAATCGCTCTTGTGTCTGTGCGGCTCTGCTCTCTCTGTTCTTGTACACCTAGGAGATTTCAAATGAAATAATAATAGTCAAAAAACAACAACGTACACAGCAGGGATATTTTGGGAGACGTCTCAGTACACCTCCACACGGTTTGGGAAGAAGGAAAGTCAGCAACAAGGCGTGTGTTTAAAAGTACTTTTGAAACACGGTAAACAAAACCGACAAACTTCAGCAACCCGCAAAAGGAGATGCAGACTTACTTGTATGAATGGGCTCAGATATAAATAAATAAATGAACCTTTGAGCAGCATGTTCGGAATAGTGCCAAGTTGTCCTTTTTCCATCTTAAGGAGATTATGCCCCGTGTTGTCGCTGTCTGCTGCAGAGAAGCTTGTACATGCATGTGTCCTCCAGACTTGATTATCACAAAGCCGCACTGACTGGCGTGTCTAAGAATACTCTTCAGAAGCTTCAGTATGTACGAAGCTCGGCCGCCAGGGTGCTGGTCCAATTTGTATTCATGAAGTTTTAATAAAAATAGAAGGAAAAAAAACAGAGCAATAACACTCTTAAAATCTTCCACACTGCCAAAACTGTGGAGAAGATCTAGACACAGTGTTTAGTGGTTTTTCAGACGTGGTCCCGAATCCTCAGTCCCACGGTAATGTTATTACTGTTTTTTTGTGCTTATTTACTTGGCCTGAAGCCTTCAATTTGCATCCAGAATCTCAGTGGCATCAGACACGTACAGAGAATCGTAACAAAGCTGCGCAGAGGCGCTGGAGAGGTCTTTAACAAAGCAGTACGGAGGAGAGAACAGGGCAGTAACGATACCGCAGAAAGGTAGAAGACAAACAGCGAGAGAGTGAGAGGTGAAGGGTTGCAGTACGATACAGCTGAACCGGGCGTGTGCGGCAGAATCCAAAGGTCGCCTGAATGTGATCTGATCTTCGGTAATGGGCGGCGCGGTGCTGTACTGCTAATGTGTTTACAGGCTGGAGAACAGATGGTGGACTGTGGGGTCTGAATTCGTTCTCACACTAGGTGCAGAGCTGGGGAGGGACGGTAGCCAGTTCTGTTTTTGGTTTTGAGTTCCCCGGGTGTAACACTGGCTGCTGAATGCTTCTTTCTTTTAGGCAAAATACATATCTGCCTATAAATGTGACTCACTCAAACCAGCACAGTCGTTTTGAATGGACAGAATTGAAATATTTAAAAATCACCAAACTGTACCCGACACAGATATTCAGGGACTTGCACCTCTGCCCCCTCCCTTCGCTTTCTCAGCATCCTTCATAATCTGTCTTGTCTTCCTCATGTCAGTGACATGATGCTGTTAATAAAGGTACAAATGCAGCGTGTAAACGGGAACGCCTGTCCTGTCTAGTGCCAAAATAAATAAGTGCCTGGCCATTGATCGGCCTCCGCCACCTCACTTCCTGTTTCCCCACTGCGCTCCGTTCTTGTCTCTCCATCCTCTCCTCCAAACAAACAGAAACAAAAACCGAGTTCATTTTCTACTGCTGCATGGCCTTGGAATAACAACCAGGCCTGGCCTGACCTATCACAAACAAACACAGCCCAGTGTGTCTCTCCCAGCAGCGGCTCTGGGAAAGCCAGGAGGGTGGAGGATGGGGGGGTTGGCCAGGGATGCTGAGAGCCAAATTAAGCCAACTGTAACTACTATGTCACATTACCCTCGCTTTACAAACAAATAGGTCTTCTGATCTGACACTGCCTTTTTATTTTCCTATTGTATTCCCCCAGGTGTTTGTGTAGCTATGTCAGAGGGCACTAGCACAGGTATTCAACACACGTTACTCTGGAGAGAGAAAGAGAGAGAGAGAGAGGGAGAGAGAGAGAGAGAGAGAGAGAGAGAGAGAGAGAGAGAGAGGGAGAGGGGAGAGAGCGATAGAGAGAGAGAGTGATGAGGACTCCTCTGTGTGTGAAGATGCAGGGTTTTCAAAAGGACTGGGTGGTCCTGCATACAATGTGTGTGTGTGTGTCTGTGTAGTCTATGTCTGTAGTGCTGTTAGCAGCCTGTTCAGCATTGTTCACTCCATGAGGGAAATGCAGGTGTTTTTCTGTGATTCCCAACATCAATTGCTGCCCACAGGCTACAATTACCCATAATGCACAGCGTGTCTTATGCCATGTCTGAACAGCACAAGTGTGGCACTCCTAAATATAGAGATTGTCTCCGATCCTGCAGCTGGAGTAACTGATGCATTGTGGGGGATTTCCCTGACAACCACGTCGCTTTGCAGATTCCCAGTCCCCGGGTAAATCCCTTTTAAGGAAATAAATAATGCAAAGTGCCCAAATGAAGTGAGACTCGCTAGGGATTGCTTCTGTCCTATAGCTGAATGCACAGTGACATACGTGGTCCTGCACACAGCTTGCCTGCGCGCCGGAGCCGAGCAGAGAGGCGTGTGTCCTGTCAGATCCTCTGTTATCAGCCCTGTTGCTGCGTGGGGCCGTGTGGTATGTGTGGGGATTGGCTGCGGGTACCAGTATCACCCCCGCATCTTCTAGTGCCCTGCAGTGACTGCCCCCCCGTCTCGCTCGCGCAGTGCCGGCTCCCAAGATGGCGCTGCACAGCTCTGTCCCGTTCGCCTCTTTCATTTTTCAGGTTTCCATCTGTGCGCCGTCTCCTCGGCGGCCGCATGTCTGTCTCTGCGTCTCGGTCGGCCCATGTGCGAATGCGGCGCTCTGTGTGGAGCGGGCTGGCCTGCTGTCTCTGTTTTCCTGTGGATCGGCCTTGATTTCTGTCTTTCTACCCATCCGTCTGTTGCCGAGTCATTCAGAGAAACGCCTTTCTCCCTCATCGTGGTCTTCGATCCATTGACTGTGTCTGACGTCCTGCGCCTTTGATCTGGGCCGCTAACACTGGGATTGATCGGGATTCCCAGTGCCTGCTCCGCACAGATTCAATTGGTCCATTGCCCGTAGTGAACTTGTTTTGAGGTGCGTACACATTGTACAAACCAACACAGTGGGGCTTGGCAGTGTTCACCACTGTTGGGTTCTCCCTCATAGCCCGGAGCGGCGTCACTTCCTCTCCTACACCTTTGTGTGCCGATATATTCACTGGCTCCAGTCCTAAAGGAGTTATTAGTGTGTGTGTCCCCGCAGGCTCACGGGAGCCTTAACGGAGATAATAGAACTGTGGTTAAACAGCAGTCACAAAGGGGAGCAGGCACCAACACACCTGTGTGGGATAGCTCGGCCTGGTGCCTCCAGTCTTCAGACCTGCAACAGGATGATATTTGCACTATGGATGTGGGAATATCTGGGAGAAACCTGGGCCAGTGCGCTCTGTCTAAATCGCTGCCTGTGACTGTCGGTGCGGAGAGCTCCCCGTGTCTTCAGAGTGTCAGCTCAGCGGCATCCTGTGGCTCCGGCTACATAACAGTCACGCAAGATTGAGAGGCTCCCGACTGGAGAGTTAATTGTTCCACATTACGTGTCAATTAAAAGCTCATTCGTCAGAAGAGCAATCAATCGGTGGGAGCAGGAGTATCGAGTGGGTTGAGTCTGCGTGCCTGTCTGTCTGTCTGTCTGTCTGTCTGTCTCTCAGTTGGCCTGTCTGTCCGCTTGTCCGATGGCCTACCTCTCTGCCCTTCGGCCCAATTAGCATCCTGCCTGCCGGTGACCTTCAGAGAGGATGGGAATCAAATAAAATCGAATAAAATTAAATCACGCGTCCTCCGGTTTTTAATATGCACGGAGATAAAAAACGCGGAAGACGGCGAGATAGGGGGGAAAAATGATTTCCGGCAAAGCAAATGTTTGCGGAGCTGTAATGAGTTTTGCAGGAGCCCTGTCATATATTTGGAGAAGACGTATGGCATTAGGGAACTGCATGACTAAGCTGCTGTTTGTCCAGTGAATAAATAGTGTCTCAGCCTGCCCTAATTACACGCCCCTACTTTGTCACACATTAGCCTGCACCCCCCCCCGCGCCACTGCCACCCCTCCCTCTATCTACCTTGTATGTCACCTAAAGTGATTTTTTTAAATGTTCTTCTTGCACAGTTTTAATATATACTACTCAGCATGTAAGTAAATGCAAATTAATGATAATTTATTGCGAGTTGAAGGGGGCGGGGGGGGGAACAATAAACAGACAGGAATGTATTTTAATGACCTCCTCTGTGGCAAGGGCTGCCCGTGCCTCCACAAAACCACAGAGACGTGCTGATTGAATCCTCACAGGCATCGGTGGAGATAGAGACGCCGGGCGAGACGGCCGCACGGGACGGTTCGGCTCGGTTTTCTGTGTGGGCATGGGAAAACACATCTGAGTCCCACAGAACAACAGAAGCAGGTCCTGTAGGGAGATGTCTGAAGCACCTGTGCATGGAGATGAAATCCTACACCCCTGCATACCTCAAGAGCCGATCACGGGAACATCAGAAAGGTTATGGAGGAGAGGGGGACACCTGCTCATTCGTTTGCTTGTTAGCGGCGTATTGATCCCAGACCCTCATGCGTCTGCCGCTGAAAGGCCTCCAGTTAATCAGCTGGCTTTGTTTCCAGGCCTTGGAAAGGATCGTTAGCATCCGAATCCGTTGACTTTAAGTAGCACCCCCCACCCCCCTGTGCCGTTCCGTACAGGTCTGCTACGCTGCCAGCCGTACACAAAATGCAACAAAATACTATAGAGTATCAAGCAAACAGCAGTAGCAGCAGCAAAAATGGAAGAAGAATAAGGCGCTTGCTGGTCGTACGCTACCGGGTTCTCCAGAGCGGTTTCTGTCAACCAGGCACCCCGTATGAGATCAGGCTAAACCACGGCCTGAACCCCAACCCTAGTCAATGCCAAACACTCACGACAGAAGAGCAGCACTAACCTTGACCCAAACTGTTAACTTAGGGGTGCAGCTGAGGGTGGGAATGGTCTGACTATGGGGACTTGATCCAAGTCTTCAAAATCATGAAACGCATCGACCACATCAAACCAGAGGAGCTTTTCCAGATCAGCAGGGACACACGCACCCGGGGACACAAATGGAAATTGGGCTTCAAGGCATTCAAGACAGAAAACAGGAGACACTTCTTCACACAGAGAGGCGTCACAATCTGAACAAACTCCCCAGCGATGTGGCTGAAGAGACAATTTGGGAACATTCAGAAACAGACTGGATAGGATCCTTGATCACTTATTATTAATGGACACCAAACGAGCATGATGGGGCGAATGGCCTCCTCTCGACTGGACACTGTCTTATGATCTTCTGTTCTTTCTAATCACAGTCCAAGACTATCAACATGTAGCTTCTGTATAGAACATCATGTGGAGTCATTCAGGTACATTTTGCGTTTAAGGGTGATGTTTTGTCTGGGTTAGGGTTAGGCGTCAGAGTCCCTAGTTAACAGCGAGAGGTTTCTAAGAATAACACGCTTTTAGATAAGAAAGCGGGGGAGCAAAAAGAAAGAGGCAACCAGCCCTGCTGACACGGTTTCTGCGAGGCTGCCTTGGGGGTGGGGGGGCAGTGGCGTGAGAGGCCGCGGAGATTCAGTCTGGCAGATTGTGTCCTCTATAAACACCAGCGTGCCGCTCCCTGAACAATATGCTCAGTGCTTATAGACAGTGTGCACTGAAGGGTATAGGCCCACCTTGGATGGGCCCGTCTGTGTATGTAGTGTGCAAACCGCGGGGTCTTAACTAAAGATGAAAGCCCCATGCCAAAGAAGCACCAGAGACGGTGGCTGTCCCGGTTGTGGCTGCTTCTGTCTTTCATTGTGTATCCTGCAGCTAGACACTGCTCTGTACAGGAGTGTTTGTCGATGTGTTTCTCTGTCTCTTCACGTGTGCGTGTGAAAGACACCTTGACCTGTTGATTGATCTGAGACAACCGCGCACGGGTCGAGGATTTGATGCTGAGCATCCCGTCCTGCTCCCCACACAATAAAGCCACAGATGCATGGAAAGACGCAGGCTTAGCATACTTAATTGCTCGTTAAAGAAGAGCTAACGGGACAGAAGCGATTTTAGTAGTCAGCTCCATTGACAGAAGTGGCGCAGCAGCTGTGAGGACTTTGCATTAACCTGCCTCTTCGCTCCAGGAGGAGGGGGAGGGCGCTGGAGGGAAGGCCCACAGTACAAGAGATGTAAACTTAAAACACGTCAAATAAATAAACACACATAAATAATTGAATACAAAAATAAAGAGACCAGGCATAAGTCTATTGCAGAGTGAGCTACAAACCTGGAACCTGGACAAACTGGAACCTGTTCAGACAAATGACACCCACCCCACTCAGCCCCCTCTCCCTCCCTCCCTCCCTCCCTCCCTCCCTCAGTCTGATGTTGTCAGCTCTTGGAAGATAATCAGGCCTGGCGCTGGACGGAGACCAAAAAACTTAAAATAAAACAGAACAACCCCTTGTGACCTCCTGCCCTCAGACCACAGGCTGAGACTATCATCTTCTGGAATGTATTGAAAGTCAGGTTGTGTCGTCATGCCTGGACTGAGACTTGACAATGTGCTGCTTACCCAGAATGCATTGCTTTGTTCTGTAGGATTCTCCCTCTCTTCATAAGTGCATGCATGTACGGTTGAGTTTATAAACTCCTATAATCCCATAATGCTGGCAATTGCATAGCATGAAGGGGTGAATACACACTTCACTCACACACAATGTCTACACACAGTTGCCCACAGTTTACTCAGCTAATGCACCTCACAATCACAATACGGCATTTGCAGATTCTGCGCTATTACAGCCCGATGGCCCTGAGAGGAGGGCTGCCCACAATCCTGCACAATAACCCCCACCCCCCACACACCGCTTGTGCAAAACTGTGACAAAGGTTTTAAAACTAGTCACAGTATGCTGATTTGTTCTAGATGGTGTGATGTAAACACTCCTGTATCTATATCTATATATAAAGCAGCGTTTTCTACATTGAGTGATATTCACCTTAAGTTAATTATTATACACAGAGTTTAGGTCGTAGTCATGTTAGTAAAAACATATCCATCCTTTATTCATAGTAGGACGTGCCTAAGTGTAAACGTACAAACTTTGCAAAGTAATGGTTATGTTTAAAGCGCATTAAGCCACGTCAAGCTTTTTTAGACTGTCCCTCTGCTGCCGTGTGATGATAATGGAGATCGATAGTGCGATGATCGTCTAGGATGCCTGATCTTGTGTTTGAGTCTGTGTGAAAACTGTCCAAAAGAGCTGCAAGTGTGTAGAGAGTACTGCACATGCGCAGCAAGAAGCGTGAGCGCGCAGCGAGAACTGCGCATGTGTAAACGAGGTTAAACGAGGTTAAACTAAATTGCAAAACCGCAAGTGTAGTTTAGGACGTACACGTTGTATTTCTGTGCTCGCTAATTTTGACAGTGAACTCACTCCATAGGCTTAACCTTGTGTTGTGGTCGTAAAAATACACCCCTATTCTGATTGGTTACATCAGTTAGCTAACACACTGCGTCGACAACGCAAGGACGTGACGTGTCATTTGCCGGCAGTCATTTTCCTGCTCCATTCACAAAGACCTGTTGCCGGAAAATTGTCGGCAATTAGTCTAGGACCCTTGCTGGAAAATTGCCGGCCAAAAAATGCCACCAAAAAGCCAGCAATTGTTTCAGTGTGAATGGGGTAATAGAGTCTGTAGCTCCGAGAGCTGAGGGCAGTTCAGAGAAGAGGTAAAGAGCAGAGATTCGGAGGAGCATTAAGAGTGTGGAAGGCCCGGGATCGGTCCCTGTATGGCCATGGGGCAGCTGCCAACCAGGGCTCCTCCACTGTATTATAATTAAGCTCAATCATAGACTCAGCTGAGTTGTTCATGCTTAGGATAAAACAAAACCCACAGTGCACCAGGGCATGACAAAGCTGCTGTCACCGGGGTCTACTACACTTTACTGTGCTGTGATTGAGACATACTGCAGTTTTTCCATTATTATTATTATTATTATTATTATTATTATTATTATTATTATTATTATTTATTTCTTAGCAGACACCCTTGTCCAGGGTGACTTACAAAATATAAGAGCAATACAAAGTGCAGTAATACAGTGCAGTTCAGGCATAATACACTTTACAAACGCCCACTGTTTGTTACTCCCCAGCCATGTACCGACCCTCGTGGTTTTCACTTCCATCGACAGATCTGGGCTGCTGTTGTGAGCGTCTCCGAGGCTCTTTGATCCAAAGCGTCTGCTAAACCGCCTGCTATTACGAACGCCTTCATCTCCTGCACCTTCTCTGCTCCCCTGGTCTTCTTCTAGAGTGCCTGATTTGTATCTCATTATTATTTCTGTCTTTCTGAGCAGACGCCCTGACCCAGAGCAGCGTACCGTTGACACAAGAAACGTTTCAAAGCCCTACAAAGTGCGTTACTACAATCACTACAAAACACAATGAGCACACATCCCAACACACCGAGCTCACAAGCCATGACATGACAAGTCCATGTGCTACAGGGAGGGCGGGCACAGGAAATCAATAGAAATTACCAACAATTCATAAGCAAGCAGGAGCGTCAGCAAGCAGAGTTTAATAGGAAAATGCACATGAGACAGAGAGCTGAGCGGATTCGGAGTAAAGAGAGGGGGACCTTGTGGATTGACCGGTGGACTTTAATTGCTTTAAACGAACTGGGTTAAGTGTGCCATTGACTTTCTCCCCCTGCTACGGTCTTCATCGAGTCAAGTTGAAAAGAAACCTCATCACCCTTCATGACTGCAGCCCCTCAGGGACCGTCTCGGGCCCCCAGCCAGACTCGCTGCTCAAGCCATCTCACCTCCACACGCAGGGCCTGCAAGCGATGGGGCTCAACCCCCCACCTCCACTGCTATCACATCCTTCCCTCTCTCTCTCTCTCTCTCTCTCTCTCGCTCTCCCTTTTATCAGCTGTATCAGTGATCAAACAAAGAAAGGCGCACAAAGGCGGATTCACTCGAGGGAGTCCACTCCGCACCGCGTCCGTCATATCGCCTCCAGCCAGCGGGCTTTCAAGTGCTGTCAATAGATCCAGCGGCAGGATGGGTTTCATCTGCTTTTGTAGTTGACTAGTAGTGCCTTTTTTTTTTCTCCCCAGACTTAATTAATCTACCCCCGTTCCTTTTCAAACAACAAAGACGTTTACATCTACCTGGAACAAAAAGAAAATTGGCCTCCGCGGCATGCGCTGCCGTTGTGCCCCCAATTAGCCGTCCCACGCTGGCGAAGGCAGAAGGGTGTTTGGGAAATGTCACGGACAGAAGGCTACGTCTTTCAGTTGATCCTTGTTTTCCGTAAACCCCCCGGCTTACTGTTGCACTGGTAAACCTATTCACTTGCCTCCCATTAATGTATCTCTCATGCCTGAATCGGTTCAACCCCAGGTTTACAATCTGTAGGGTTTGTTCCTTAGCAGATGCCCTGCTCTCCACTTTACTGATTTTCACCCTGGTATACTGGGCAGGGTGTTGTAGTGGTCAGGGCTCTGAGCTCCTGAGCGGAGGGTCGTAGGTCCAATCCCAGGTGGGGGACACTGCTGTTGTACCCTTGAGCAAGGCACTGTACCCAGAATGCTCCAGTACAAACCCAGCAGTATACATCTGTCATTGGATGTATAAATAATGCGATATAGTGTAAGTCATCCTGGGTGTCTGCTGAGAAATATCATAATAATCTACTACAGTACATGTTTCTTGGGGAAGTGGGTCTGCTTTAAGCTGTTTTCCACCCTGCCTTATTTTTGGATAAAGCAGTGCTCGTCTCATATCTAATATAATGTCCCCTAACAGCCATGGCGGAGTGTTAAACTCTTCAATAGCGCTGAGTCTGATTACTCCAGCTCTGCACTGTAGGGCAGCGCAGTATTTGTTACCCCCTCGGGAGATTAACAGCCCTTGCACTTTACCGCGCCTGCACTCGGAGCAGCGACACCGCAGAGAGCACTCTGGATTAGGACGGGCTAACAAGCTTAACCTTGGCTCGCTGAGTCTCTATTGAGACGGCGGGCGCTGTGTGCCAGTTTGACGAGGTGAGGGCGTGATGGTGCCCACTTCAGAGCCTTTAATGCGCTTACAGGAGGCATCTGCGAGACTATTAAAACTCCCGGAAGAAGGTGTGAATGCAACTCAGTGGGAGCTTTTTGCTTTTTATAAGGGGCTTCTGTGGAAGCCAGGGGAGGGTTTCCACTCGCCTCGATCTGCAGCTTCACTTCTTGTCACTCGTGCAAAGTGTATGATTTCATCCTCCCATCTATTATGTGCTTGTATTCTAGGTATTTTTTCTTCTCTTGGGATCCATTCCATATCTTAATTTGTCCCTCTGTCATCTGTCTATCTATCTATGTACAGAGGGTGTTGATTAGAGGAGTCGCTTCTAACTGGAGTGAGGTTGTTAGTGGAGTTCCACAGGGATCAGTACTAGGGCCTGTGCTTTTTCTAATCTATATTAATGATCTGGACTCTGGGATAGTTAGCAAACTTGTCACATTTGCAGGTGATACTAAAATAGGCGGCTCAGCAGATATAATCTCGGCAGCACAGGCTATTCAAAGGGACTCAGATAATATTCAGTTGTGGACGACACCTGGCAGATGAAATTCGATGTGGAGAAGTACAAGGTAATACATGCAGGTAACAAAAATGTCCACTATAATGACACTATGGGAGGAATAGAACTGGAAGGAGCGAAACAGGAGGTCCAGCTGAGAGCACTGCACTGCCCTCCCACTTATCACTTATCTGTCTATCCATCCATTCATTTAGCCATCTACCTTTTTCTCTGCTTGTCTGTGTCTATCTATTTTTCTCTGTTTATGTGTTTTATTCTCTATCTTAATTTTAATATTCCAGTCATTATATTTTCTTGCAAAGCTCATTGAGCTGCTTTTAGTATGGCACTATATACAGTTAAATACGTATTATTTGTATAATTATTAGCTATCTATCTACCTCTGTCTGTCTATATATCTATCTATCTCTGTCTATGTATTTATCTATCTATCTTACTCCACATCTGTTCTTCAATTGCGAGTATATATATATCAGACCGACAGACTGATATAAATGTACGCGATGCTGATGATGACATTATGTACAGTATCTTATCCCCAGCATCCCGCCCAAGAATCTGAAATAATTGCTTTCTGCCCTGATATCTTAACAACAAAGACTCAATTAAAACTGGTTTAATGTCTAAATCAGTCTCTGGCACGGGGACGGGGAAACACAGGAATTAATTGAGGTCGAGGGGTGAGCTTTTCACAGTGTTGCTCCTTCAAAAGGCCTGCTTTATAAATGTACCTCTACCTCTCAGTCCGGGTGCGAGGAGCGCGGCGTGGAACAGACCGCCGTCTGGCCAGATGCCAACTATAAATAAAGCACACGGATTCAGTGGCGTTTCTGATGTCCCAGAGTTCATTGTGAACTGGGGAAAGGAATCCCAGTTGGTCTGCTCCCAGATACACTGGGGTGCACATGGCGTTCGTGTCCGTGTGTGTGAAGGTACTCGTTGTGATGCTAGGCAAAACCCAGCTCTGATCGCAGACTGTGTGAATGTGTTTTTGTATATCTGTGTGTATGTATGAGAGTGTAACCTCATACCAGGAACTGAGGGATAAATACACACTAAACACTCACACACACGCACACCAACACACACACCATGTTCACAGTTTTCACAGTTTATGCGCCTCACAATCACAATATAGCATCTGCAAATTCTACGCTATTACAGCCCGAAAGAAGCCAGTCTGAGGGCTGCACAGTAACTCGTACAATAACCCGCACCCGCTGCACATTTCTCCTAACGCCTAGAGAGACGCTTCTGGTGCAAAACGTGTTGTTGTTGTTGTTGTTGTTGTTGTTGCTGCAGCTGTTAACTTAACGCAGCAACCCCCCCCCCCCCCGACTCCGGCCTCCATAAAGACTATTATAAATCCATAATACAAGACACCTCTCGATATCACACACATCCTGCACTCTGCCTGCGTGCCGTTCCTCAAACATACAATCAACAGTGTTGCTGCCTTCGCTGACGGAATTAATTACAAGCCTCTAATTAGGGCCGCTCTTCTTTTGTTTCGTCTTATTTATCGTAAGTTGCCACAAGGTTGTTTCGGTTGTTATTGTTGTTGTTGTTTTAGTTGCTCTCCTATCTTCGCGGAATTCAGGTTGCAGCTCGTTTCCTTTGTTCGTCGTGGCCTTGCCTTCGTTTGCCCCATGAATCTTTTATGAGCTCGGTGTGGTAGATTTCCTTGCAGGAGATCAGAATATGAATTCGGGAATAGGCTGCCGTTGAGCTCTGTCTGGTTTTGTTTTTGTGGGGGCAGCCGGCCTGCGCAAAAAAAAATGCTTCCTTGCATCGTTCTGCTGACTGTGCTTGCCTTCGGGGGCTGGTCTGGGACACGCGGCAAAGAGGTTTCGCAAAGAGGTCAGCGCGGCACTGGGAGTGGTACCCAGCGAGGAAGATCCAGATGCTGTAGTGCTTGATTTGTTGTTGGTGGACCAGTAGGGGGCAGTAACCGCCAACGAAAGACACTGGAATGTAACAACCCGAAACAACAGCACTTCAATCATGCCAAAGCACACTGAATCACTAAGTTCACCACATTTTCTGCGCTTCAGGCTGTGCTTTGCTGGTTGATTACTGCGCTGCGCTAAAGTTCACTGCTATAGGACAGTGGGATTATATACTGAATTCCTATTCAAACGGATCAGACACCTACATTTTGCACAGCTGCCAAGTTTACATGAATCAATCGGAACAGGGATTCCCCCCAAATGCTTATATGTTTTCCGAGGCAACATCTTCAATTCACGTTTCGCCGCACAAAGTTAATTCTTGTATTGTGAAAGATAAATCTTTTTCTGAATGGGGACAGACGCAGCTGCCTGAAAAAACTGGTTACTGCAGAACAGCAGAGACATTTTGGAGGAGGCGAGAGCGGGGAAATTGCCAAGCGCTGCGCTCAGTTCCCCTTATTGCTGTTCTGTCAAAACCCATCGTTTGTTTTTAACCTGTCACTGTTCCTCCGATCATAAGCAGCCCCGCGCTGTTACAGCTTCTCCCGTAAGTGCGGCGGCGCGGAGGAGTCGAAAGGAATCTGCCCTGGAGATGATTAAAAGGCCTCCCCTCCCCCGGACTCGGCGAGCAGAAATGGCACACGACAGAAAACTGTGTGTTGGCAGAAACGAGAGGCGATCCGCTGCAGTGACGTTTTTTTTTTTTTTTTTTATAAACAAATGGGGGAAGTTTGGGATACGGGCGGCGGCTGTGAGAGATGTCAGTTTTCAGCAGTGTCGCAGGGGAGGCTGTAGTTTATCCGTTCAGCAAAAAGACGGGTTGTGGTTGGCAGGCTCTGTTTATCAAATCAGTGGCTCGGCCGCCACGTGGAGGTCCGTGGAAAGCTGTGCAGATCTCGCAGTTCACCCAAAGATGACTGCGGATGACACACACAAATGACATGCGGCCCGAGAGACTCATCTGGTAAAAGCCTTTGCCTGGAGCTCCTCATGAGTCCTGTAGCTACTTCACATTCAGTACACACTGATTGGCCGATTGTTTTTGTGCATTTATTCTCTCTTCCCCACCCCCCATTTCCCAATCGTACGAGCAGAAGATGATATAGCGACGCACATCAACAGCCCGTGCGCTTGGCTACACACTGCAGGTCCTGAGCGCTAACAGCAGAGAATGAAGTCTTGTGCGGAAGCCTACTGGCACCAGGCATCGTGGCCTCAAACGTCTGCAGCTTGAGCACTGCTGAGGCGTAACGCTTTTAAATCCCTGCCGACAACACTGAACGTCTCGGATACATTTCCTTGATCGTGTGAAGGATGAAGGTGCATTGGGACAGTGTGAGCTGGCCAGCCTGCAACGATAGCACTCATCCGCCCCCTACCTGGGGATAAGCTGGTGCCAAGGCAGTATCTATGTTGCCATTCATGTCCAGCCCTCTGAAATCAGAGGACCTGTGTCGGGACAGATGCACAGATCTGTAGATGCTCTGGCATGTGATCTGGCTCTACTCTTCCTAACCGCCCAGTTTGAAATTTGAACAGTAAACATTTTCCATACAAAGACTTCACTGCAAGATCTCAGCTCGGCTTTGCTTTGTGTGTCTGTGTGCATGTGGGTCTTTCTTGTTGTTTGTTGATGTTTTCAGTCCCTGTACTGATTTAACAACAAAGGTAGAACAAATATCTAAAATCTTCTCCCCAACTATCTCTTTCTCATGACACATGAGAGACCAGAAGATGATATTTTATTCATGTGCGTCTTCTCTTCAGTGGAGGTCTTCCCTCCCCACGTATGTTTGTAAACCGTTTTCTCTGACTCACTCAGCTGAATTCTTCACACGTGTTCTCTCCCACATCCGTTTTCTGTCACAACTCTGGTTATAAGCAGCAACCGATCAGTTTGTTCAGTTCTGCTTGCCTAGATGTTCAGGAATCAAGGGACCCTGGAGGACTTCTGCAAGGTATTCAGTGCCACTGGAGTTCCTTCCTGTCTCTCATTCAGAAGTGAAATTCAAGCACCCTGAATGTCTCACGCCTGCCCCTCCCACACCCAGGGAAAGTTTTTATGAATGTTTTGGCTCCGTTTAGGAGGTTTATCGCTGGGGCACACAAGTCACTGACACTCCAGCAGCAGAAAAACAGACCGAGAACACTTTTTGTGGACCCTGTGTCCTGCCACACTTGGTCTGTTCCAGAGTGTGTTCATTGAATCCGATCCCTCGCATTGTTGCGGTGGTCCGTGGCACGTGTCTCTGTATACCGTAAGGCGGTCTCCCCCTTTTCTTCGAGGCTCTCTCTCTCCTGAAGTTGCAGTTCTTAGCTGGTGTGCCATCGCCCTCTTGAGTTTCTCACGCATACCGCAGTTGTATCATTAACTCTTTAGTCCCCCCAGGCCGAGGCATCGGTCACGGATAAAACAGCTTGAAATCGGGGATGGAATTGTTGAGCGGGGAGAGGGAATTGATTTTGGAGGAAAACGAGGCGGGGGAGTTTGAGGAATTGAACCCCGGCCGGCTTATCATCAGCTGCATAGTGGTTTCCAAATCTATATTGAACCGACAAACAAGCAGACAGTATCTGGCTCCCACAAAACCGCGGGTTTGTATGAGAAATGTTGACCATTTTTAGTCAGTAGTCTTTTTTTTCTTTCCCTTTTTTGAGCACGTGTTTGTAATTCAAACTCGATTCTCCCCCACACAGGGCGTACTCCCTTGGCTCTGACAGGCAGCGCAGATCAAACCCCGTTTTATTTTTTCGCCGTCTCTCAGCCACCTTGATGATCTGTAACTGGAGTGATCAGTCACAGTGGGATTGAGGGCTCTCCTTATGAATGCATACTTTATCCGCAGGAAATCAATAGGGACTCAGTGGGAGGTTTCCATTCGAGTTCCCGTGTTAACCCAATTGAGCAAGGGTTTACAATATAATGTAAAATATATATGTATAAGAATAATAGTCCTCAACATCATCATACAAGCACAGTACTTTCTCACGTCCTTCTCATCTGTATTCTGCCTTGGTTCCCCAATGTATAGATCTGTACCATTACCTGTTGCTCGATGCAGCCCCAACGTCCCGCCGATTACGAGGCAAATTCATTGTGTGAGCGCGGATGGATGTGCCGAGATGCGTCTCAGTCAAACGGCAGCGAGGAAATGACACATCACGTCAGTAGCTACTGTACGCGATCGATGGAAATGGTCTCTTTTTGTTGTTGTTGTTGTTGTTGTTGTTGTTGTTGTTGTTGTTAAAAAGACAAGAGGAAAGAAAAATCAATAAGAGCTGTGGCGATCTTGCAAGGTCAGGAAAACATGACAAGGAGAAAGATTCTAGACCTTTTTCCGTCTACATAAAATAGATATATATGTATCTCTGATTGTGAGACCTTCTTTTGACAATTTAAATGGCTGCTACCTGCCTGTCGACTCAATCCAGATCAAAGTCTCGGGCTTTCCTGGCGGGGGTGCACCTAAGAGACCCTGCCTTCGTGACGACAGAAAACAGGAACCTGACTTTCTGGAGGAACGCTCATGAGGGGTCAGGGGTCAGAGCTAATTTTCTCTATTGTCTGGCGATGGGGAGGGTCGGTCACGTCCTCTCTTCAGGAAAGTCGACGTTGCCTGGTCGTCAGTCAGATGTTATTGAGGGTTGAGGTGTGAGATAATCGACAGAGCGGAGAGCCTCTCGCCCTGACAGCAGCCTTTCGGAGGAGACACATGTGTAGAAGAGAAGAAAGCGGCACGCCGAGCCTCCTCTCGGATCGTACATTTCATACGGGGCTTTTTCCTTTGTTTGGATTTATTTTTTGATTCTCTTTTTTTTGTTTTTTAATTATCAGCTGGCACGTCTCTCTGCCTCTCGTCTTTTGTTCTTCGGAGCCGCCTCGTCTGCTTGTCTCGTCCCAGACGAAACAAGATGGGCAAATAATAGCTTGCGTGCCCCCCACAGCATTATGAGATCCAGTTTCAATGAAAAACGGCAGAATAATTAGAAGGTTTTTTTTTTTGCTTTTCTGTTTTTTTCCCTCCATCTCTCTCTCTCACTGTCTCTCTCTCCCTCCTGCTTGCCTTTGATTGTATTCTCCTGAATGCATTGAGATATCTGGCTGATTAAACGCCCTAACAGATTGTGTTTAATTAGGGCAATATCGTTACATCAATATGGGGCCCTTATGCAGGGAATCACTGCTGTATAAATTAGAGAGAGTCGCCAGAAGACAGATAGAGAGTGAGCATGAGAGAGAGGGAGAGAGAGAGAGAGAGAGCGGGGGGTAGACATTGCAGCTCCCCCTTGAGAGACGATAATCCAGGCTCGTGGCAGTCGCTGCATCTGATCAATGTCCTACTCGATCTACCCCGATACTGGAAATGAATACAGAAACCAGTGCCAGGAAGAAAAACAAACAGACGAATCCATCAATCAGATCAATCAAATCAAAGCAAAAGAGGGAGACGACTGTGTAGTGCAGCAGGCTGGACACTGGGAGGTTGTCTGAGTGAATGCTGGGAGATTTGGGTCGTTTTGGGGGGAAGTGAAGGGGCTGCAGCTCGAAAACTCAGGATTTCTACTGATAGACAAAGTATTCACGTGAGACAGAGCGAGTACACGCGAGGCACACAGATCGCTGGATTGCTCTGCATTTCAGTTCAGATCCACCGAGGAGTTTCTATTCCGGTTGGTTAGAAAACACTTTTTAAAATTGTATTACTTCTGTTGGTTTCAACTTTGTTCCCACACCCTTCCCTTCTGTTTTCAGCGATGCCCGTCTGCTCACCACACCTCGAAGGGGATGAGTACCACAGCATTAGGTGTCGTGCATTCCCCAGGTTTCGTTATTATTCTTGTTGATATTATTATTATTGATTACTTCTTGGCAAACGCCCTGACCCCGAGTGACTCACAGTTTTTACAAAGTGCAGTAAATACAGTCAGTGCCAAATACAATCAGCACACAGGTCTGTCCCAGGAGTGTGCCAAGAGTTGAGGGGGCATCGGCCAAACGGACAGCTCCTTCCCACAAACACACACACACACACACACACTGACACAGGCCGGCCAGGGATAACCTTGTCCGCAGAGCCCCGCAGCCACAGATTGACAAGAAGGGCTGGCGTGAGAAATGACCCCGAGAACTGATTACGCTTTTGTTCTGTGTTATGTTATTTGTTTTGCTTTGATTTATTTCATGCTGCTGTTAAAAAGGAAAGCAAGTCTGCATCTTAAGGGCTGTGAATGGAGATCTTATGGACGCTGAGCCATTTGATCCTGAAGCACGGCACTGTTTTATTTAGTTTACTTTGCGGTTTTCCAAAACTGGATTTTCATTCAAACGGTTTTGAAGGTCATCTCCGAATGGTTGCCTTTCATCTCCACCAATCATTTACACCGTGTCCGCTGAGAGCAGCACGTGTCAACGTGAACATCACCCAGAATACCCAGCAGTCTGTGCACACTAAGGGTAAGAGGTCCGCTAATAAAGCAGGCTATTAGATCAACAATCAGGATTAGGGTCAGGGTGAGAATAAAGGATCCATTTGGGGGTGTGGGTTTGGAGGTACCCCAGTTTGACCAGTTTGACAAGAGGAGTGGTCTAGCTCTCTCTCCCCCTCTCTCTCTCTTGCTCCCTCTTTCCCTCTTTTGCTCTCCCACTCCCCTCTCTCTCTCTCTTGCTCTCCTTCTCTCTTTCACTTCCTCTCTCTCTCACGCTCCCTCACTCTTTCTCTCGCTCTTTCTCTCTCTCTCCATCTCTCTCTCCTTCTCTCTCTCCCCTCTCTCTTGCTCTCCCTCTCTGTGGCTGTGAAGATCCACAGTTTTGTGGGCTGTGTACTGGCAGTGTAACCTCCTGTGTTACTGCCCATTACCTGTCCACCCCGTCGCTTCAGTCTCACACGTCCAGGATGAACAGATGCAGCTTTGTGGAGACACAAGCGAGGTCTGAATCTCCTCCAGGTCCCTCCTGCTGTCCGCGGTCTGGAAGGAAGAAGTGTGCTGAGCACTCAGCACGCAACAGACCGAGGAGGCTTTAAAAGACCTTTCTCTGCCTCCTTTGCGTTGAAAGCGAATTAATTGTCCCCCCTTTTCTTTTGCCAGGAATTTCGGAACAGCCACTCCAAGTAATCTGCCTTTCCGCTGTGGGGAAGGTTGGGGAAATGGGGGGGAACATTGCAACCCCAGAAACTGTCCGAGTTCAAATGATAATCAGAATCATGAAACACACAATGCTCAGTCTGGCTAGGTAAAGGGATTTCTCTGGAGCAGTGAAATGAAGGTGATCTGGGGCAGTTACAGCAAACCCCGTCCTAGCCGCAGCGACGCCTGGACTCAAAGCCCTAGGCTCCAGAAAATGGGGCTCCCTCCTCTGTTTAGAAGTGGCATTTCTGTTTTTGGCCTTGTCTGCTTCTGTCTCTGCTCCACCTGCAGATGGCCCAGACGGCCGGTTCAGCGCTGCTCTCATTGTGCGTCAAAAAATCACACTTCCAGCGGGAGTGATGCAAGCAAATGACTACCCTGACCTCCACAGTGTGAGCGTGACCTAGATTCTGTCGCTTTGTTTGTGAGTGCATATGAGTGTGTGTGTGTGTGTGTGTGTGTGCGGGGGTGTGCGGGGGTGTGCGTGTGCAGGTGTGTGTCTGTGTGTGTGTGTGTGTGTGTGTGTGCGTGCGTGTGAGTGTGTGTCTGTGTTTGTGTGCGTGTGTGTGTGTGTGTGTGTGCGTGAATGTGAATGTGTATGTGTGTGTGTGAGTGTGTGTGTGTGTGTGTGCATGTGCGTG
Source organism: Amia ocellicauda (assembly GCF_036373705.1). Classification (NCBI taxonomy): domain Eukaryota; kingdom Metazoa; phylum Chordata; class Actinopteri; order Amiiformes; family Amiidae; genus Amia; species Amia ocellicauda. The sequence continues at coordinate 1,543,711 of NC_089856.1, forward strand.
TGTGTGTAGAAAGGTCACAAAGGACTGAGGCAAGCAGAAGCACAGGCACTAATAGACTGCTTAGAAGTATAGAATTAGTTGTAACCAAAATTATCATAAAAACCATATTAGTGTTAATGAAGACAAAGCAGTAAATTGCGCGAGTTCACTCCTAACCAGCACATTTTCCCTGCAAATTTAATTTTCCCTAATGCGGCTAATAATCACAACCCTTGCGAGTTTTTCCGCCCGGCGTCCACGTTTTCATTTAATTGCCCAGATTCTGAATAAATTCATCCCCCTGGTGTCAGCTCTTATTTGCAGCCACAGATTTTATAAAAGAGAGAGAGAAAAAAGCTTTCACAGCGTAGAAAGAAAGAGAGCAACTAGAAAGGCAAAGAAAAAACGAATCAGGAAAAAAGAGAAAAGAAATTGGTGCCATTGTACACGAGTCCTACTCGACTCCGCTCTACCTTGAAGCATGATAAGTAGTGTGGCCTGTCGCTGGAGCTGAAATATCTGTTATGATCATATTTCAAGACAAGTTGTTTAGTTCCAGTGCGGGGAAGAGGGCAAAGACAAAGCAGGCTATCAGACAGCTCCCTATCAGCCCGAATGGCCTGTTTGTTTCAATCAAGATGATGTAAAAGGCAGCTTGATTCCCACCCCCCCACTTCTCACCGCGCGGCAACAGAGTGCTGACAGAACTGTTGGTTAAAAGAGAGAGCGAGCGATAGAGAGAGAGAGAGAGAACATGCCAGAGCTTCAAACGTGAGCGCAGTCTCCATCGGAGGGCTGCGATTATCCTCCCTGACCCCGGTGCCTCTTCAGACATCACTCCGCCGGGGATTCGGGGGCCGCTGAGGTGTCGGGAAGTCGTTCCAGTTTCAAATCGAGCGCCTCACTTATCCGTTTCCACGTCCCCATAAGCGGCAACGCACACGGGTGGGGCTGAGATTCGGGCACGGGCGATCACCGCACCCCAGCAGGATCCACGAGGCCAGTCCTCTCTGCTAGTGTCCTCCCGCTCAATGACTTTCACACAGAAGACGAGGCGCCGTAGTTCTGTGTCGATTCCTTTTATGCCACTGAGGCGGCGGTAACGATAGTCCATCTACCTACCACTAAATATAGTGCACTCCGAGCATGACGCCGTTTCCCTCTGCCTCACCTCGGCCAGCCCTCGAGCCCCGGACTCCACCACAGCGCGGTGACAGGGTCAGCCGTGGCACCTGCGTCACATGTTATGATTGTCGCATTTGTCTGTCGTAACAAAACAGCCCAATCTTTGTCAATGAATGACTCTGACACACGGGTAATATCCAGAATTGTTATTCTCGAATGGGACCATCTCATCGCTGTAGGACACCGCATTGCAGCGATTGGTTACCCGCTGCGTTTTAAGCCTGAACAACAGACCAAAGACGTAAAGCGTTAGTAATTAGTGTGTAAGGGGAAAGCAAGGCTCTGTTACTGTGTGCAAAAATAATAATTGCTTAATTGCTTCACAAGCCCAGCCCTGGCCAACTCCACAGAGTCCCGCTAGGTCTACCTCTACACCCGATTCAGTTAACTCGGCAGGAAAACAACCCTAACCCTAACAAAAGACTACAAGAGACTCTCACCCTAACCTGTCCAAACAATAACCCTAATTGGATCACTTAACTTCCTTTTAATGCCAAATCCATCTGAATGACTCTGAAAACAACATACATGTAACTGTCAGCCCATTCCTTCTGTACCATCATCTGAGTCTCTTGTAGCAATTTACCATTACATTTTTAATGTTCTTGTGTGGGTGAAAATACTAATAAATAAATATGCAAATACGAATAAATCATTAACAAATACTACATCAAACAGGTTCAAGCACAAAAGGGCTACATCAGTATATTTTCTGTAAATTCCTCTGGATTAAATGCTTCTACTAAATGACTCATTACTAGAGGTATCTCTTTAATCCGACTACATGCTTCGACGCAGATAAGACACTCGTCATGTCAGTTGTTATACCCCCCCGAGGCATGTGTTATTTAGACTGCGGACGGGCCCGAGACCATGAGAATCGCAAAACGCTCCAGAGAACCGGGCCTGCGTCGCCTGCGGAAAAGCCGTTACGTAAGGATCCTAGTGTGGTGTTACTCAAAGTTTACTGAGGAAAGGGAGGGGTGGTAAAAGTAGGTCATCCGTCATCATGGGCGAATATCAAAGCTCTGTGCCAGTAGTGCCCGGGCACGCGGACGCTGGGGAGAATGTGGGACGGCACGGTCGCACAACGGGCTCTGGCGCGCCGGGGATCGTGAACTGGCATTTCGAGACAGCGAGCGCAGCCTGTTTCTGCCCCACCAGCCTCTGTTCATCCATCTGGGCATGATCTGAACATGGAGGAGATAATTACAGAGGGCAAACAGACTGGGGGGCTGTGTGTGTGTGTGTGTGTGTGTGTGTGTGTGTGTGTGTGTGTGTGTGTGTGTGTGTGTGTGTGTGTGTGTGTGTGTGTGTGTGTGTGTGTGTGTGGTGAGGGGCTGGTTGGCCTGGGGGTTGTGTTAGCTCGGTGGTAAACCCTGCAATCGGTGTAGGAGATGAGTCCTCTTGATTATTGGAGACCATTGATCGTGTCTGTGTTATTGCATGGCCTAAAGTGGATTACACTCTCAGATGACTTACTTTTTTCTGCTTTATTTCTTTCTTTACTTTGAGTTTTTATTTCCAGTTCCTTTCCTGCCCTGCCCGGTCTGCGCCGGTCATTCACCTGTTCACTTTCACCAGAGGAAGCCTCCTTCCACTTCACCGGGACTAAAAAAAGACACTTACCCTTATTAGTCTGAATCTAAACGAGTCGCTATCAATAGTTCCAATAATTTTAAAACAAATATGATTTTTTATTCTCATTCTGAAGTCAACCAGGTTCTCACACACAGTTTAGTGTCCCACAGTCCTGTGTCCCCTACCTCATTTGCATTTATTTTGCCAGACAGCTAGAACCCCTACCCTGCTGGTTTTTGTTCCAACTGAGCTCTCAGTTACTTAATTGAACCTTAATTGAAGTTACAACTTCCTAAATCAGAGCCTTTTCATTATTTTGAACAGTAGGGGGTTTTAAGTTAAGTATAGAATTGTATGAGAAACGTATCTTATTAAGGACCCAACTTTGTATCAGTTACATAATTTAAAAAGTCAAAAGTAAAGCAAATTGTTACTGCAGTTAAGGTTTAATTAAGTAATTGAGAGATCATTTAGAACACAAAACAGCAGAGTAGGGGCTCCTCCAGTACCCCCCCTGTACATGAATACTTTGCTGGAAATTGGAAAGGAGAAGAAATACAAAACAGAGAGTATATACGCATTGCAGCAATCAAGTCTTCACTGACACAGAGATCACCTGAAATTGAGCGCGTTCTTCACTCCCCCCCCCTGCCCAATCGAATCATATATTCACCTGTTGAAGTGCATGCAGGGAAGACTGTCCCTCTCGCTGTTTATAAGTGTGAATCCCACCCAGACACAGCGGCCACAGTGAGGAGGACAACTAGAGGTCAGTGTGTCTTTGTATCGAACCGTCTTTCTTCTACGCCGACCGCTGTGACTCTCTCGGTCTCTGCGGTGCTGATGACGAGTGAAGGAAGGAGGGGTGGGAATTCGGCAGCGCACACTGAGCTCCAAAGCTTGTGCAGCCCTGATGTAATTCCCCCTCCATGCAGAGGAGCAGTAAGATTACAAGTAACGTGTAGTTTAGTACAAATCATGTGGCAAGAACTAAAATAATCACGTAGGTTGGGACTTATAGCGGCTCGATCACTGGTCTCAGTTGCAGGTGTTCATTATTTTTATAATACGTTTATGAACACTAATGCTTAAGCTGTTGTTAGGGTGCGTTGCGAATTAATTCAGCCTTGTTTTGTTCTTACCTGTACTTGCCATGTGATTCGGGTGTGTTAAACGGTCCACTCTTCCGTCATGCTGCACTAATGAAGGTTTTAAAAAAGCTTCAATCCCATATATATTAGATTCAGTTTCACTTTTCGCTGGTTTCGCCCTCTGTACTGCTTTCATGACTTCAGGTGTTGCACGGCTCCTTGAACTTAACAGAAAATGAAGTGTCCTATCGTTGACCTCTCCCTGGCAAGCAGTAAGTGGGCATCATTACTTATTGAAACACTGTTCGGGGTGACATTTTTTTTTTTATATAAATGTATTATTGATGCTCCATTTAAAAAACATTACCTGTAAGTGTCCTTTTTAACATCTGCTTTCCGGGCCTCTCAGCAGCCCTGATGCCGGGAAATGCAAAATAAATCCGCTCCGGACACACCTGTACCTTTGCCGCGCACTTACCACGCAGTACCGTTTCTGGAGAGCTGTCGTGAGAAAACTGCTAGCGCAGAGAGGACTGGCAAGGGGCTAATCTCGTAAGAGCCCGATAAGATGGAGTTGGGGACAATTCCTATTTTTCAATTCCAATTCCATTTTCCAATCTCCTTTTTTTTCTCCTTCAGATTAATCCCCATTTTCACGGCCGGTTACAGCACGCCGGCTTGGCTGGCGGTGGAATTGATTGCGAGAGAAAGCTGGAATCAGGATTTGATTTTAAATAAGTGATCGGGCAATTTAATTCAAGATTTATTACAGCAGCGTGCTTAACAACAAAAAAAAAAAAAAAGACGAGGTATTGTGTACAGCGACGTGAAATTACAGTATGGCCGAGCACAATGAGAAAGCAGGATTATAATTCAATTCGCCGGAGCACTGAGCGTGCAGCGGGACCGAGTATCTGGTTAAAGGTGGTCTGATCTTTTATGGGAACAAAATACAGTAAATATATTAGCAGCGACATTTGTGGCGACTTTCGAATGTCTAAATAGCGCCTTTTTGCGACTTTTGGCGGTTTGACCGGCGACTTTCTGCTCTTGTGGAGTTGGCAGCACTGATGAGAGGAGGTCAATTAGCAACAGGAAACCAAAGGTCAATGGACAGTTCTCTTCCCCAGGACATGCTGGCCGTGAGCACTACTTTTAATTGAGATGCCTTCTAATCGAACAAGCCCTTTAAAATAAAAGGTGCGGCCGAGCAATTTCATTTCACCGTAATCCTATTCCACTCGTCTGTGTGAATAAACTCCTCGCTACAGGGATAAACCTCACTGATCTTCGGTGACTGTCAAGGTCTGTGCACAGCAAACGCTCCCTGGATAAAACACAATGGCATGCCTCCCTCCCCCATTTTTTCTGTCCCAAAAGTCAACGCCAATGCAATCTAGAGAGGGCAGCAGCTTTTGTTGTGCCATATTAATATTCCCGACCACACCGACCGGGGAGAAGCGTCCGGGGACGGCTGCACAACCCTGCCGCGCTCGACCGGGAGATCAGTACAGACTCGGCACAATGCGCACTAACGAGGGCTAGTTTGCCCCGGGGCGGTGGGACGCCAGCAGGGGGCTGCTTCTTATATCATCTCTCGGAGAGAAAGAGAGACAAAGCAATGACTGCAACTCCGCAATGCTGTGATCCCCCCCCCCAATATATATATATAATATTGCTGACGTTTTGGATTCTTTTATGTGGTGCATTTGCTGACTGATTTACATAGGAGAGAAAACAGGCGAGGGAGAGGAAGGGGGTGGTGAGGAAGCTGGCTCACACGCCGCACTTCAGTAACTCATTAAAGCCACATCCAGCTGCCCGACACGGACCCGGGATGTTTTATTCACACTGCTGGGGTGAGAACAGCCACGCTGAACAAGAGCCGGAGCCAGTTTCCTCACCGGCGTCTCCCGTATAATCCCTCTCATCCTCACACACCTGGAAGAAGGCTATCGCAGGGTTGGGAAACAGGATGAGGGGCTTATCGTAATCTTGGCCTGTAGGGCGCTGGCAAACACACACTAACTCACAGTCTTACAGACACCTTTCCTGGGTGGTCAAATGCTCGCTACATGAACACACGGCCCACCACTGCACCGGGTCAGGAGTAACTATTCCCCCACTCTCTCTAGCCCTCTTCCTCTCCCTCTCTGTAGTCTCGTTATCAGGGATTTTAATTGTTTGCTTTCTCTCCGATTAAACGGGAGATTCAAAATCAAGATGGTGTCTTACAAGTGGCAGAAATGTGTAAAACAAACCGCTGCCCTCGATTGTCAGACTCCACTGCATTTGTTTCGGAGGAAAGGTTTTATTTAATTCTGTTTTCTTTTTCTTTCTTTCTCCCAATCGCTCGTGCAGATCTAGTTCTCTCTCTCCCTCTCTCTCTCTCTCTCTCTCTCTCTCTAAGTGTAAGTTAACGGTGACAGTGATCCGTTAAAAGTCTTTAGTTCGCCAGTTCTAAACATCCGTACCCCTGTCTGTTGCAGCGCTACTAGTCGGTAATAATAAGAAGAAGACGTGGGCAGGTGCACCAACAAGAAAGCCCGGGTTTTAATAGCTTCTGACAATGAGCTGCGATGCCCTTTAAAAAAATCATCAGTCGAGAGAATTTGTTTTTGTGAATTGAACTCTACATATGAGCTCTTACATAAAAGAGTCCAAGTTGCTCGTTAATGAGAGCGTCAGATCAAAGGAAGGCAATCACAGACCTCGAGCAGCTAGCCAGGTCTGGACGGATGTGGGAGATTTTATTAAACAACAACATGAGAAGAGCTGCTTGTACCCTCCGAGCAGAGACCTCTGGGGACCCTGCAGAAATGCCATCAGGTCCTCCAAACATTCTCCATTCTCTCAGTCCAGTCTTCAGTCCCTCTTGCGTGTTGGGTGGCTCAGACACTTGGACTTGGTTCATGTTTTGTTTTGTTTGTTTGTTGTTTTTATCTACTCAATGATTTTGGGGAAAACTACTAAAACTGGCACCGGTTTCCACACTCTGTTTGATCCAAGCAATCCGTGCAGCCCAGTCTCAAAGGATTTCAATTGTAGCAGCGAGCGCAATAGACCAACACAATGAATTCAGCTCAACCTCCCCCCCTCTCCCGCTCTCCCTCTGTAATAAAGTGCCTCCTATCTTATATTCTCAATCTGTCTCCATTCGCTGTGCTGGTATGCCCTCTAGTCCCCATTTCCCAGCTGCGTTTGAAGCAGAGTTTCAAGATTGTCAAGTTTATCAAATAGAAAAATACCCTGGCACCTTTTCACTCTCTCTCGCTCTCTCTCTCTCTTTCTCATATATATATATATATATATATATATATATACACTCACCTAAAGGATTATTAGGAACACCATACTAATACTGTGTTTGACCCCCTTTCGCCTTCAGAACTGCCTTAATTCTACGTGGCATTGATTCAACAAGGTGCTGAAAGCATTCTTTAGAAATGTTGGCCCATATTGATAGGATAGCATCTTGCAGTTGATGGAGATTTGTGGGATGCACATCCAGGGCACGAAGCTCCCGTTCCACCACATCCCAAAGATGCTCTATTGGGTTGAGATCTGGTGACTGTGGGGGCCAGTTTAGTACAGGGAACTCATTGTCATGTTCAAGGAACCAATTTGAAATGATTGGACCTTTGTGACATGGTGCATTATCCTGCTGGAAGTAGCCATCAGAGGATGGGTACATGGTGGTCATAAAGGGATGGACATGGTCAGAAACAATGCTCAGGTAGGCCGTGGCATTTAAACGATGCCCAATTGGCACTAAGGGGCTTAAAGTGTGCCAAGAAAACATCCCCCACACCATTACACCACCACCACCAGCCTGCACAGTGGTAACAAGGCATGATGGATCCATGTTCTCATTCTGTTTACGCCAAATTCTGACTCTACCATCTGAATGTCTCAACAGAAATCGAGACTCATCAGACCAGGCAACATTTTTCCAGTCTTCAACTGTCCAATTTTGGTGAGCTTGTGCAAATTGTAGCCTCTTTTTCCTATTTGTAGTGGAGATGAGTGGTACCCGGTGGGGTCTTCTGCTGTTGTAGCCCATCCGCCTCAAGGTTGTACGTGTTGTGGCTTCACAAATGCTTTGCTGCATACCTCGGTTGTAACGAGTGGTTATTTCAGTCAAAGTTGCTCTTCTATCAGCTTGAATCAGTCGGCCCATTCTCCTCTGACCTCTAGCATCAACAAGGCATTTTCGCCCACAGGACTGCCGCATACTGGATGTTTTTCCCTTTTCACACCATTCTTTGTAAACCCTAGAAATGGTTGTGCGTGAAAATCCCAGTAACTGAGCAGATTGTGAAATACTCAGACCGGCCCGTCTGGCACCAACAACCATGCCACGCTCAAAATTGCTTAAATCACCTTTCTTTCCCTTTCACACATTCAGTTTGGAGTTCAGGAGATTGTCTTGACCAGGACCACACCCCTAAATGCATTGAAGCAACTGCCATGTGATTGGTTGGTTAGATAATTGCATTAATGAGAAATTGAACAGCTGTTCCTAATAATCCTTTAGGTGAGTGTATATCTGTCCCTCCTAGTGCTTGGCAGCGACAGGATTGGCCGAAGGATGGACCTTCATGGGTCGGCATTGTTCGGTTTCCAGCATTTATCTCCTGGGGATTGTGTGTCCCCTGTGAAACCCACACTGATCAGAACTGCAGCTCATTAGTCTTGGCCCTCCCCTGCCTTTCTACCAATAAGAACGCTTGGAATCATCTGGCAGGAAACGTTGACCTGTCCTGATCTAGGTCCTAGCCTCGGTGGAGCAGGCAGGCGCCGCTGGTTGGAGCACAGCGCTGACAACACCAGTGTTCGCATTCCCTGCCTGCTTCCAGACCCTCACCGACCTGTCTGGCCGGCACGGGGGATCACGGCCCAGTCCCTCAGTGATGGGAAGACAGTCTTCCCGTTGGCCATGGCTGGAGATGGATGGATGGATGGGTGAAAGTGCTAGACCCAAGCTTGAGTGCAGTTCCCCCCTGTGCATTACAGAACTCAAGCTTTATAGTTCAGAAAGCAGCGCTGTGGAGTAGTGGTTAGGGCTCATGACTGGAAGGTTGTGGATTCAAATCCTGGGTGGGCAGTGCTGTTGTACCCCTGAGCAAGGTACTTCACTTAGATTGCTCCAGTAAAATGCCCAGCTGTATAAATGGGTACAAATGTAAGTCACCCTGGATAAGAGTGTCAGCTAAATGACACAAATAAAAATAATAATAATAGATCTTCGTGAGATCTCTTCACACTGTAGATTCTACAGTGTAGAGGCAACACAGGAAAGCAGAGTATAGGAACTGTGGTTTTCTGTTTATCCCCCCACCCACAGCACCACCCTTGGCTTCACCATATCAGTGCTCTCTATTAATGTCAGTGTTATCCCTTCATCCAAAAGAGATGTATATATATATATATATATATATATATATATATATATATATATATATATATATATATACACTCACCTAAAGGATTATTAGGAACACCTGTTCAATTTCTCATTAATGCAATTATCTAACCAACCAATCACATGGCAGTTGCTTCAATGCATTTAGGGGTGTGGTCCTGGTCAAGACAATCTCCTGAACTCCAAACTGAATGTGTGAAAGGGAAAGAAAGGTGATTTAAGCAATTTTGAGCGTGGCATGGTTGTTGGTGCCAGACGGGCCGGTCTGAGTATTTCACAATCTGCTCAGTTACTGGGATTTTCACGCACAACCATTTCTAGGGTTTACAAAGAATGGTGTGAAAAGGGAAAAACATCCAGTATGCGGCAGTCCTGTGGGCGAAAATGCCTTGTTGATGCTAGAGGTCAGAGGAGAATGGGCCGACTGATTCAAGCTGATAGAAGAGCAACTTTGACTGAAATAACCACTCGTTACAACCGAGGTATGCAGCAAAGCATTTGTGAAGCCACAACACGTACAACCTTGAGGCGGATGGGCTACAACAGCAGAAGACCCCACCGGGTACCACTCATCTCCACTACAAATAGGAAAAAGAGGCTACAATTTGCACAAGCTCACCAAAATTGGACAGTTGAAGACTGGAAAAATGTTGCCTGGTCTGATGAGTCTCGATTTCTGTTGAGACATTCAGATGGTAGAGTCAGAATTTGGCGTAAACAGAATGAGAACATGGATCCATCATGCCTTGTTACCACTGTGCAGGCTGGTGGTGGTGGTGTAATGGTGTGGGGGATGTTTTCTTGGCACACTTTAAGCCCCTTAGTGCCAATTGGGCATCGTTTAAATGCCACGGCCTACCTGAGCATTGTTTCTGACCATGTCCATCCCTTTATGACCACCATGTACCCATCCTCTGATGGCTACTTCCAGCAGGATAATGCACCATGTCACAAAGGTCCAATCATTTCAAATTGGTTCCTTGAACATGACAATGAGTTCCCTGTACTAAACTGGCCCCCACAGTCACCAGATCTCAACCCAATAGAGCATCTTTGGGATGTGGTGGAACGGGAGCTTCGTGCCCTGGATGTGCATCCCACAAATCTCCATCAACTGTAAGATGCTATCCTATCAATATGGGACAACATTTCTAAAGAATGCTTTCAGCACCTTGTTGAATCAATGCCACGTAGAATTAAGGCAGTTCTGAAGGCGAAAGGGGGTCAAACACAGTATTAGTATGGTGTTCCTAATAATCCTTTAGGTGAGTGTATATAGAGAGATTTATTTGTGCAGGGAGAGAAGAGGCTGTTTATAGATTTATAATCACTGGGGATGGCCTGGAGGAGGGGAGAACTGGGTAATTATGAAGAGTGCTGTATTATTAAAGCATTGGGCGGTCACACGCAAGGAGAGAGGGCTCACACTAATAGGGACCGGGGGTCAGGGGGGCGGGGGGCAGGGAGGGCTGATTGCAGTGACTTGACCAGTTTTTTATTTTTTTATTGATGCGGTTAATTGCATCTTTACTGAAGCAGGATCAATGTCTCTTTTCCGAGCGAGAGAGAGAGGAGACTGAGCAACGGGGGCTTCAGGCAGCCCAGAGTTTAGGCTTGCTTGTGACTGGTTTGCCCTATCGGGAAAAACTAAATTGCCTCGGGGAGGTTTATCGACCACTGGACCTCTGTTTAATGCTTCAGCCAGAGGACTGCCCCTCCGACAGCAGTATCTCCTGTCTTTGTACCGGGCACTGCTTCTGGAAGTTTATACTGCAGAGGAAACTTTACCCCCTACAGCTCCACCAATGCCACTGTATGCACTGTACAGACCTGACCTTCCTTTCAACTCACCTGTTCAGGTGCTGACCAGGCTTGCTTAGAATTTGAGATCAGACCAGATCAAACTTCAGGGGGATCACACTGGTGTAAGCAGCCCATCTGATGTTCCCTACTCTGCTGCTGTTTTCCGAACACAGCAAGAAGCGCCAAAAACAACACATCCTTTTCACCACAATTTAATCTTACACCACAGAAACCAGCTGAGAGTCTCTCATAAACTACTCAAAACAGTCACCTGGTTCATAAAATGAACTCTCCGGAGGTGATTTAAGCAGAGAAACAGTCTCTGCATCCCTGATAAACTATACTAAACGGCATGGGGTCTTATAACAGCAATTTCCTCTTAGTCCCTGATTCATTACGGCAAGTCAGTTTGTAAAAGCAAGTTAAGCAGAGAGACCAAGAGACCCCTGAGAAGAGCTCAACGAGGGGAGGGTGTCTCGGCCCAGCGGTGTCCAGCGTGAGTCCGCACCTTTTCCAGCCGCGGCCGCGTCATCGCCAAACCATTAGCATCCCGAGCGCGGCCAGACATCCGGAGCACCGATAAAGACCCCTCGTGGAGACCGGCGCGGTGACTAAAAGGTTCTTTTCATTAAGCGTCCTCTCGGCACCGCGAGGCGCGTCGGTTGCTTAGGAGACAGTGTGCCTCGTTGAAACGGGCGCATTATTTCCCTCCCAGCTCGGAGTATGATTTTAATAGAGAGAGGAGGCGAAATGCACAGCTGCAGGAAGCGGGAGCCGGTTCTGTGGGCTGTATTGATCGAGTGGAGGCACACGGGGTACGTGCGCTCCGGCACATGCACACACGTGTACGTTAAGAATGATAGGGCGTCAGACTAAGAGAGAGAGGGAAGGAGAGAGAGATTGAGAGATGGATGTTGCCTCCATCTAAAAACTAAATGAGTTGATGATAATGATAATATGAGATCACTGTATTTCTGTTACACATCGTAGCTGATAGACTGGTGTCCCACCCAGGGTGTGCCATGCCGCTTGCCGGGCTGGGATCTGGCATACTGTGGATGAAACAGACATTAAAAATGGAGGGATGGAGGGATCATAGCATACAGTTGTTTGAAGCCACTGTTACTTTGAAGAGACTGTATACTATTGCCATTTCATTACAGTGCTGTCTGCTCAATCTACCGTGGATCACAATGTGACTTTCGGCCTTTTTCAGTTTTTGGTGAGTTCTGGGGACCCGTGTGACAAACTAGTCACTTGCGCTCTGCTATTCTGCCGGACACGCCAATCTCTCTCTCTCTCTCTCTCTCTCTCTCTCCCTCATTTATTGACTCGTACAAATGGTGCAAGGACAGTCTTTCACAGGCCACGATTCTTATCTGATGCGTCTTAATTGGGCTGCCGTTATCACAACCCAGCTGCTATCTGAGCGAGGGGGGGGGACAGAGAGAGAGAGAGAGAGAGAGAGAGAGAGAGAGAGAGAGAGAGAGACCTCCTGAACTTGAGATATTACAGGAGTTAAAAGCAACCCATAATTAAAAAAAACGTTTTTGCAGCAAACTGATGGAAAATTGATTTTTCCCTTGTCGATGACTGTGTTTCCCAGCATGCCGTCCTTGAGGAGGTGCCAGCCAATTAGTCGTGCCAGTGTCGTGTGTGAGGTTCTAATTGCCCCGGCCGTGGCAGCGTGTGTCCATGCCAGCTCTGTAAAAAAACAACGACAGAACAGACGCAGGCAGTGGCAGGATCGCCGGGGAACTGCTTGCTAGACGCCGGCGCAGGGCGGTGTAATCGTCCTGTAACTGGCCTCTAAAGCCAGGCGCCCGGCCCACAGAGCGCTGCGCTGTCACTGAGAGCTGCCATCTCCACAGGGCTACCGGCCAAAATACCGCTCGCTGGCTCCTATTACGCTGGGGGTCTGTAAACTCTGGCCGTGGAACTCCTGGTCCTGATTATCCCTTGTGAGGGGTAACTGACACGGCACTCAAACGAAAAGGGACTGAGGGCTGACCGAAGCCCATGTTGCTGACATGTGACACTAGATTTTAACGATCAAGGAAAAGTCATGGATTTTTTGTTCTGTTTTTGGGGTCGGGGGTTCTCAGAAATTATTGCAATGGCAACAATCCGTTCAATTTGGTATGGCGCCCTTCACAGAGTTTACACATTGAAATCAACACAAGTTACTGTGTTATTAAGACTATGTGTAGATAAATTGATAGATACAAAAAAACAGGTTATGAACAGGTTACCTTTTTTTAGTTTTACATGTTTATTTTACTATTATTATTAATTTATTTGGGAAATATCCATATTTCTACCCTTCAAAAAAGTCCTGTTGCGTTATGCTCTTAGTGTGGAGTAGTTTGATCAGAGATGTATGCCAGAAAGTTACTCCGGTATGCAAAACAGAAGACAAAATAAGGGTTAGTGCGCTGACAGGGAGTACATCGAGTAGTATCACAGCATAAGCAGCACAGAGAGTTCGGGTTAAAGGCTCATCTGACCCGAGACAGGAACAGAGCAGCACGGACACACAGAGCGGCCGGCCGGCAGCTTTATTTTGGCTCTCACAGGCCCCCGTTATCTCTCACAACCCGACTCCAGCGCGGCGCTGCTCTCCCGGCCCGGAGGCAGAGTAGAGCGCTGCTGCCACCAACAGCGTCGGAGCGGCACTGCGGCCTGGGCTTCACTCCCAGGACCGGGTTCACGGCGGGTTTCTCTCAGATCAAGAGCAGGCTCTCACAAGTACATGATTATTACTTTGCAGCAGCTGAGGAAGTTAGCCTCAGGTGAATTTTTTAACAAGGATGGATCGAGAAAACACTCTGAACAGACTGACTGCAGGGGTATAGGGTCACCAAGTTTACAGTTCACTTTTAAATCATTTGCTTTTGGGTCTCTAACACGCGTGACAGCAATTCACACACGTGCAATACTAGACTGCAGGAATATATAGGATTTTACAGCAGAATTGCACCTTGAATATGTAAGGAGAAGGGGTGAGGTGATACACAAAAATCACAATACAATATGCATCACGATATTGATGAAAAACTCTCCTCTGCTTTAAATATGGATTAAAATACATTTAATTTATAGACACAGATTTAATTCGACATCAGTCATATTTATTCATCACAAAGTTGTGTACCACGACTTTGAATTTAAACCCAAAGCGACTAATTCTCTGGGTATCAGTTTTAGCTTTGATAACAATTTTGCTCACAACATTTCTAGAAAAGAAAAAACAGACTGTCCTCCGTTTCAATGAGCACGTGATGCCGAACTATATATTTACTCAGCATGAACTTGTGATATCTAATCAATAACCGTTACATTATTTACAAGGAAGGAAGCCCACATCAGAAGGGAGTGGTGTTTCCACTTTTCAAAATATATTAAAATAATAATATTTCTCATGATTTAAAAAAAGTTGTGTTGAATTTTAAAGTATTGCGGTGCATGATACAGGGATGTATTGTAGTGTACTGAGAGTACCGTGATTCACTGACGCACGAGGATTCATCCCGGCCGCAGTGAGGAGTGAAGGAGTTCGGACACATTGTTACGTTATGGTCGACAGAAGAGAAAAAACAAACTCATCTGTTTTGATCGCAATTATTAAGATCGCATTTGTTTATCGCATAAGTAAAAATCTGCCGTATGTGGCCCCTGTAGGCCTGGAGTTTAGGCACCTCTGTGTTGGGGCACACGTGTACGATTACAGGCTGTGGTGGGAAATTCAACATTGACTTAAAAGACAATCGAACAGACACAAAAGAGTTCGTACAAACTCAGCGGTCAGTTTTGCGATATTCCTCCCATGGAAAACAACAGACCAACAGGAACTCCTCCCCTCCCTAAACAATCCTCAGGAACCCTCGTTCTGGCTCTGCCCGTTTTCCTTTATTTTTTTTCCGCTGCTTCTCCGCCGCGCTCAAACACATCTCCGGCTGTTTTTTCTCTTCTTTTTTTCTGTCGGATAATTGCCGGACAGATAAGCAAGCACCACGCGGTGACCTTCACGAAAAGTCATTTCCTGCCTCTCCTATCTGCTAGATAAAGTGAAGCGTTTGCCTCCTGCCCCCCCCCCATACCTCCTCCATCTCTCTTCCAGTTTCACAGCCCCCTCTGACAGGGAGCCTGGGCTGGGGGGTCGGGGGGGAGAGTGTGAGGAGCGCGGTTTCTCCTCCCGTCGCCACACTGTGGGTCCTGACTAAATCTGTCGGGAAGCCCTTGAGAAACAGACAGTAAATCACAGCTCCGGCTCCGGCTCCAGCTCACACTCATTATCACACGGCCCCCGAGCTGTTGCCATAGGAACCAAGGAACTCTCCCCGCTCAGCCAGGATCCTCGGTTGCCTAGCGCAGAGAGAGAGAGAGAGAGAGAGAGAGAGAGAGAGGGAGAGGGAGAGGGAGAGGGAGGGGGGCAGACTGGGACTCATTGACCAGCACAGTGGCGGGAGGTGTTGACATTTCCAGCCTTGGTTTTCTGCCTTAAAGAGAGCAGAGCTTTGAGAGGATATAGAGAGCCGGTCCAGAGTATATAATGATATATACATTTATATATACAGACGGGTGACAAATTAAAGGAAAACCCACATACAGTGTCTCAGTGAGGTGTTGGGCAGCACGAGCCCCAGAACAGCTTCACTGCTCTTGGCACAGATTCTACGAGTCTCTGGACTCTACTGGAGGGATGGACACCATTCTTCCTAAAGATATTCCCTCATTTGGGGTTTTGATGATGGTGGTGGAGAGTTACTGTCGGTCCAGAATCTCCCATAGGTGTTCATCTGGGCTGAGATCTGGTGACTGTGAAGGCCAGAGCATATGAGTCACATCATTTTCACACTCATCACACCATTCAGTGACCCTCGTGCCCTGTGGATGGGCATTGTCATCCTGGAAGAGACACTCCCATCAGGACAGAAATGTGTCACCATAGGATAAAGGAGATCACTCAGAATAACTGTGTCATGATTGCAGTGACCCTTCCCTCTAAGGGGGCAAGTGGACCCAAACCATGCCAGGAAAATGCCTCCCACAGCGTAACAGAGCCTCCGGACCCCCTCACTGTAGGGGTCCAGCAGTCAGGCCTGTCCCGTTCTCTTGGTGTCCCACACACGCACTCGCCCACTTTGAGAATATGGTGAAGGATGACTCATCTGACCAGATCACTTTTCAACATCTCTGTAGACCAGTGCGCCACTGAACTCTCCTCTTGCCATCTTGATCCAAAATGGAGGTCAACTGGGTCTGCTCAGCATTTGTATACATGCACAGAGCATGATAGGATGTTAATTGCTTAATTGTATCATGCAGTGCACCTGTTTGGAGGCGTCTGCATTCGTTATGTTCCTCCACTCATTTATTCAGGGCTTTCTTTTAATTTGTCATCCGTCTGTATGTGTATGTTTAAAGATATATAGGCATTCATGCATGATCGGGACAGACCCTGCACTCAAACTTCACGGCACACCATCTTTAAAGTGGCTTGGCCAACTCTGTGCCTATAGGAATCCTGGACCACCTCTTATAATTGGTCAGATTATTATTATTATTCCACCATATATTTCAAATGACCATAAAATGAAATCTACTGGATAAGGTGGTAGATACCTATAGCAGGTTGTCCCTCAAGAAAAATGGAGGTCATATGCCATATGGTGAGGTGCCAATATTGGATTGAGTGACCATTATTAGACAATATTCAAACATCTTCTTCACGGAAACCGCTAATGGGACAGATGTGACACTTGGTGCATGAAGCTGAAGCATGTCATGACCTATATTCAGATTTGTTCAAGACAAGCCGATCAGTCAGATGGTTTGGCAGTTGATCAAAAATATTGAATTATCTTCTTCTCTGAAACTGTAGGCAGAGTGAAGCTACATTTTGCACACATGACCTTAGCTGGGTCCTCTATCGAGGTGGTTCATAAAACAAGATGGCCACCCTGAGCAAATCAAATTACACCTACAGTCACTGGTATATATTTAGACTCATTTTAATTCACAGATTCGTTTTTATTGTTATGTTTATACTAGCAATGTAGCGCCCCACAATGCTGCTTGTGGCTGTATTTTCAATGTGTCTTACCACTCTCCTATACCCGTGTGCTTCGGTTCAAATCTCCACGTTCTGCTTTCTCTGCGTGGTAATCCGGCCGCCGCCACTGAAGGTCAGCGGCTCTTACTTGGCATCAGTCGCCATGCTGCCAGTCTGTTGTGGGGGGGCAATGGTGTTCGGAGTGAAAACAGCGGAGCGCGCTTGAGTTCGGGGGGAGATAGCTGCGAGAGAACTGCTGCCTGTGACATCATCAGAGCGGGTGTGTGATCTCGCTCCCAGGGGCACAGGGGGCGGCTGGGAAAGGCCCACAGCCCTGCGTGCGTTTGCGCTCCCGCTCCAGTCCTCTGGCCGTGCAGAGGGTATTGGTCGCGCCGGCTGTACAGTAATGCACGTGTCCAAACGCATTACGGCAGTCGGGGTTCCTCCCGCCCATTCCTGGCTGAGCGTGGACCTCTCACAGCGATGCCAACTCTGCTTCCCTTTGCCCTCTGACGATAAATTCCAGCAGGGGAAAGAAAAGAAGTTACAGCAGGGATCCAAGCCTGGTTGTAAACCAGGAGAAACACACAACTGGACATTTACATAACTGCTTAAACCTCCCAGATATTACTCAGAAATAGCCGAAAGCCACTTCTAGCTTCATCTCCATTCCTGTTTAAATCCCATCGACACCCAAGCCGATCCTTCAGTGCTTGTTCTCGACAAGCATTCCTCTAAACCAGGGGGTGGTGGTGGGTGGTGTCTTCTGGATTGTTTCAGCCCGGTGCTCAGCTCCTTGATGGGTCTGATCGCAGGACTGGCGGGCTGTGTTTGACTCTTCTTGCCCGGCTGCCGAGAAGTCTGTGGGTTCTGTGTGGTTCTGTTGTCCTTCCCTTCTTGCAGCCGCAGAAATTGGCCTGTGATTCGATGACTTTCGACCTAGCCACGGCGGCGAACCGCAGCCCCTGCAGAAACACAGCTGAGGGTCCCAACACCTCGGGGGGACGAGGCGCTCTGGTCACGGGGAGAGAGAGTTTAGACTGATGTGCAGGGTTAGAGGGGTGAAGTCACACTCCTCGCATAGACAGTACGACACTACTAATGAGGGTCTGTACGAGCCGGGCGATGCCAGCCAGCAGACCGGGGGCAGCTGGAGAGCCACGGTCAATTAGGAAGCAGAAACCCGACTCCGAGGGGACCCATCACTGTCACTAATGCTCCTCTCGCTCTCCACGTCTCTCTCTCTCTCTCTCTTCACAGACTAACTGCTCTCTTTGTGACAATTAAGGATTATTAAGAGACTCACAGTCACACAGAAGACTCGATCTTCAGAAGAGTGATCATCATGTCTCTCTCTCTCCCCCACACATAATTTTGATGTATATTGGCTCTGTCACAGTGCTGATTACCCCAGGGTCAATCACCATCCGTTCCCAGAGACTCGGGCAGTGCAGCAGCGCAGGGTGATGTACGGCCCCGTGCCACTCAGGGGCCACTCTGGTGTTTTTAATCATGCGTAGCCGTGTCTCACAGTTCCTCACACGGGGAAATTGCATCAGCGCAACCCTGTGTGACAGAGACACCCTGTATCGTGAGGCTTTCAGTAGCGCAGGTTGACGATGACAAGTTTATCCTGTGAATTATAGCGGCTGCCGTGCTCATTTCATTTCTCTGAGCTTCACGGCGCTCTGCTGCCCTCCGCTGGTACACACGGGCGATGCAGAGTCAGGTGGATTTAAAGCACTGGGTCTCAGTCACTGTTTTGTGTTCCCGCCGAGCTCTCAGCCACTTCATTTCACCCTCAGTTGAACTAATTTGCTAATGTGGCTTTTTAAATCATGTCGCTTATAAAAAGTTGGAGATTTCAAACTCCATGTACAGTTTCACACTGAACATGAACTCTACAACTGTTTAACATCGTTTAAAGTCTCAAATTAGGCAAATTATTAATTAAATTAGGGTTCAATTAAGTACCCTCCTAGTGATGAAGAAATTGAGAGCTGAACCGCATCAGGACAGGGTGTCCCCAGAACCACTGGTTTAAAGGTTCATCATATGATCAGACCTGGAGAAGATACTAACTGTGATCAATTGTGAGTTTAATTATAAACACAAACTTGGAATGGCTGGATTTTTAGGCATCTCTAATAATAACATCATGATGTATTTTTTCCTATATGTGTGATGTTAAATAACATGAGGAGCCATACACTGAATACATTAAAATTGAACTTGCAGGTTTCCACTGGGCACAAAGAGGACTCTGGGAAATAAAAAGCTGAACAGGAATCAGCCGTCAGATGGAGCTGAAAGTGTTCGTTTAAATCACTGAACTCAAAGGCGTCCTTTTGACAAACCGTGGAGAGACGAGCCAGCTTCTCTAATGGACAGACCTGGGGGGGGGCAGCTGTTTCTCGCATGCTTTTCTGTCTTGTTTTGGGAGATTGCTGACCTGATAAGACCAACACACATTTGGAGCTGAGGCCGGTGAGGGGCTCTGTGGCCCCCCGGGGCTGAAGTGCTGCGGTGGCGCTGATGGCGGCGGTGAATGATTTGAAAGCTCTAGCCGGGAGGGGGACGGGGCTGTGATTGCAGAGTGCTCGTAGTGTGGCAGCCGCAGGGGCCAGAGCGGAGACCCTGCGCATTTACGGGCAAATTGCATCACATCACCGGAGGAGGAGAGTGATGTTGTGTTGTTCTATTTTTAGTATGAAAGAGGTTCAGGTATCATCCAGTGCAGTACTGAGTGGATGTGTTTGTAAACAGCGTGGGGAGATGTTCACACAGGGAGCCCCCACCCCGCGGGAAATAAAACAGTCTGAGTCCCCCGTGTTGCCCCTCCAGTCGAGCCCGGCGACTCTCACACCTGCAGTTCCCACGTTGCCCACCGGGCGGCTCCACAGCTGCACCGCTGGCTCAGGGTTGTGAAGAAGCGGGGGCTTGTGAGCTTCGTGAGATTACTACTACTACTACTACTATTACTGCTTCTACTGCTACTACTACTACTACTACTACTACTACTACTATTTCTGCTTCTACTACTATTACTGCTATTGATACTATTACTACTACTGCTATTGCTACTAGTACTATTACTGCTTCTACTGCTACTACTACTACTACTACTATTTCTGCTTCTACTACTATTACTGCTACTATGATTGCTACTACTACTACTATTGCTACTACTACTATTACTACTACTACTACTACCACCACTATTACTGCTTCTACTACTACTACTGCTATTGCTACTAGTACTATTACTGCTACTACTACTACTTCTACCACTTTTACTGCTTCTACTACTATTACTACTACTGCTATTGCTGCTATTACTGCTTCTACTACTATTACTACTACTACTATTACTGCTTCTACTGCTACTACTACTATTACTGCCCCCCCCACGGTTCAGCCCCAAGCGCAGTGTTTCTCCTGCTGTGTGTGTAGACGGCGTGTCCGGCCCGGCTCTCTACTCCGCTGTTACTAAAGCCCAGCTCAGTCCTGTGGCTTATAAACACGAATGATCTGGCGATGAAGACAGGTGCACGATGGGAGAGTCTGATCGTATTCTAATAGCACAGCCGCCCCTAACGAGCCCTGCGATGACATCATCAGCACCGGGGTGGAGGTCTTTGAGATGATGGTGACGGGTATTACTATCAGTAGTAGTATTTTGTGTCTACGTTTACACAGACATTGGTTTTCAGTGGCCTGGGGTCTGTGCACGGGGTGGGAGGGTGATCCCCTGCAGGGCTCTGAGCATCCCTCGTCTCCTTCAGCGTAATCGGCAGAGACGGAGGCAGAGATGGCCGCCGGCGGAGTCATTAAAATAGGATTTTGCACAAACTCAGTCCCAACTGTGAATGTTATACTCGCTCATTTGTTTATTTATTTATTTATTTGTTCATTCAATCCGCGCCTAAGCTGTCGAGGGCCGGCGGGCATCCCCATCCCGTTAGTGTGAGACGCCAACTGCACCTGACCGGCAGACGGAGGACCCCCGTCACTGGTCTGACCACGTGTAGACACGGTGCAGGTGGGAGATGTTGTGGGTACTGAAGCTGGCAGAACAGTGAGAGAGAGAGAGAGAGGGAGAGAGGGAGAGATAGAGGGAGAGAAAGGGGTATGTGTGTGTGTGTGTGTGTAAGAGAGAGGGAGAGAAGGTTGCTGAGGAGAGGAGGCGGGGGGTTACTGACGCAGGCCCAGCACAGCCAGGAGCCGCTCAGCCTCAGCACCGCTCTGCCGGTTCTCACTAATTGGGACGGTGGTGCCATCTGTCCATGCCACCCCAGGAGCCGGGCTTTTCCGCTGGCTCCCTGCCTGGCGCGGTCCCTAGATGGCCATCAGTCACGTCGGCCCCATGCTTCCTGATGTTTCACACTGACGTGGGCGACCGGGCGGCCGTCCTGGGCAGCTCCTTTCCGTCCGTCTGTGTTTTCCTCTGACCTCTCCTCTGTTTCTCTCAGTTTTTCCGGTCGTGATCAGACTGAGATCCAGTTGATCTGTTAATCGGTACCCGTGTCTGTAGGCGTCTCTGTGTGCCAGAATATCCGCTCGTGTGGGTTTATTTATTCGTATCAGGCGGGCATCATGTGTGAATTACAGCTGTAGATTTGGGGGGACAAGGGATGGACAAAACTGATGACGCCACACAGAAATCAAGCAGAAATTCAGGAGAAACGCTTCTCTTGTTTCTAGTTTCCAAAACAAAACTAACAAACCAAACAAAAAGCCTAATTATGTCACTTACTGTCCTGGCGCACGTCTCCGCTGGGGAGGCGAGATGGGGGTGTCGCACCGCGTTGGCACCGCGAGGGAAATCGAGCGTCTTCCCTGGCCGTAATTGCATTTTGTTATTAAAAACAAGGGAGGAAAAAATGTCACGGAATATAATTCATTATCTTAAGATGAAAACGTGCCCCCGGGGCGTTTCTCTGGCACTCGCTGTCCTTTTTATAGAAAGGGCCTCTGAGCTGCGCGCGCCACTCCACCGTGATGGAGCTGCTGTCTTAAAAACACAACGAGAAAACGCAGAGAAGCGGCCGTGAACCTCATTGAGATACAATACATAAATACCACTGATCGGCTGAGGTATTACAGGAACTGTAGTTTCTCAACCTGTGCTCTAATCTCCCTTTTACTGTTTCTGATACATAAGAACACAAGACCGTGTCCAATCGAGAGGAGCCCATTCGCCCCATCGTGCTCGTTTGGTGTCCATTAATAACTAAGTGATCAAGGATCCTATCCAGTCTGTTTTTGAATGTTCACAAATTGTCTCTTCAGCCACATCGCTGGGGACTTTGTTCAGATTGTGACGCCTCTCTGTGTGAATAAGTGTCTCCTGTTTTCTGTCTTGAATGCCTTGTAGCCCAATTTCCATTTGTGTCCCCGGGTGCGTGTGTCCCTGCTGATCTGGAAAAGCTCCTCTGGTTTGATGTGGTCGATGCCTTTCATGATGTTGAAGACTTGGATCAAATCCCCACGTAGTCTCCTCTGTTCCAGGGTGAAAAGGTTCAGGTCCTCAGTCTCTCAGTAGGACTTTCCCTTCAGACCTGGAATAAGTCTGGTTGCTCTCCTCTGAACTGCCTCTAGAGCAGCGATATCTTTCTTGAAGTGTGGAGCCCAGAACTGTCCACAGTATCCAGATGAGCTCTAACTAGTGCATTGTACAGTCTGAACATCACTGCCCTTGTTCTCAATTCTACACTTTTGACAATATACCCTAACACTCTGTTTGCCTTTTTTATTGCTTCCCACATTGTCTGGATGGAGAAAGTGAGGAGTCCACGTAGACTCCTAGGTCTTTCTCATGCGTTACTTCAACTAGTTCTGTTCCTCCCATAGTGTAATTATAGGGACATTTCTGTTACCTGCATGTAATACCTTGCACTCGGAGTGTAAAACACGCTGTTCTTATATAAAACATTATCTGCATGCCTTCAGGACAATTTCATACAGATCATGTTTTTTTATCTACTACAAATATATATTTTTTGCAATCCAGCAGTAAATGACCTGAATGCAGGTTTAAATTGTGTTTGACAAACTGAGGTAAGAACAGGATCTGTGTGGAGGCACTTACTCACTAATGCCATGTAATAGATTGTTGCTAAATATGGCCAAAGCCAGGCAACTTCTAGGCAGACGGAGACGACCTGCTGCACGGTATTTACTGAAGCGCAGTGAAATTGAGACACTTCTCAGGAGCACTATACAGAGCCTTCAGCTGTCATGGACTGACAGAGCAGTACAAATAAAACAAAAAAAAAGATATTAAAATTTTCATCAAAGACCCTGCAACCTTCTGTTGTAGAGACAAGGATGTTGACTTTGAGGGGCATTCTGGGTAATTGGCAGTGGCTCACTTTATACCCCTAGCTCGGTAAGAACCCGTCATTAACGGGCCAGGCTCTCTGTCACCGCCCTCCTGGAGCACAGGGGAAAGGGACACAACACGGGGGGTTAATAATACTAACGTGTGTGTGTGTGATTGTGTGCGCGTGTTCATATGTGTGAGACTGTGTGTGCACGTTCACTCGTGTGTGTTCACGTGTGTGACTGTGTGTATATGTGCGTGTTCACGTGTGTGTGACTGTGTGTATATGTGTGTGTTCACGTGTGTGTGGAGCAGGGCGACAGGACGCATGGCCGTGGGGTTTGTTGTACAGCACTGTCGACACGAGGGCAGGGCTGGGACGTCCTGACGTCTCAGACTCCGAGCTGGACGTCTCGGCGAGAGGCAGTGCTGCTGCAGACGGATCTGTAATGTTTTATTAATTTCTTCTCCTGGTATGAATTCGGCAGTCAAATGAGGGCAGCTAAAACTGCCACGGTGAGACTCGGCATCGTCATAAAGTTCACTGGGGCCAAAACATAAGAGCAGAACTCGCATACGCTTCATGGAGTATAACATCTCCCCCACTGTCCTCGCCTCGTGAACGCGACCCACTGTACTTCCTCCCCGGCTGCAGTCGGTCACTTCTGGTCGCTCGTCTGCACATGATGTCAAATGAACCTGTCAGCAGTGAGGCACAGCACCGGCTCTCTGGGCGAATACAAATGCAGAGGCAGGCGGTGCAGGTCCACCACACGGGGGCAGTCTCGCCCAAGGCTTGCCAGGCTGGTGTTTGTGTTGAGACGTCGGGATCGGTGCAGCGGCGCGGGGCCGAGAGGCACATCTGTCTTTGTTTTTGTTTGCCGAGTGCCATGGCTCCCCACCGGACCCCCTACACAGCCGGTTGTTTCTCTCTCTGCACTGTAACTGAACGCGAGATCGAGCAGCGCTCATCAGCACTCATCTAAACTGCAAAGCCAGCACAGCATGTTCACCGTCCCCTGTGGCCCTTGTCCGGTCCGGGGCCCCTGCACTGACCAGTCCTCTCCTGTTCCTCGGACTTGTGTGACCGCTCTTGTGTGCACTAACTTCCGCTGCAGATCGGATACGGCAAAAACAAAACGAAACTGGTCTGACCGGTTTTATTTACATATTGATTTGAATCCAAAAGCTAGCATTCAGTTTTGGTGATAAGTTCCCTTTCCACACACAGCCCACATGGAAAGTAATATGAAAATAACGCTGCTTGATGCGGTGGGACCGTGCCACTGCTAACACGGGCACACCTAGCATCGGGAGAAGGGTCGCCCCCGTCCGTGTCCTGCTTACTCTCTCACAGTCTCTCAGCGCCGCTTCCTCGTGCTGTGGACACGGGGTTAGTGTCGGAGTGATGTTCAGGCCACAGCTGGTAGCTCTGGAGGACACTGCTGATCGGGAGAGACGCATTTTTCAAGGTGGACTCTTGAAAGTCATCTCCACGCCCACTTGACTGACAGCTTTTTGTTTCCTATAAGTGTAGCGTTAAATCCCAGTGACGTACAGCACTATTGATGGGTTGTGCAGTCGGGGGTCTTATCTGTATTCCTGTACACAGGATCGCACGGACACAAACACACACACACACACTTCTATACAAACAGGAATCCGGCTCCAGACCATCCGGCCCAGATCTTGTTTGTGCTTCCCATCTTCTGCCAGGAAGGAACCCTCAGGAGAAGCAATTTAGAGGCAGCGAAACAGACGTTTGCAGACAGATCAGTTCGTACAGCCAGGACAATCCCGCTGAAAAAACACACAGGCGGACGAGCTGCCCGTAACGAGCCCCCAGTGCAGACACCTGCTGCGGCTCTCTCTCTCGCTGTCGAAGGCAGGTGCATGCTGGTCTGGTCATGCTGGTTTGTTGTTTGTTGTCTTGGCCGAGGAGACCGACCTTCGGACAGAACCGAGCGCGCTGGACACGTCTGCGGCTCGACGTGAGTTTCAGCCTCCGGATCTGAAGGGTCTGGGGGGGGCAGGCTGAGACAGACACACTGGGAGCTGCAGGACTTGACGTGGCTGTGGCGCCATCAGAAGAGCTGTCTTGTGGTGTGAAATGGGTTGAAGGTCATCTCCGCTAAAGCCCCGTCTCCTCACAGCTCCTGAACAGCCCGACTCATCCCCCCCGCCGCCCCACATGTCCAGTGTGAGGGGCTTCAGCAATGATGCTCTGGAGCGAAGGAGTCTCACTGAATCTCAATCGCCTCTTCTCCTGCAGAGTCACCCAGCCAGCCTGCCGCGCACGCACACGCACACACACACTCACATAAACACCCTTACACAGAACAACATTGACAACACATAATAATAATAATAATAATAATAATAATAATAATAATAATAATAATAATATTGACTGAGGATTGTCAGGCCAGTTCAGTGTGTGTGTGCTGCATATCTGGATGCATTTTATTCCTCCCCTCCTGACTAAAAGCTGAACTCTAGACAGCGCTGCTCCCTCGCTGAACCGAGGAGCACGGAGAGGGAGACGCAGGTCAGCTGACAGGAGCTCAAACGCCTCTCCCGGAGGGTCCCCTCGCACACAGGGCTGTCCCGGGGGTGTCAGGGCAGGCCGGCGCTGGCAGGGAAATGGCCGAGATGCACCCAGAGGGGGCGCCACAGTGCTCCTGGGCTCTCAGACACCCACACAAGCACAGAAACACATTCACGGCCACTCCAGAAGTGTACATTGCATTAAACCGTCTTCTTTCAAAATCCCAATATAGATGTATATGTATAAATCATTTTATAAATCCCAGTTTGAAGGCTAATAAGACCTAGAAAGTGGCCTGGATGTTATAGCTTTTGAGAGAAGATCGAAGACAGACTAAGACACACGCACACGCATGTGCACACACACACGTCTCTCTCTTATTTGTGTAGACACTGGTCCGTCTCTACATGGAAATCTATTATTGCAACCATATGCTGCATAAATTGCACTTAAGTGTCACCATATACACATTTAAATACATACAATGTATTTTACACATTTTACACCATTTCTATATCTGTATTATTTAGTTGTTGTCGTTTTACTCACATCCCCTCTGGCTTCAATAAGCAATGCTATGCCAGACCCCCCTGTACAGAACAGCACGACAGCGCCCCGAAGCAGTATAGCGCTGACCTCCCGCTGACCCCTTCTCTGACCCCGCTGGAGCAGATACAGTGTTTTTCTCTGAACTGATGCCCCCCCACCCCAAAAGAAAGAAGAAAAAGATACTTTCCCTGCACCGATGCTCAGAGACACGCTGTCACAACAGATCTGATGAGTGACGCACAGTAGAAACCTTTGACTTGGGGGAATACTTCGGAAGAAACATAATTTCGGTCTCAGGAAAGCTCCTCGAACAGCACAGCACAGCACAACACGACACAACACAGTACTCGACCCTACAGCACCTTCGCATTCGTCTCAATATAATAAAATGCAATCAAGTACCAGACTGACAGAGATGGGACCGACCTCAAACTGATGACGGCACCGCCTCGAAAACAACCTGCTGTAATTTTTGTGCCTGTTCTTTAACTAGATTGTAAATTGATTTGACTTAATAGGACTGGGTGGAGAGGAAGGGGGTGGGGGGCATTAATCTACCATCTTCTGATAATCGGGAGAATTAATCAGTCGGGGAGATCAAAGAGAGACGCAATGCTCTCTCGTTACTCTCCCCGACCCGTCCCACGTGCTCCGAGGCGGCCATTTGTGCTCAACGGTGATTGCCAAGCCGCCACTGGCTATTTTTAACCATTTCATCTAATTAGTGGGCGGTCGATACCCCTAATTGATTTTACAAGGTACCTGATAGTTAATAAAGTCAAAGAGGCACCGTTTCTCTTTTTTCTCCCCCTTGTACGATGCACAGTGAATAGAAACCAGTGCCAGTGTATCAGCGCTCCGGGGGACGGGGCTCCTTCTCAGAAAGACGATCTCTATTAAATCGGTGCGTTTGGAAGTCACATTATTTATTAATTGCCCACAATGTGAAATGTCACATTGTTTGTTTGGTTCTTGTTTATCAGTGCATTGGTTCACTGGCCTGGCGATCACTTTCGAACATCACAGGCCATCGGTCTCCGCACTTCAGTGCCCGGAGTCACAGCTGGGGGAGCGACGCGTCCCCGACCCCCGGCCCCCACTGACCTCGCCGCGTCCCAGTTCAGGGATCCCGCCTCTCGCCGTCTTGGGAGGTCAGGCGCGAAAGGTTAAGGCAGCCCGGCTTTGTTGTCGTCCCCGGACCCCCTGAGGATGAGCCGCCCCCCGCCCCCCGTTCACCAGGGCCCTCGTGCTCCGCTGGCGTCCCTGAAGACCTTGGGAGCTATTAGTTACAGTTAAAACGCCCTCCCGTCAAGACGAGCCCTGGCCAGTGTCCAGGCAAAAGCAAAGACGTCATCTGAGAGAGAGAGAACGAGAGGCATCGGGAGGGAGGAGGGAGCTGATGTGTGTGTGTGTGAGAGTGTGAGTGTGAGAGAGAGAGAGTGTGAGGAGGAGTGTGCCTCTCTCTGGCTATCCCTAAGCTTATAAGAGAGAGACGCTCGCGCAGTCTTTCAGCGCTCTGACAGCAGGAGGAGGAAGCAGAATGCCTCTGGATTAAAAAGCTCTTTTTCATTTTTTCTCTCTCCTCTCCGCTCCGTGAT
The DNA here is from genome assembly GCF_036373705.1 of Amia ocellicauda. NCBI lineage: Eukaryota > Metazoa > Chordata > Actinopteri > Amiiformes > Amiidae > Amia > Amia ocellicauda. The sequence goes on from NC_089856.1 coordinate 1,571,850, forward strand.
TTGTTTCCATCTTTTGCATGTGTGGCACAGGAGGGGGGGGAACCTTCTCGCACTCGGCCGCTCGCTCTCCGTACTCCTCTGACTCCGGGCAAACCCCCCCGCCGCCGCTGTGTCTTCCCGCTCTGTGACTGAGGACAAGGGGAGGCGCGGATTTTATTTTGGGATAGGGTGTGTGTGGGAGGGGGGCGGGGGGGGGTGGAGAGGCTCGTGCCCCCAGGCTGGCATTTTCTAGAGGGGGGCGGGGGCCGAGCGGGGCCCTGGGCAGCACCACGTCGGGGCCAAAATGACGGTGCCACTGCTGAAGATAGGCGCCGTGCTCAGTACGATGGCCATGGTGACTAACTGGATGTCCCAGACGCTGCCGTCGCTCGTGGGACTCAACGGGACCACCATTTCGCGCGGGGGGACGTCCGAGAAAATCGTGAGTGTGGGTAACAAACTCGTTCCTTTTCACGCAGGGAGGGGGCGGGCTGTGGTGGTTGGGTTTGGGAGCTGGGGGGCGGTGGCTGTTTTGCTTGTGGTCTCAGAAGGAGGGTCTGCACTTTTTCGCGATGCTGTCCTGTAGAAATATCTCTACCACCTCAAGACCCCTACACACACACCTCAGCCCCCCACCTCCCTGCTTTCTGGGGTCTCCCATGTGGGTTTGCTGTTGTGCTTTGGTGGTAAAAATCCACGCAGGATAAAGGAGAGAGAAGTTTGTGCTCTGTCGATGTGTATAATCTTTGGCTTTAGCCTTCAGTGATGTAGGAGCAGTTTGTTTTTCTTTTTGAATCTTACTGGCACTGTTTATTTTATTTTGCTGATTCCCTGTATTGCTCCTGCATGGTTGTGTGCCTTATTAAATAGCTGGTGCGGAGGGAGAGAGACAGAGACGGAGAGAGAGAGATTTGGATGGTTTATTTCAGGGGAGATCGGAGGGATGATTCTCCCTCCAGGAAGTCCTTTAACGATATCGCAGAGGTACGGCAGCGTCTCCTGTCACATTGCAACACTTCAAGTCAACTTGCGAGCGTGTGTTGACATCTGCCAGATCGTTAGGAGGAAGCTTGGTGCCGCGCGGGCAAGGCGCTGTGTGGGCTGGTTTGTGTGTGTCGAAAAGCGCTGATTGAACTTGGGATCTGCGCTGCGGGATCTCTGTAGCTCCCAGTGAGTCACAAAAAGCACAGGGAAGTCGCGTGGCACGATGGAGTGACAGATCACTTTCTTCAGCTCTGGAATGAAAGCTGTGTGCGTGTGCTCAGATGATCTGCACGCCTGGCAGGGGGGTCCCAGTGAGGACGTGGTCTTCATAAGCCAGTGCTGGATTTTAGTGAGACTGCTGCCGTTTGTGCAGAGACACGGTTAAGGTGTTTGGAATAAGAGTAATAGCTTTCAGAAACAGTATTCGTATATTATTCCTGGATTGTGCGTGGCTAGCACTCAGTCCCTCTACAGCAGAACTCCAGCTGTGCTATTTCAAGGTGCTCTTGTGTTTTACAAGCAAGTACAAAACAAATAAAGGATATTGGCCATTTCATTCTGTGTTGGATAGGCAATACCGAACTCTAGACAACTGCCATTCCTTCCTTATCTGCTGCAGTTCAGATGCGGCCCATGCATGCTAACAGTGAGGTTGCTTGAGGACGGTGCCGAAGGTTTTGCTAATTGAGCTGAGAAATTGGGGAGGTGCAGAGTGGACTGAAGTCTAATAGGTACCAGGTGATGCCACAGGAGGGCACTGCTTTTCCACAGCTGATGAGACATCCTGACAGCACACTTTGGGATAGGGTGGGCAGGGTGTTAGTAGGATCTCGGGACACCCGTATCTAATCGATCGATCGATCATCGGTGCAGATTGTATGCTGAGCCACAGCAGCAATCACACAGTGATCTAAAGTCACCACAGGGTTCACAAGCCAGTTTACACGTTGATCTGCTGCAGGAAAGATCTGCTCGGTCATTCCCATTGGGGACGGCACCTCCTACTGGATGGGCTTGAAAAGTACGGCAGAGTCACTGTACATGTTTCACCATATAGCCATACCAGGTTCCTAAAGAAAAAGGAAAACATGTGGGGCTAATTTATTATCTGGCGTGGACCTCCTACACCTCCTGCCTGGTCCGAATACAAGGGTCTGTCACTGAGCAGGTCGTTCCAAGCCGCTTGTTCCTCTTCCCTCGTTCACCTCAGATCTACTTTCTGGCTCAAAGAGCATTGCAGGAAGTGAGACATAAATTTGTGAATCTTCTTCAAAAATGTAATTCGGATCAAAGCTGCCTCTCAAAGGCACCCTAGAGCCTGTTCAGATAAATCCCCCTCGCGTTTTTTTATTTTTATTAAGTGTTCCACAGCTCCCAGAGACATTTATTCTTGTCTCTTTGGAAGAGTATTAATGGGCGCACGCTCTCGACCGCAGCGGCTTTTTGGAAATTTCCTCCTTAATGTAATCGTACTCAAGCCAAGGCCTAATAAATAAAGTTAAGGGCCCCGGTGACAGATGGATACATTCAGAGAGGCTCTTTCCTCACTCTCACCGAGTGCACTTCAGCGGAGTGACTCTGAAAGCACTGTTACACTACAGAGCCCATGAGGTCCTGAGTGGGCACACTTGGCACAGCTGGGCTTGCTGGTTCTCATAGCTACATCGCTCCGATTCGGATTGCATACCTAGCACGTTGTTGTATTGGGTTATGATTATCTATAGAAGATTGAGCACCCTAATCTCATATAAGATCCAAACTTTCGAGCTACCTCTAGTGCTGAGCCGAACGACCTACGACCCACCCTGCCTGGTACCTCCACAGACACCACAGCCAGGTACCCCAGCCGAGCATTACAGCACCGCCATGATAGTGCAATAGGGAGGCCATGCGTGTGGGTAGAGAAAAATAATAGGAAAATAAAGTGGCCTTCACCTGCAAACCAATTAAGCTGCCGTGTGGCAAACGCATCAACACATGACATTGATCCGGTCCCCTGGGAGGCCCTTCTGAGCCGGGGAATGAGAGATGATGTCTGTTGTAGTTAAGCTTCATCCTCAATGCACAAGCTGGGGATGGGTCACAGTAATCACATAGCAGAGCAATCCTGGCCCCGAAACTGACAGCGACCCGAGGCAAACCCGTGCCTGTTCTTCTAATAAAGCCATCTCAACAAGATTTTGCGGATGGTGAAGACAAAAGGCAGGAGCTGAGTGAGCGAGAGAGAGAAAACTTCCTATAGGAAACAAGTCTATGCATGGTTGAGAGTAGTTCTAGAAATTGAAAATTAAAACAGTTATGTGCGGATCATTCTAAATAGACCTACGGATGAAAGATACATAATTGCAAACCAGGGGGAAATGCAAGAAAAGGGCATGCGGTGTTCTTGAAGAATTAAGCATTCTCAGAGGCAGGAATTGATAGCCATAACGGTCCCGTTCTGCGTCTGTGACGGCACACTCCAGTGACTGTGAATTGAAAGGCAGGCTGGTGTCTCTCAGGTCCCGAGTGCAGATCTGACTCAAAGCCTGCATGTTTTAAATATCGCCGCTCGCCGAGAGATCCCGGGGCAGGATATGCACTGCGGTGAAAGCAGCGTATTGATTGGATTAACTGTCAGTCACTGGATGCAGCCGGAGCTGTCCGCTTCCCTCCCAGCGATGTGCGCTGGCGAGATGCACATTGCTCTCTGCAGTCTCAATCTGTACTTGTCACTCTCTTTAGCTCTGAAAAAGGCTACGGCTGTCCCACACGGCCATCGCTTCAGAGAACAAACTAGACAGGGACGGCAGCGCACATGACAAATCGGGCGTGTGATCGGCGGTGAAGGAGCCGCTGTCACGGTGAAGTCGGAGCAGAGAGCTCCACCGTGGCTCCCCGGCAAGAGTTGCCTTTACTTCCAAGAGCCGATGGGACACAGCAACATCATGTTAGATCTCGTCAGGAAGTGGCGTGTAATTTTCAAAGCCTTATCTCTTGCTTTGAAAGGCCCTGGACTATACTGGACTGGACTGGAATAGAATAGAATAGAATAGAATAGAATAGAATAGACTGGACTAGAATTGAACTGGAGCCAACTTTGATCAATTAAGTCAATGAACATACATATGTGTGGGGGGTTTAACAGTCCCTGAAACAAGGCGATCAACCCCTCAAGGCTGCTCACTGGCTCGGCACAGCCAGTCCTGGATTCCACTGGGACCCACCCAGGAGCACGCTGCTAAAATAAGACTGTAACCGTATTCTGCAGCACTGCTGGGATTGTCTACAGAGAGTACAGCCGACACAAAAAGTGCCAACAAAGAGCAGACGCAATGTTGCCTCTGTGAGTCAAGATGTGTGCAACTTAAACACACTGTTGGGCGAGAGAGAGATAATAAAGTTACCAGATTCACAGCTGTCTGAAATGATCCAGATGCTCGAGCAGCAGCAGTCGCAGCAGAGACACGGCAGCGTGGAAGTGGGCGCAGCGCCACCCCACAGCTGCAACTTTGGTGGCAACTTCACTTTTCATTCTCTGCCCTGCCAAGCCCGTCGCACGATCACGAATGCCTCTCCAAGACCGTGCCAGGTCTTTAAAAGCTCGGGCAAACTTGAGCGGAAATTGCACTCAGGCGCCGCGCGACACACACACACACACACACACATATATTTATCATGCTGGAGTGGAAATAGAGCACAGATCACTTTTAATGTACTTCATTCAATTGGATTAGGCAGCCTGGGCTGACACGGATCCGGGCAGCTCTTGAGAAAAGCCAACGCATTACTAATGATAACTGTGTTAACAAGATGCGCATTCGAATGTAGCCGATCTGATGTCAGTTGCACCCGAGAGTAATTTCAGTCCTGCCTCGTCTCATATGCTGCCCCACCCGTCTTGTTCCATTCCCGGGCTGGTTTTTCTTCTTCTCCTCTTCAGCTCAGTTATGCTGTGAACCCCTGCAGGAAAACAGGTACAGAAAGCAGTCTTGACACATAGATTTACATGCAAGAGACACAACGTCGAGCTCGGAATAAGCAGACGCAAAAAAACAGTCTTAAGGTGGCTCGGGCCTGAGGCGGGAGGCTGGTATTCAGACTTCGCAGATATGCATTGGTCGCACTTGTGTTTGGGCAGATGTGCAGGGCAGACTACCTCTTCCTGGTACAGACACCACACTACGCAACAACAGCGGGCAGCACCGTCAACCGGAACTCGAGAGCAACCATTGCGCGTCCCGCGGCGTCTGTGCTGTTCTGAACGCCACGGCAAGCAGATCCCTAAAGGTACGGATGTGAATTAAATCACTCGGCCACAAGCACATCGTCTCCATCTTGAGAATACAACCAGGAGGAGACTAAATACTTCCCACTGCTTCTACATCACTCTCAAATGTAAACCCACCCCCTACGTGCTCCTTAAAGTCAGGTCTGCAAAGATTAATGCTGACATTAAGGCCAAGATGCACTAAATGAGTTACTTTCTTTCTTTTTTATAACCTGGAGGTCATTTAAACTCACTTCGCCCCCCAGAGTTAAAAAGGATCAGCAGATTGAGATTTTTTTGCCTCATTAGTCGGCGGTGCCAAATTGCGTTAAGCGTAGATCGCAGAAATGACCTTTGAGGTGCCCGAGGCGTGCCTGGCAGTGAGTTGGAGACGTCTCCCAGATCCCCCACTGTATCGGGAGCAGGGCGGTGCTCTGACCCAGCCTTTGAACGCACTGTCCCCAATTAGCGGGTCCAAGAGCTGGTTGCTGCCCTGGGAGGACACACGTGGGCAAGGAGGCCGAGTCCCACGGTCTGGTTGGCTGGCCTGACCGCGCACAAATTGCTCCTGAGCAGCCGGGAGGGCAGCAGGCAAAGTAATACACTCACTAAACCCTGGGCACCGTGCCAGCTGCCAGCTCCGGCTCCAGCTCCAGCTCCGGAGGCTAAAGATGTGCCACACAGGACCCATCTGACTCCCACTTCACAGACTCGCTGCCAGCCCCTCTTTATCAGCCTTTGTTGTTCGTCACACGGTGTTCAGCAGGGAGGATTAACCGTCAGTCAACAATCTGATACTGATCTCATCGTCAGGACGTCGAAACCCGAGCCGCCTAAAATATTCTGAGGTAGCGTTGAAAAAATATATAATAAATATATATAACTATAGATGGGTTTGTGTTTGTTTTCTTTGAGAGTAATTGAGCCCTCCAGACAATCCTCCTCTCTGTCGACTGCGGGTCTCCGGGCCGAGTGTTGTGAACGGGGAAAAAAGCGGCTGCTATTGAACTCGAGTTTCTGATTCCATTATGAAGTGGACAGTCAGAAAGCGGAGGATCCGAGTTACTATTTACAAGCATCACGCAGGTCTGTCTCTCCCGTCAAAATATTTGACAGTTTATAAACGTCTCCCGCCCCCCCACCGCCCCTTAAAAAAACCCCTCTCTGGCTGTCTCGCTTTGTGATGAAAGCAGTTTGCCTTTTTGATATCTTTCAGGGGAGATAAAATAGAAGTTAAAGACAGTTGAAAGCATCGCCGTCTGAGGTGATGGAATAATCACAAGGAACAGATTACAGTCTTTACAGCCGACACGCCCGTTTTATGAATTTCATCTATTTATTTTGGAAGAGCAGTCTCAGGAAGGCATCGCCTGTTTCCTCCCAGATACACTGAGGATTAAATGTGCGGGCAGGAGGCCACTGGGCTTTTAGAGACCGTTTATGGAGCTGCGATGCTCGGTGGCAGCTGCCAGGCCCCTGGGCATGAACTCTCCGGGGGGAGCAGGCAAGCGAACCCACGGGCTCCTCGCCTTTGATTCACTCAATCACGAGTTTGGACTGGAAGGGCAGAAACAGTCCTGCTATGGAAAGCAAACCCTGAGGAGAAACCAGGCCGGGTTGTGTATATCCGGCTTCTTTTTCTTAAGCTTTACATTTTTTATGTAACAGTAACTCTATACTGTTCATCAAATAATTAATCAATCAACCAATCAATCAATAAATTAGTTAATTTAAATATTGCTGTCATACAAAGCCTTACGTGGTATGGCTGCTTCTTACACTGCCAGTTTGCTTTGTCTTAATGCCCTTATTTGCAATCTGCAGTCCATGGAGACCTACTTGTCTCCTGACATTGTTCAAATATTACCCCACCCTGATAGACTGGAGATGTTAATTGGGCTTTCTTCAGGAACAGGAGCTGGAGGCTGCCCTGTCCGGGAATCAGCAGGAAGAGAGGAGAACGCAGCCCCCGATCTGTCTGTCGGAGGGTGTTACAGTAACGACCCTGTTTGGTGTCAAATACACCGGTGAAACAAACCCACCATACGTGTCCATGTCGAGTGACATGAATGCCAGCTTTAAGTGGCACACTCGAGCTCCACACAATCACAGCCCGCTCTCCCCAGACTGCCACATCAGCTTATAAACGCTAGTAAATGTGGCCTTGATTCAGCCCTGCTTTGCATTAACAAGCTTGAGAGACACATTCTTCCGCACAGAAAGTCCTTACTGTGCAAAAAGTTAGTTTTCCCGTCTTGGCTGGATTGACATCCATTTTCTTCCCACCCTCATGGACTGTATGTGATATTAATTGGGTTCCCTTAACAGACAGGTAGAGAGAGAGATCTCACAATTTGTGGAGTTGGCTTAGCTTCAGTGGGCGAACGTTAACAGGAGGATTTACAAAGGGTTTTTCTCGGCTCCCAATGAAAATTTAACAAACAAAGTAACAAAGTGAATGTTTCAAAGTGCTGAGGTTTGGGAGAACACTAATGTGTGCCTTTGTTCCCTTACATGTACCTTTTAGTGTTCTGGCTGTGTTTTATTTGTGATGAAAGAGGAGAAAATTGACAACAAAGTCAAAAGCTTGGGAACGCATCCTGCTAATTTATTTTGCATCAACGTATGAACGTGTCAAAGAGTTTAAATGTGGAGGCCGTCCATGTTCTGGCCCGAGTCCGCCTAACTAGATGATCCAAGCATGACTTCTGCCTCCGAAACAGACCGGTCTTTTGATTCTGATTCGCGGATTCACGTCTACACTTGTGGAGAACTTGCTCCGATTAATTATACAGCAGCACACAGAATTGTACTGCTACACAGCTCGCTGTCATATTAATGTCCAGTGCGTCACATGATACGTGACATCTTGTACGGATAAAAAGGTTTGGACAGACGCAGCTGGAAATGAAATTGACACTCTTTAGCGTGGTTAATAAGTGGATACTCCCGGTACATACTACATTTGAGGCCGACAGCTGTGAATCTGAGTTGGTTTGTGAAGAAAAATTACTCCCTTAGATATATATTACGAATTAAATTTATATGAATTGAATGGAGACCAGTTGTTCAAATTAAAGTTCTGCTGTGTTGTTTCTGTTTGTTCTACGGCTGTGGACCCGTATCCTCGAGAGATCCTGCCCTGTCTGTCAGTGAGAGATGACAGGTGCTGAGGCAGTCCTTGGAGGAGCTCAAAATGCTGCACTAATGCATTACCCCTCGAGATGTTAAGGAGTGCAGGACTTCATGCCGATCCTGGCTGTGACACAGTCGAGATTTCGATTAAAGGTGTTCCACAGAACAGAGGGGGTGTGGGGGAGTGGGGGTAGCAGCGAAGATAAGAGAGAGATTTCAAAGGAGCAGCAACTTTCCAAAGCGATTGCAGATCCCATTTATTTCTTGGCTGCGTCTCAGGGAACCGCCATTTTGTCTTTTTAATATTTAAAAGGGGGGACGCCGACGGAAGGGTTCATGGACCGGAGGCGGGAGACATCAAACGTGGGGAGTGATAGATGATCCACCCTTCTTTTCTCCTTTTGCTTTTGTCTTTCCCCCCCACACTCCCAACCCTCGCGACTGTAGCAGGTAATTTCAATTTATCTGCCGTGATGGATTCACAGGCTTAAAATTCAGTTTCCGGATGGTGCTCAGGGTGTGAGAGAAACGATGTGACACATCCGACTTCCCCTGACGGTGCCGTGCTGCCTAACCTCCCAAATTATACGCCCCGGGGCTGCATGTGACACAGCACACACAATGGGGGGGAACCCTTCTGTGCAGGTGGGGGAGACCAGGCGCCTGACACAGCTTGTCAAATTTCAAAGCTGCTGACGCGCTGCTCGTGTTGTCATTCAAATCACAATAGGCCTTTTATATCTTTCCACTTTTTGCAGTTTAATATACTCTGAGCATCCACCTAATTGCTTAACAGCACCACAACTGGCTCCCTAGCAAGCATTATGTGTTCGTTAGTTATATATTCTATTTAGATATCTGTGTACAATTTATTAGGCTGATTTCCTGATTGCTACGTTTATTTACAGTCCTGCTGAAAACAGGATTAGATTTGATTTATTTATTTTCCCTCCAAGAAAAAATCTGCGGCGTTTCCGTGGACGTTGCTGATTTAAAAGGCTCGGGAAAACACTGCCCCCCCTTTTTGAAGCGCCAACATCAAAAGCCTTTTCAGATCCGCCTCCTGTGGTCAATTTTAAACCCCTCAGCACAATTCAGGGAAAGGGCCGTCCTATGAGGAAAATCAATTAGGTTTTGTTTGGCTCGTTTTCTGCGGCTTATCAAACACCACCCGTTTTATTTACTTTCCTTCCGCCGCGTTTTCGCCCTGGTCTCCTTCAATGTCAGAACAAAGGCGTCCTCAGAGTGCAGCTTACACGTTTTTTTTGAGACCTTCCCTTCTGATCATCTCGTTAACTGCCTCGCCGGCGGTCAGATGCGGCTGCCCTCTCCTCCCACCGTGGCCTGTGTCACAACGTGCCACAGCAGGTCCCCCGCAGGCTGCTGGGATAGTGCCCGGCTTTAATCATGTCACACAGATGGTCCTGACAGGTAGGCCGAGGAGGCAGACAATGCCTTGCGCTTCTTCATCCATGAAACAGAACAGAAAGTTCCGAGACGCATCCGTGAAAAGTACGGGGCGATGCGTGTTCAGAGCCCTTGATGTGTCAATCCACACAGTGCTGTGCGTCATATAAAACAGTTCTTTGACAAGGAAGTCCACATGCGTCCACATGTACCAGTCAGGGGTCACGTTGCAGATTTAGAAACCAAAACCTGCTCTGACTACATGCACACAATATCAAACTGTACCCCTCCCGTCTCGAAATCCCCTGCTGTCCGATCGTCTGCTTGCTGCGCAGTTCGGCAGAGCAATGGAAGAGCTAAGAGAAGCCGTCTTCCGGGATATCCTGGAGAATAAACGATAGGAAAGGGCGAGTAATCACACTACTGGACTTCTAGCAGAAAAAGACTCTAAAAATGTAATTAAAATTAAAAAAAAATTGATAGAAGAAGAATAAAGATGATCTGGGAGAGAGATTTGTGTTTGGACCTGGTCACAGCGCTGCAGGGCCCCCTGGGCGTCCGTCTCGGCTCATAAAATAGATTTTCTCTTCCGTTTGGGGACAGAGCCATTTGTAACCCACCTCCCTCGCCTCACTCTCCATGATCCGTCCCATAGCTGGGAGGCAGCGCTGTGGTAATGGGGGGGAAAGCAGCAGGATGTTGACGAGTCTTGCTGCTGACATCGTCGACTGTCACTAAAAGCCTCCTCGCCTTCTCTTTCTTTTCATTTATTTTTCAGCACCTGCAACACCCATTATCCCAAAGCACTCCCACTACACTGTCTCCAGACTGAACCCCCCTCCCTCCCCTTTCTACCACCTTGCAGACAGACGGGGAAACAGAGCTCGGACCCCCAGCGGGTGGGAGAAACAGCCCGGCCGCCCACGACACAGCAGAGTGGCAGTGAAGGGAGATGTGTCAAATGGCATGAATAAGCAGAGAAAGACTGAGTCACCGCTTTCAGTGTGAAAGGCAAAAGCTACACAAAACACACACAAATAAATAAATACAAAGGAGCATCTCCTGGAGCATGTGTTAGTGATGCCCCAGCCCCTGCCAGATTCCCACGCTTGGTCTGCTCACCAAATCTGACAGGGATTCTGCGGCACAGTGACGATACCGAACAGTTGACTACAAACAGGCTGAAGGAAGATTAAAACAGGCTTTTCCATTATTGTTATTATTATTATTATTATTATTATTATTATTATTATTATTATTATTAATAATATGAATGTAGAATTAACTATAGCTGCACCATAACCTGCCATCACCGGCACCATGCTCCTTCGCACTTCCCACTACGAAGGGTCCAATCGCCAGTCACTCCTGCTCGGCTGTAACTTGCGATGGTTCCTCTGCGTGTTGATAATTAAATTGTGCTGCGGGATTCGATGCCCAGCGTAACGATGACAACTGAAATAAATGTAAGAAGTCATAAGAATTATAACAGTAATTCTAAACCACAGCAGCCGCAGATTGTTTATTGGTGCCGTGCCGTTGCAATCACAGCATGTTTTTTCCAATGCGGCGAGATGATCGTTGCAGTTATATTTATAGTCGTACAGATAACGGGCGCAGGATGGCATTTTATGAGAAGTGTTGATCAACTGACCCAAATGGCAATTTGGGAGAGAGAGAGAGAAATTGTCTCCCTCGATAGACAGAAGGACGAGGAAAGCTCAGCAGCCGATTTATTTAGAATAATACCAAAATAGTTCAGTCAGCTCTTAAAGACTCGGGAAGACTCATCTAAAGTTTTTCTAAAGAACATGCTATTTCTAACCCCATTCACACTGAAACAATTGTCGACAATTTGGTGGCATTTTGTTTCCGGCAAGATTTGTGTGAATGGGTTATAGCCAGCATTTAATTGCCGGCAATTTTCCGACAAGGGTCTTAGTCTAATTGCTGGCAATTTTTCGGCAATGGGTCTGTGTGAATGGAGCAGGAAAATGATTGCTGGCAGGTGACGCACAATAGGGGTGCATTTTTGCGACCACAACACGACAAGGTTAATCCGCCTTTGAATAAGAACTTGTGATCATAACGAGAAACGGGAATCCAACAGGTTGGTGATGTATGTAATGCTAACTATTGTCACACATATGTCAGATGTTATATACCAATAAATCATGCAAAACCTCTATACAGGCAAACACATTAGACTGCATTACAGTGACACAGACGGTAGTTTGTTTCAAGTTATTTAATTTGATATTAAGGCAGTAATGTCAATGTTAACTGACTACTGTAGCTGGCCTCTCTGGATCGACACAAAGCTGAAATTCAAACATGGGTCACACAATCTTGCTGCAACTATGGTGAGAATATAATATTTGTGACATCTATCCAGCTGTTAACAGTCACATTGAGATCTGGTGTTGACAGCTGCACTTCCTCCAGGGAAGCCACACAGAGGGGAGCTGGTTTTGAATGTGTCTTGAGTGTACTTTCATCAGCACGGTTCTCATACCAGAACCCTACGGCCACTGACCCGGATGTGATCAGGAACCGAAAGAGAGCGAGACACGGTTCGCCTGATTGATCCGTCAGTCTCTTGCTGTTGCTTTTTATGAAACTTGTAATAGATTTCTTTAATGTTCATAAAACAAGTAGCGAGATTTATTATCCAATTTATTCAGATTTTACGATCCTTAACCTCAAGGGCTGAATCATAAAACCTGTGAAAAACATTAACGCTGAGATGAACCGGAGGTGAACGTGTTCCTCAAGCAGGAGAAACACGAACCCCAACACAGAAGAGTGTTAATGCCTCTCTCTGATTAGCAAGTAAGATGATCAATCGCTCGCATACTTTTTCAAATCAGACACACGGGGGGCCTCCAGACACTATTGTCGTATTCAACTGCTCTTCAATAGATCCCAGTTACAGGTCTCTGCCACACAGTGCTGTAATCAAACTGGTTATCGATGTATTGGTCCATGGACTGTGTTGGTCTAGTACCGTGCACTGGAGGCACTGGGATCCACAGACACTGTGGTGCTGTCAAACGCCCGGCCCGGCCCGCTGCCCAGTTGCTGGAGGCAGGAAGGGAATTACTAAGCATCCACGCTAGAAATGGGGTCTCTCAACGATCATTCACTGAGCCCTTTACATTAGAGAGAGCCCTGTGTCCGCCCTGTAGCGGGAGAGCAAATCAGCTGGTTTATGAAGAAAGTAAATTAAAAAAATGTTGTGGATGAGAGAGGGAGGGGGGAGGGGGAGGGAGAGAGAGATATATTATTTATATATTAATGATTATTATTTCTTTATTATATATATTTTCAATTTATCACATGTATGGTACATGCTTTGGCAACACCTGCATCAATATGTCATGCCAATAAAGCTGGTTTTGAATTTGAATTTGAGAGAGAGAGAGGGAGGGAGAGAGAGAGATGGGAAATGAGAGTGTACTGACAATGTCACGGGTGGGTGTACGGTGCAGAGACGCCCCCGTCCTCATCCTCGCCTCCTCCAAGCAGCGCGGAGTGGGGTCTCAGATGCACACAGAGAGAGCTCCCTCGCAGATTAGACACTGGCTCTGTGTCTCACACATACAGACCCCTTTGTCCTTCCCATGAGAAGGGCAGGAGCGCTGTGCTCGCCGCCCACATATCATAAATCTAAACATCATACATTATAGCTTTAATAGCTTGAAAATAAAACAGAGCAAAACCATGAACTGAACAGAGAGGATAAGAGCGAGCCGTCTGTCCCGAGCCGCGGCGCCGAGAAGGAGTCGGGGGGCTTCGCACGGGGCTCCCAGTAGATCCACCCCAGATCGGCTGGTACGACTAAAATTAACCTGGAACATTAGAATTGCCTCCCGGGCCCGGCGGACTCGACCTAAAATGTTAAGCGCCGTCTTTCGCTCATCTAAAATGTATGAAGGAAATGTGTGAAGCTCTTCCTACTTTATCATTTTTATACACTTTTAGACTCCTAGACTCATTTCCAGGCGAAGGTGAGGGGGTGCTGTAAGAGTTGACTGGGGAATTGCAGGTTTTCACTTGTCGGGGGAAACCCGGTCTCCGCGTTAGCCACCCCGCGTGGGCTGCAGGTTTCCAGACCTGGATTTTGACCCTCGTAGAAGTGTGGCACGACGCAGTGTCAGTTTGGGTTACTGCCCTACTCTGTCCTCTGCGTTTGGCATGAATGGACAACCGCTTTGGCACCATGCGCTCAGATCTGACCGTGTGCAACGCAGAGGAGTAAACATACATCACAGCAGATACTCACATATTGTCGAGCACAGCCCTTCAGTGAAGAAGAGTATCTGAGTGTTCATCACTGCATAGAGTCACGGTCCATCTCAGGTTTTATGAGCAGGAGGCTCCTGAACACAAAACCAGGTGCTGGTCATTTCTCAGAGTTTGAAGTAGATCTACAGAGACAGATAGATGTGGTGTTAAGACACTAAACATGTTTTTGCTTCGTGTTCATCTGTGGCAGAATGGGGTTCGGGAGCCTGCAGCTCAAGGGAGACTTTATTCCCATCCCTGAAGGTCTGAGATCGGAAGTGAGGGAGACAGAGGTGCATGTCCTGTGAGGAAAGCAAATTACTGTTATTTTGGAAGGAATTGAGGGAAGGCTGGGCTCAGGGTGCAAAGCAGTTTTCATTTCAGAGACTAAAGTCTATTGATTTCTAATCAGGCCCTTTTCACATAGTGCTCGGCACGTTTTACTGCTGCTGTCATCGCTTTAATGGTTTTTAAGGACCGCCGTGCCTACGAGAGCTATAAAGTTGTCTGTTTAAGTATCTCTTTTATAAGCCTCTAACAGCGCTGGTGCCACGGCTGGGGAGGGTCAGGGTGCTGTGAAAAAGCCTGGTGGTGCGACACTGCTTGAAGTTCATGCCCAGGGAAACTCTAATTGCTTCCCTGGAGATGCTGTCATTACATGTTTTAATTGCTTCTGATATAAAACAAGATAAATTGGAAGGGCTTTTTCTATTGTGCTTTTGCTGGTTTACTAATTCCTTGGTAGTTGCCATCCAGTCACAACAGCAACAATGATCGGGATGCAATAAAAACCCAGGTAAAGCGTCCCTTCAAATTGACTACATCCATCTGCAGAATAATACTGATATCTCCACACCGCTCTATGGACTTAAGGAAGACATTATTACCCTTAGTACACCTCTCTGTGTCTTGACTGAAACCACATTGTTGTTCAACAAGACTGCTAGTTTAAAACAAAACATTTATATTGATACTGATATTGGGAAACTCTAGATAAGACTCTCAAACCTCAATCCTGTCAAAATAACACCCAGATAGCTAAAGGAAATTGACGACCTACACAGGATACCCTTCTAAATATACACAAACAGAAAGTCGAGAATATGGATGTGTCTGGAGAGAAGGACACATTTATCTGTGAACAGCTGATACCCAGTGGAGACTTTCTGAAAGTTTCTAAACAAATTGTCGTCCCGATCAGTCTCTTTGTGTTCTCCGCCCACAGTGCAGTTTGTTAGTGCTGTGGTTTCCAGTTATGGGGATAGGGGCAGCTGTGGGTATTTCCTGAGAACAATGATCTCATCAGATGAGTCTGTCTCTCAACTCTTCTCCCTTCCTGCGGTGGGGAATGTGGCACAATTAAGTCCTTGAAGTTGCAACTGTCAGAGTTGGGATAAAATAAACGGCATGAAATGAGGCTTTGTTCGTAAAAACCACGGGTGAGATCTCGGCTCTGCATGAGGCTCAAAAATAGGCCTGATCGGTTTCTACATTTGAAATAAGGACACCCCTCCCCCACCCCAGTTCTGTACTTCATCTGCGGTTGCATTTTTACAAGTCTCAGAACCTCAACATTTTTAATAGTGCCTCAGAAACTGAAAAGCAAAGATGTTGTGTTTTGTCTAATCTTCTATGGCGCTTCCCTGAACCATAACACACGTCAACACATCAGAAAGCTTCATCCACTGGGCTTACCGTGATACATGATACTACAAGGAGATGGGTTTCCTCCCCAAACTGAAGAGACACTGTAGGTTTTAACTCAATAGTAAGTCTTCATCTGAGTCTCAGTCTTTTTAAGTGAGTTATAGGGAGCAAAAAGCAAAAATGTCAATTTTTTAAACATGAAAAAAACATCACACTGCACTACGACCTGACCTTGGTTTGTGAGGACGGCTGCCTTCAGCTCCTACACAAAACGCAGTACAATAAACGCATCAAAGAGGAGCAGTCGTGGCAGGGTGTGAGCGCGAGAGCAAGTGGGCCGAGGAAGAGAATTCCCAAAGACAGTTCTGAGGCCGGATTCTTAATTCGCTAATAATAATCAGGATAATTAGTTCGTGAGCAGATTCTTTTACCCGTGAACAATGGCTCTGCTGCAGCACAGTCACTTACTATAAAAGCCTCTGTTTGACATCCCATCTGGAGCAGGGGGCAGGAAACAACGTGTAACGTGACTGGGGCAACACATGCCGAATGAGGGGCAGGACCTTCTGGAATTGAGGGTTTTTACTTCTTTCGTTTTTAAATGAGCTCTGGAGACGCCACACAGGGCATCCAGACACCGGGGGACGGATGGTTCAAGAAGCCCTGACAAGTCTCCGATCCGCAGAGAGGGTGAAATTCAAGGAGCTCCCTAACCCAGCACGGGAGGGCAGTGAGGGTTGAGGCTTTAAACGAAACTGGCCTCCTTCTTCTCCCTCTTTCTTCCTTCTTCTTGTCTCGCCCAAGATCTCCCCTCCCCCCTCCCTGTACCGTGTGCCTCGTCCCCCCGGTGGCAGGGACTGACTCAGCCTGGACGACAGCGGAGAGCAGCAGTGCGTTCTGCTGGCGACTCCCGGGACCAATCAAAAGGCCCCTCATCCTCAGCAGCCAATCTCGGAGAAATAGGTCAATTAGCCGGTGATCCTGAGCGTTCATTCCATAGTCAGGACGCATCTAGCCAGGGGTTGGAGGGGTCGGTGTGACGGGGCCGAGGCCGGGGATTGGAGGGGTCGGTGTGACGGGGCCGAGGCCGGGGGCTGGAGGGGTCGGTGTGACGGGGCCGAGGCCGGGGGCTGGAGGGGTCGGTGTGACGGGGCCGAGGCCGGGGGCTGGAGGGGTCGGTGTGACGGGGCCGAGGCCGGGGATTGGAGGGGTCGGTGTGACGGGGCCGAGGCCGGGAGCTGGAGGGGTCGGTGTGACGGGGCCGAGGCCGGGGGCTGGAGGGGTCGGTGTGACGGGGCCGAGGCCGGGGGCTGGAGGGGTCGGTGTGACGGGGCCGAGGCCGGGGATTGGAGGGGTCGGTGTGACGGGGCCGAGGCCGGGAGCTGGAGGGGTCGGTGTGACGGGGCCGAGGCCGGGGGCTGGAGGGGTCGGTGTGACGGGGCCGAGGCCGGGGATTGGAGGGGTCGGTGTGACGGGGCCGAGGCCGGGGGCTGGAGGGGTCGGTGTGACGGGGCCGAGGCCGGGGGCTGGAGGGGTCGGTGTGACGGGGCCGAGGCCGGGGGCTGGAGGGGTCGGTGTGACGGGGCCGAGGCCGGGGGCTGGAGGGGTCGGTGTGACGGGGCCGAGGCCGGGAGCTGGAGGGGTCGGTGTGACGGGGCCGAGGCCGGGGGCTGGGTGGCCTGGGAATAGAGCAAGAGTGGGAGAGAGCGGAGGCACCTAAACACACTGGTGCCACTCGGACTCAGCGCCCCATCATACAGACACACACACACACACACACACACACAAACACACACAAACACACACACACACACACAGAGCCAGTTCTCCCTCACACACACACAAGCTAGCTGACAGCCATTAACACAGGCATGTTGAGACACTAGAGACTGGAAATGCCTGGGGCACCGATCTTCTCTCTCACTTTTCTCTTCATATGTAACAGCATCCCAGCCCACGGAGACAGAGTCCCAAAACCATCTCTCAGAGGACGAGAGACAGGGTTTGTGCACAGGTTCTCCACTCACACATTTTGCAGGGCCCTGATTCAGCTCTGAGAAGTGGCTGGTGTGTTCGCTTTCCAAACCGCTTTACTGTACTGTTGCTGTACTGGTATTTTATTAGCCTCTGCTGGATTGCAACCAGGGACTTCCTCATTAGTGCTGCGTCTAGGTTTTCTAAGTGGCGGGCCGTGGCGGACACACTGTGGCCGGCGCCCGAGTCATCAAACACAGACTGAGCAGTAGGAGTCACTGTAATATTAGGAGAATAACCTCCACACATTCGCTTGTCCGCTTCACTGGCGCCATCTGTTCCGCTACAACACTTCCCCAGAAAGAGATGGGGGGTGGGGGAATGGTAGCTGATTTAGACATGGATTTTATTTTGCTTTCCACATCTTAGTTCTGCTTGGAAGATCCTTTTCTCAGACAGGCAGAAAAGGGTGGGGGACTCGTACCTGAACGGGGTGGGGGGAGGATGAAGCCACGTGTGAAGAGACAACACAGCGCCACGTGTCCCACTGCAGAGGACTGAGCTCCGAGTGCGAGGTCACGTGGGAACGAGGCTCTTCTGATGCTGAATTGACAAACGTACAAAGAGCGGATCACCCAGAGAAATGACACGGTGCGTTCTCTTCAGGTGAGATCCGGGGCGACCCGCAACAGAGCCGCCGGCACCCGTGGCCTGTTCATAATCCGGGTAAAATTGCCCGTTCGTAAAGCCAGTATCCCCCGTCACAAGGATTACAATTGAAGTGCGGCGTCTCCCTAATTCGCTCACGCCATGCCATTGTACTGCTCGACAGAGTGTTTAATGGGCTAATAGCGTATAAAAGCACCTTAATTAAGTTAAATACATATCACAATCAATCAAGATCCCCCTTGTGCAACACAACACATGTGCTGTAACAGGTCACGCGCTGAAGTGTCTCTTTAATAAGATAATTTTTCAACCTTGTTTTCAGAACCAAAACACAAAAGCTACGTTTCAAACCAGACAGGGATTGTTCCGTCTCTGTGAGGCGTTCGACTGTTTTTTAAGCCAGTGCGGTAACTGCAGGGACTTAAATGTATATATCGGTAATGTTTTGCTGCATTTCTGTAGGACTGGTAATTTAACTGTAACACCGCCTAGAGAATTTGTTTTAGTTTTGTTTTGGTGTAATGAGACTCGGTGTAAAGAATCAGTTTGATCCATATCGCTCCTTGTATGAACACATGGCTTTCACAGGAAGCAGAGTACACCCCTGCGCCCAATCCCCTCTCCCATAGGCAGCCATGAATTTAATTTCCACCGCATTATTTCCCCGGTTCAGCCTGGCATTCCGTGAATGGAGGGAAAGAAAAAAATAGAGCCCTGCTCACTTATCAAGCCTTAAATATGAACACAAGATCCCAGCCCCTCGAACAGCCCCGAAGAATAATTGTTACGGCATCCGGAGGTGTTCTGTCATAAAATTGGCCGCGATTCCATTGGGAATTAAGCTTCGCAACGCAGGCTACGAGATCGGTCGAAATCCCTGAGACCGGGCATGTTCTGTCACTGAGCGTTTTCTCAAGATTAGACAACAGCTACAACAAAGAAGGACGATGATCTATACTGCTATTTTTAATGGGGAGGGGGGCAGCAGTCTTAATGTATAGTTTATGTAAGTTGTAATACAGCTCGAGATCTTCCTTGAGGGGCCGTGGTACATCCCTGGTGCACAGACGACGTTCAGAGCCACATCAGCCCGCTCCGAGTGAATTAAACTCTGCGATAGCCTTACATCAAAGACGGCTTTCAAATATCCATTTCAGAGATTCATGGCCCAAAGCTAGTCCGAGTTATTTATACAAAATAATAAAATACATCTTCGTTTGAATAGCGTCACTGTCCCAGCTTCCCTCATACGAAGACACTTATCTTATCAGACTTTAAATGCTCCTCACACAGGATCCCTCATCTCACAGACATGGCAGGACAGGAGAGCTGAAATAGGTTCATGCCTTCTAATAGGAATGGACACATCTCCTCCAGTCAGTGTCCGGGGGGGGCCACGGTGTCCTCTGTTTTTCATTTCGCCTGGAGCTCTCAATCACTCAGGTTGTCTATTTCTTGGATTTGTAATACATAGACCTTTCCCGGTTCCTGGCTGATGAGATTCGTTGGAGGTCCCATGACAGCTTGCCACCTGTGAAGAACTATTTCATTCACACGGTCTATTCATCAGCCAACCAGACTGACTCTTTGACTGGGAGCTCGGCTGAAACAAAAGTCAGGAGATGCTCGGTTCATTGACTCTTCCTTCACACATACAAAGGTGCTGGTGGTGCTAAAACCATGCCACTTTAAAGAGAAAAGAAAAGCTTGACAATAATGAAATACGAGAAACTGACGTCCACAACTGATTAACTGACAACTGGAGGAGTGGACTCCAGACCTGGTCCCCAGAGAGCTATAAGAACATAAGAACATAAGACAGTGTCCAGTTGAGAGGAGCCCATTCGCCCCATCATGCTCGTTTGGTGTCAATTAATAACTAAGTGATCAAGGATCCTATCCAGTCTGTTTTTGAATGTTCCCAAATTGTCTCTTCAGCCACATCGCTGGGGAGTTTGTTCAGATTGTGACGCCTCTCTGTGTGAAGAAGTGTTTCCTGTTTTCTGTCTTGAATGCCTTGAAGCCCAATTTCCATCTGTGTCCCGGGTGTGTGTGTCCCTGCTGATCTGGAAAAGCTCCTCTGGTTTGATGTGGTCGATGCCTTTCATGATGTTGAAGACTTGGATCAAGTCCCCACGTAGTCTCCTCTGTTCCAGGGTGAAAAGGTTCAGTTCCTCAGTCTCTCAGTAGGACTTTCCCTTCAGACCTGGAATAAGTCTGGTTGCTCTCCTCTGAACTGCCTCTAGAGCAGCGATATCTTTCTTGAAGTGTGGAGCCCAGAACTGTCCACAGTATCCAGATGAGCTCTAACTAGTGCGGAGGACTTGTGGTTCCCAATTCCAGCCATGCTCTCTAGATGCTTAATTGCACCAATCACAGGCTTAAAGGGTCAAGATTAGGCTGATATTTAGCCACTGTCCAAAGACTGTGGGGCCTCCAGGTGGACAGGGGTTGGGAGTCGCATCCAGCTAATGCAAACATCAATCACCACAGTCACAGATCCCTCTCCCACTCCTCGCTCCTGAGGTGCAACTGCAGCCGCCTCTGCACAAGTTAACGAGAAGCCCTTCACTGCAGACTTCCTAGCAAAGCAGAGCTGGAATACAGACCTAATTGGGTAGAAACAGATGGTGGAAACATACCGGGGGGGTGGACAGAAGCTAATTAGAGGAGCCGCGCAGTGTGCCAGCCAGAACAACAAACAATGGGTGGTTTCTGCTTCACCTCACGAAGGAAAACGGATGATGTTCGTGGTGAACCTGGAAGCTCGGCCCACCTCCCAACACGTGTTTGGACTAACGAGTCAATTAGGGGCCCTGTACCATGAGCACTCTTTCAGAGGGCCGGGAAACAATGAGGGGGCGAATATTTCAATGTTTAATGCGATTGAGATGGAATGTGTAGCTAACAGGGAGGTTCTGCCGGCGTCCATTGCCTCCTCAGTCTAATGATGAAGGTCACACGCTTGGTGAAAGATCTCGAGACGGCTTCTTGGCACGGGAGGGTCTCCAGAGCAATCCTAGTCGATTTACACGAGCCGGTGCATCAGGACGAGCTCAGGTCTCTCGGTGTGAGGGTTGTAGGTGTGATGTAGGCTTGTAAAGGTTGCTTTAGTGTGCATATTCAAACAGGGAGAGATTATCAAATGGACGAGGGAAAGCAAAACACAGATCAGACAATCAGAGCCTAAATGATTTACGATACAAACATTCTATATATCACGGCCGTACCCCTGGATGTGAGGAAACAGGACATGCATTATTCAGTCTGGGCATATCTGTTTGTTTCTAAATCGCTCGACACTAAAAAAATGTACTCAGATTGGTCTGCCTCTTCGGTTGTGTTACCACCGTAGTCTGTTGTGAGCTTGCCTGTGTCTAAAATCAGACACGTTTTAATCTGGTATTGTTCTTTGTTCCTGGAGAGGAATTGGAATAAATGAATACAAACACACACACACACACACATACATATACCTACTTCAAATGTTTTTCTAGTCTTCTGCCTTTATTAAACTATTTATTTCCAAGGTTGGCCTAGAGCTAACCTAAATAAATAATACCATTTCCTTCAAAAATATCCAGAGGCTTTTTCTCAGTGAGCAAACATTTCACAGAGACCGGACATTTGAGAGATTCCTCGGACACAAGTGAAACCGCCCAATTCTGCACCTTCTCTGTGAGTGTCTGGACAGCCCCTGGATGTCTTTGTCTTTTGCAGGCAGGCCATAGCGCACACTTTTTCTTGGGCACCGTTTCAGATTTCCGATGGTAGAGCATCTGAAAAAGGCAGCGAACTCCCAGCGTCCCCCAGCGTAATGAAAGTGGCGATTGTGCACATTTTATTTTTAAATTTGAATTAATTCTTTGTCACGCTCACTGTGCTATTGGGGGGGAGACAGTAAATCATCTTTGCTTGGCTCTCTGAGGCAAATGCGCATTAAAATAAACCAATAAATACATGAAAACAAAAGGCAAAATTCATGAACCGCCTTACCCAGGGACAGGAGGCAATAAGCACAGCCTTCAGATATACTTCAGGAGCTGCTGTTTCTGAGTTGGGGGAATAGGGGGAGTAAATGAATACTCCCGTTTAAGTGTGCTGTAGTGGGGGGAGTATCCATGGCAGAAAAATGTATCCCTTTTATGAATGTGTGATTTTAAGATTTGGCGTACAGAGACCACCTACACCCACAATAAAACACTTCTCGGATCAGCTGTGGGGCTGGGACTCCAGTCCAGTTTGCTGCAGAGTCCCCTCCGCCCATAAAAAAGCCCCTGAAACTTTGCATTGTAACTTTGCCGGCTCTGCTCATCAGAAAGTGACTCGAAATGCATTAACAATTAGTAGGCATCCGGCATCTGTTGCTCTGGCGCGCAGACAAAGCCCCCCGCCGCTTGCTTGACACAAAAGGAGTCTGACAGGGAGTTGTGAGATAGATACAGCCTGACTTTGTTTCTTTGGAGCCAGAATGCAACAGACACCACCGGATGCAAATGAAGATCGGTGTGCATCTCAGATCAGCCTGAACGCAGACCGGTGGGGGGTGTAGGGAGGGTGCGTTGTATGGCAGAAGGGGGGGGTCCTGTCGACGATCAGAAAGCCGCAGGTAGCACCGTACATCAGAGCGGCACGTGTCCGCGGAAGTTTCCACGACCCCGGAGAAACGTGAAGGGAGGAGGAGAGGGGGGATGGAGAGAGGGAGTTCATTTATAATGTACTGACACCCCCCCACACTGCCTGAGTGGGATCTTAATAGAGAGAAACGACATCCTAGTTCCTCCGTGTTTTTATGCCCCTCTCTTTCCGAGCGGTTGTAAAACTCTGAGAGGTGACTCTGTACTGTTGGTGGGAACAATGCCCGTTAAGTGCTCTCCCGTGTCAGTGCGGCTAAGTGCTGCCGGCGAGGTGCTACTGCTAATGCCGTACGAGAGGGTTGTGGTCGGCAGACACCTACACTGGCCGATATTCTTCATTTCAATTAGCGTTCACACTTGCCAGGAGGGGGCACAGATCGAGACAAACACACTCCCCATGCTCATCCAGAGTTTAGCCCGAGAGTGAATGGTCGTGGGGTTACGCCCTCCCCAGCCCCGTGGAGAGAAACGCATTGATGTCATCGATTTACAAGCCGGTCACAAATGAAGCCCAACAAGGTATCTTTCTTGGCTTCGTTAGAAGAAAAGAGGATTGAAATCCAGAAATAACAGTAAAGGAAACTCATGTATGTGTAATTAGTTATTAGAAAAATACAAGAAAGCTCATATTTTTACTTTTATATTCATATGATGAGTGGAGGGGTTGCCCAGTTGCCCAGGGGTGTGATTTCCCAAACACTCAACAGGGCTTCTGGCCAGCTTGGCAATCACGAGCCCCCAAGAGTGGATTGGCGTTGGCCAGAGACTGATGGGTAAATAGGAGCGAAAAGTATTGAACTCACCCTGTCTGGGACTACGGCCCCAAAACACGCCATCTCTCGACGTGTTCTACGTTTGCTTTGTATCAGTTTTAGTCGTGGAAAATGGCTTTGGCAGAGCTGCAGCACATTGACACGGGTAAGCACACAGACCTGAGACTGTGGGGTCCCTGTGAGAGCCCAGTCTGTCAGTTTCTCTTCTCTCTCTCTCTCTCAGCCCCTTGGCATCACAAAACAAACTGCTGAGGATGACAGCTTGGCTATAAAACAGACATCTACTGATAACCAAAAAAAGAGAGAGAGGGAGGGCACATTTTCCGAAATGCCTATAAGAAAAAAACAAAGCTGCATGACAGTCTGATTTTTAAATGAGGAGTAACCAGATGTACTGGCTTCTAATCCAGCAAACACGTCTAATCTAACACGTCTGTGACCTCCCTGTTGGAAACGAGAACGGGCTAAGCTTTCCGTTGCTCTGGTTACGACATGGCCAGAGGGAGGGATTTTCATTGGAGATTTATTTATGTTATCTCTTTTTTTATGTTGTTGTGTATTGTCGGCGAGAGGAGTGATTGGGAGCATGTCAGTTTGGGGATATCGATCCTCTGTGGGATTTCTGCTGACCGGAAGAGGTCTTCAATTAAGCGCGTGGAGACAGAATACAGGGGCATTTTCTGCGAGGAATACATTAAACCTAACTCTGAGAATTGATCCATTTCTTGACAGACTCACTTACGGTTGTAGAGGCTGGGAGTGTTTGGTCTCAAGAGAAGTAAGTGCGGCTGCTTTGGCAGAAACAGGGTCACATTCAGATCTTTTTTGAACAAAAAAACACTGTTTTATCCAAAGTGCAAAAGAGAAGAAAAATAACTGATTAATATTCCCCCCACACGTTACAGAGCTTGGTTTAGATTGGTCCTGAACATGGTTTCCACTAGTTCTCTGCTTCCATTACTGCAGGTGTCAACAGTAGGTGGCGATAATTTGCGCGTTCACCGGTACTTCTGGGCTCTGCTGTGTAAGAGAGCTCATCAGATCGAACGGGAGGCAGGATTTCTTGTCATGACAGAAAATGATAGAGTAGCTCTGACTTGCCTCCTAGAGAAGTTTATTAGCCTTCCAGAGCGCCACTTATTCGTTTTTTTCCCCTTTTCCATTGCCTCCCCCTCCTTCGATCACAGGCTCCGACTACAATGTCAAATCTCACGAGGCAGGAGGCAGAAAATTGCCAGACCTTTGCAAATTAGACACCGGTCACCTCTGAGCAGCACAACAGCGTGCAGGAATGGCACGGTGCACCTGTGATTATGACAGATCAGCGCTCGATTATTCCAGTTATTAGTCTGAGCTGGGTGCCGTGTTTGGCAGCAGGGAAAGCACCCCCCTCCCTCCATCTTCAGACCTCACACCAATTTGCTCCGTAGACGTGGCTTTCACGGACAGCTGCGAGGCAAGACGAAGGCAATATGTGCGAGTCCACCCGAGTGAAATGAACCTTGCAATGGGCTTCTCTGTTCTTTCTTTTGACAACTCTTAATAGACAGGTGGGGAGGATGAAAACGCCAGCCCTGCTCTGAAGCTCAGTCATGAGAATTAAAGCACATTTGTTAAAGCACAGCACTGCAGTCGCAAGCGAAAGTCCACTGCAGCCAGAGGGACCAGTTTGCCGTTTCTACTCTGTGAATCCTAACCAGACAGTTTGATGACAGGGTCTTTCTCCTGATTGCTATGACAGTGGCGTGTCCGCTGCGTGATACCGTAAATACACGTAACTCTCCGAGGAACATGGACCGAAAGGAAAAAGACGAGAAACCAAAGCAAGCTGTCTTCTTGGGGGGCTGTAGTATATCACTGTAAAAGCCAATAAAAGTGCGACATCAACAAAAAGACGGCGTAGTGATTTTGCAGCCGCAGTCAAATAAACAAAGCGGATGACAACGAGGCAAGAAGCCTTCAGCGCTGTCTGTCCTCTGCCTGTGATCGATGGGCGCTTCAGTAACGGGGTGATGTAACCGACTGACGAACAGCTAGTCCTGTCAGGGTGACGTCTCACCATCGACAGGCCCGCGCTCCCCAGGTGCTGCTCCATTACATCTGCACGTTGGCGGACGACTGTGGCCTGGATGGCAGAGCGCGTTTCCTGCTGCATACACCGACGCCCCCCCCAACCCCCGGGGAAGCCGACTGTTGTGCGTTCTGCGTCCGGGTCAGCTGGCGGGCCGATCCTGTGTCTGTGTGTGAAGAGGGCAGTGCTGGTGATATGAGTGTAAGGGTCGAAAAAGGGAAAGAGGCAGATCAGGGATTTTTTGCTTCTGGTGTTCATGAGTGCAGAGAACAGAGCTGTGATTAAACAGATCTTGAACACACTGAAGGAGAGTAAGGAGTTTATGTGGCTATAAAGCAGTGGTGAACAGAAGCACCTTTCCCCCCAAACCTTTGAATCAAAGGAAAGAAAGAGATTTAGGTTAATATATATATGTCAATGAAACACAATTGTGACTCAGGCAGTGAAGGAGATTGACTTTGTGCTTGGATCTGCCAATATTAATGCGTGCTCTTATGCTTTGCACTGAAATCAATAAACACAGAGACCCATTTAAAATAAACATGAACATAATCTAAAATAAACCCCCAGAGCAGCGCGCTCACACCATCCGGCCGCTGCAGTGTAAACACACTGCGCGGTATCAGTTGTATTCAATCAAGTGGAAGAGAAAAAAGACTCACACACACACTAACATTTACACACACACAGTCAAACACACACACACGCACACGCACATACACACTCACTCACACAATAATACCATCAGCCATGTTAAAAATAGCATCTCTCTCTTATTTTCCGAGGGGAATTCGATTCAATTCAATGAGGAATCTCTGAGGTCTATTCAAACAATGTTTTATAAAAGGCCAAGGACGTCTCTGACACATATTTCAGAGTTGTCACAATACAATATATATAAAAAGATACAGCTATAAATCATCACGGTTGGCTCGGGCAGTAAACCCTGAATGACGCAGATGGCTCGATTCGATTTAATGAAGTAAATGGTAGGTGGCGTATGTGGTTGTGAAGAAAATCGTAAACAAAATCCCAGCCTGAATTTTGAATACTTGACCTCCTCTATTTTTCTGTTTTGTTTGTTTAGGGGGGTTTATTTCGTCAGCTGCTTTTCGGTTTACTTACTTACATCTTTCTAGACCAAGAAACACAAACAAACCACCAATAAGAAGTAAAAGTGCGTTGTGTAGAGAGTTGGAAGTATCACACTGCTGGTCTTCACTGTTCTGTCAGAAACCCACCCTCCCGCATGTGGTGTTGTGGTCCGCCTGGGAAGATGGAGGGAGGGAATGAGGGAGAGAGAGAGTATGTGGGAGAAATAGGGAGAGAGAGTGGGGCGGGAGAGATGCAGGAATTGATTGATTGAGAGGAAGGGAGCGAGAGAGAGAGAGAGATAGAGAGATGGAATGGATATGTCAAAGGATGAGATGACAGGTGACACACCACCCAACATGGCCGCACGATATTGGGACCTCGGGGAGGTGACAGGATCAGCACTGTAAACATCATCCATGGCCGAAGCTCTTGTTGAACCTTTCTGGTTGGAGCTCAACCCGCCCTCCGATGAGTGCAGGACAATTGTCGATAACGGGACAATATATACAGGCAACACAACAGGTGATACCAAAGCACAGCGTTCATCACATGAGAGGCCACATGGAAAGGCTGGCGTTCACTGAGGCATCCTGAGATAAACACCTTTAACCCCTGACCGGGACGTCCCAGTGTGGTAGGAGCGGGCGTGGGGGGGTGTGTGCTGGTGAGGCGAGGAGGGAGGGGGCAGAGAAAGCAAAGCGACAGCTGTGTGTAGAAGCAGTCTGAAGAAGCACACCAGCCCTGATTATATAAGATAGCGTGTTCGGCAGCGTAGGTTTTAATAAATCAGGTGCTTGAGCACACGACACTTGGCTCAGGATTCACTCATGAGAAAAACAGAAGGATGAGAAGAAAAAAGGAAAGCACACGGATTATTTCAGGACTGCCACGGAGATGCATGCCTCCAAATTAGTTCCCAGGAGTTACTGCCTTTTCTTTTGTCTGTACAGCTTGTCAGACTCCCTCCCGCTTCTGCTGTTCTCTAAACGTGGGTTTGTTAGAATAAAAACTCCTGCTTCAGACAGCGCAGCCAGATCGTTCTGCTTTATAACCCTCACATCACCTCTCCCACAAAGCTGTGTTTGTTTGCAAAGCTTTGCATCGACAAACAGGTCTTCTTGGGATTTTGGCCCAATTAAAAAAAGTTCTGCAAGTACACAACATCAGTAGCCCTGAACAACGCAGACTGCATGCTCGCTGTGCGTTTTCTTTAACGTATGTATATATGTGTATACATTTAACATATTGAAATCGGAGCCTGGTTTTGATGCTTTTGCAAGGCCAGGAGGGTGCCTGGAGACAGATTCCTCTCAGGGGACTCTCTCTGGCCTACTGGCTCAACCTCAACAGTTGCCTACCTCCCCTCACAGCTGCCAAGTCAGAGTGCTGAGTTCTGCACCGTGGCCCCCTGTCAGAGCCGTGTTTCATTGTGCCAGAGACTAATGCCCGTCACCATTTAGCTGACATGAGAAGCTGCGGTGTACATCTACACAGCGTGCAGGTTTCACCGTCGGCGGTGATCCCCAAGTGGGGCTGGTGGTCAGACAGTGACCGTAAGTAGCCCACCTCAGAAATTGGACTAGTGGCCAGTTCTGCGCCGGCAGCCACCACGACGGTTAGCTTACAAGCACAGCTGTGTGTTAGGGTCTCACATCACCGAGTTCAAAACTAAAGGGATTGATCATTGACTCAATAGCGCAATGTGTATCCCTAAAATTAGTGAAGATCCTCTCGGCCCGTGGTGTGAAGGAAGCTTGTGCTCGTCCCTGGTCTTTTGCACGGAGATGCACACACAGGTATGAATATCGAGGGGGCTGGCAGCTCAGCAGTGAGGAGCAGCACCGCGCTCGGGCCGTGCAATATCTCTGCTGCTGCCGCGGCGCAATGGCGCTGAGCAATGGGCGGCCGAACTCATAAATATCCGATGCTGGCAAAGTGATCTCCGAGGAAAGCCACATCAAGAAAGATGGCTTGGGAAGGAGTGGGTATCGATATGGGATAGTGGTAGTGGAGGATGTGGCGAGAACTACACCGTCGAGAAGAACATGTGTCACACAGGGGAGGGTAAATATTATTCATATTACTTAGCAGATGCCTTTATCCACGGCTGTTCCACATGCGATATCATGAAGGTAATGCATGCTAAACAATGAGGCTGGGAACATGGCTACATGCAAATGAGCTCCAGAAATATTTTATGGGAAAGAACCAGCTCAGGTTCCCCACGCATTAGCATTTGACCACAAGGCAGTACATTCCTCCTAATGAGCTGCCTGGATATTACAGGAGGAAAAAAAATGCCAATACGGCAGATATGTCTGTAGAGAGACGCCCCCCCCCCCAAAGGATGATATATACAGCTGCTGAGCACCATCAATCCGAGTGTGGACTGTGGTGTATCACTGTGCCATCGATGCTGACGGTGGGGTCCCAGTGAGGAATGTGTCACTCAAGTCCTTGCAACAAACAAGAGCAACAACAGAAATAAAACACCAACAACGAAGCACTTTCACGGACTTCACTGGAAATATGCTTAAAGAAACTCCTTACCTTAGGATGTGTGCTTATTGTAATTTGTACTGACTGTACTAGTGCACTTTTGTCATGTTCTAAATTGTACTTTGTGTTGATTGTATTACTACCACTTTTGTAATGCCTGAAAATGTTTCTGCATAAGGGCGTCTACCAAGAAATAAACAAACAAACAAACAAACAAATACATAATAATCATTAAAACAACAAGCTAAATGAACTCTAGAATGGCAGGACTAGCCGCACAGTCCACTAAAGCAGACTGCAGTAAAAATAAAACAGTAAAGTCAACAGCACTGCCACACAGAGAGCAGGATCTCTTGCTGGAGTGTGACTCACCCTGCGCCCACGCGGGGCTCTGCTCGAACGGCTTTACACAAGGGGCGCCGGCCACCAACACCCGCTGGTTGGGGCAGGAGGCCGTGGCAGATCATTACGGCGGAGTCTGCGCTCCCTGCCTCTGAGCCGCCCGTGGCCACGAGGGACATGCGGCCGCCGCTGCTGCCGAGCGCGAGCTGCACAGACGAAGACGGATGATTTCAGCGTGGGGGCCATTGAATAAAAGCCCATAAATATTTAAGCACCCGAGCCGGGGAGGCTGCGGGCGAGAGTTATGTGCACAGGTACCGAGCGGGGCCTCTAATTAGATCGCAGTGGAATTCATTACTGCGGGAACCGGCGGGGGCGGCTATTCTCAGGCTGTAACCCTTTGCTGCGAGGCCACGAGGATTCGGTCCACTAGCATCCAGTGCCGGAGTGGAGAGATGCTTCACCGGGGAACGCCAGCTCAGCCACACAATTCCTTCTACGTTGCCGTCGCCAATTTAGACTCCTTAAGATTAACATTCAGCATTTGTTTGTCACACACTGCAGGAGAGATGACGATAACATACACCTGGCCTCTGAACACCTGTCTGGACATCAGCTTTCTTTTTGGATTGGGTGTAGAGGTATCCCAGCAGTATCTGAACGATGGTGCCCAACCTTTGAGGGCGATTTACCGAGTCCTGTCATGCTTTGTTGTGCTTGGTCTGTTTCGTTTTCCGGATAGCTTTATTATTCATTAAACATTAAACTTAAGTGGAAAGTTTAATGTTTATGGTTACAAAATTTTTTGGGAGCCACATACATACATACTCAGAGCAAAGTGCCTCACTTTGTGACAGATGCACTCAATTGACAGCTCAGGTTTCAGTGGTGTTTATACACTTTTTTTTCTGTCAGTCTGATTCAATCCAGTGTCAGTGAATTTGCCACCTACCCTCAGCCGCAATCCGTCACTATCACCCCCTAGACCCTCTCCACTCTCCATATTGAAGTGTGTATTCAGGCCGGGTGTTTCTGTCACCCTGCCGTTGGAGCTGGACAGTGTAAATGCATTTCTCATGCACAGTCCATCAGTGTGCCAGCACTGACCCCTCTCTCCGTCTCTCTCTCAAACAGCACAGTCTCTGACGTTGAATGCTGTGTTATTGTCCTGGAGTGTCCAGACACTATTTCAGTGGCTGTGTATCTATAACAACCTCCCTTGCTTCTTCAGTCAGTGTATCGGTGACTCTATTGTGACCTCTTTTCTTTTTTTGTGACCCCCCTTCTCTCTCTCTCTCCCTCCCTCCACAGACCCTGTTCCCTAGCCCGGAGGAAGGGTGGCAGATCTACAGCTCAGCCCAAGACCCAGACGGGAAGTGTATCTGCACCGTTGTGGCTCCTGCGCAGAGCATGTGTACCCGAGACCCCCGCAGCAGGCAGCTCCGACAGCTCATGGAGAAGGTAAGGGCCCCAAAGCCCCCCATGATCGATCGTTCCCCGGTCGCATACAATCACACGCCCATGGCATCTTCCTGCTGGAACATGGTGGACCAGACGTTGCCGTGTTTGATCTGCTCAGTGTCGAGCTGGGTGTTGTGTCTCGCCAATCATAATCTCTCTGTGTCAAGGCTGCATTCACAGTGCCCATGTGTGCTCCATTAGGAAGGAGGTGGCATTATAGTTGAGCACAACACTGAAGCAAAACATTTTATGCTTGAATCAGAGTAATTTGCTTTGACAGTGAAAACCCCTGCAGGAGATGTAATAGCTAATTAGCCACATTGTCCTCGGAGGGTTCGATGCGCATTTTTCAGTTGCACTCCCCCGTGCTACTGACCATCTGTCCGTCAGTCCCTCCCAACTGACTGACTGTTCGTCAGGTACAACACCCGGCGGGAACTGGGGGATTGCTACCGATTTTCAAACCACTAGAATTAAACAAAACAAACAAACATGCGACAGAAAGTCAGTGACGTCGGTGGAAAATGAAGCACACAGCTATCTCACTCCAGATGACTCCTAACAAGACAGGGCCCTCTTGGTTCTGATTTGTAGGCCCCCTGACACCATTTCGCTTGTGTTTTAAGATATTGTTTAAGCAATTACTCCCCCGAGCGAGCGAGCACTGCCCAGCTACCTGCCCGCCCTTGCAGAGTGTATTAATTGGGTTCGTGTCACCCTGCTCCTGCGGCCTGGCCCAGCCCTCCTTGCTAAATTAATTTGAGGATGACTGTCAGATGAAACCAGTAGACTGTGCTGCGCCTCCCAAATAGACCTGCATCCCTAATCAGGGCTCCAGCAGGGTGTGAAATTGCCTATAAATAAATAACGCCCCACTTAACTGACACCACAGTGTTTTAATGGAAGAATCAGGAGCCAGGGGGGTAGACAGAGAGAGTGGTGTCCCCTTGGCTGTACCGTACACAGACTCAGAGGATAATAAAATACACAAAACCCCATTGAGTGATACAGCCAAGGCAATATGACTCCCACTGCAGAGCTGTCAGACAGGCACTTAACTGCAGAGATATGGCTCAATCCTTTTCTCCTTTGCATCGGTAACGGTCTCCCCTTCGTTTGGGATGAGACGATCTGAGGACCCAGTGTCGCTCGACTGCCATGCGGCTTAATTGAAAGCAGCTGTTTGGGGCCACCTCCGTTACCACCCGTAATGACACATAATTGGCCCGCACTGTCATCATCGATGAGCGCTAATTGAGACGCGATGGGCGCTGCCGGCGTGCCACTCCATGGCTGCACACGTTGAGCGTTGAGCACTCGTACAGTGGTCGGCTGCTGCATGGGCGGCCGTCTGCAGTCCAGCTAGCATCACAGGCTCCACATGGCCTCTATATTCCGCGTCTACTTTGCTGGGCCTCCATTAAGCCCAAAGACACCCCTGACCCAGTCTTGGAAGCCGTGTAGCAGCAATTACTGCCTGATGCAGGGCAGTCAAATCAAAGTACCTCAGAGAGCTGCTGAAAGCCCAGTAAGGCCCAGCCACAGCAGCCGAGTCTCGCTGAACATCAAAAGATACATCAAACGCAAAATTGTACTTTATGGCTAATAGTCTCCCTTGCAAGTGAAACCTAGGTCTTAATGGGCGATAAACCATTACTGAGGGAAGCAGATGTATTTCTCTCTCCTTGTACAGGGGCTGTGTGGCCTTTTCCATTAACCCTGCGCTCGCCTCTACATTGTCCCATCGTCTCCCTCTTTGATCGGATTTCTCGAGCCATTTTAATTCATGTGCTCAGTCTCCTCTCCCCGTCACTTCTAGACACAGCAGAGCTCGTTCCTTCACCACATCCCTTTATCGCCAGTTGCCAAGCAGTGCCGGGCCGTGGTTTTGAAAGGGAAATTTCTCTACACCACTATATCAGGAAATCCAATTTCTATGTACGTAACCTCCGCATTTGACTTCTGTCACGTAACAAATTAAATAAAAACATTTTCAAAGAAGCTCCGGGTTGACAAGCAGCAGGCGAAAGCAGGATGTGTGCCCTGAATGAAAGAGCGATTAACAATTTAGCCGAGCCGCATGGAGGATTTTTCAATGGTGCGGGACAGTACTATATTGAGGTTAACGTGAGTGTCCGTTTTCCTACGTCCTCCTGGCGGCTTTGCCCCGCTCTCAGTTGACCTGCACTTTGTTTCATTTTACATTTTTTTCTTTGCAGACAGACGACACACAATGCTGCGTGCAGTTACAGTTACACTGATGAGTACCGAACGAGGCGCACTCACGCAGTAGTGATTGTGCAGGGTAGCCTCGAACCTTTTGTGAGATGCACTTGTGAGAATCAGCCAACCTTCGGCGTCATTTTTAGATTCCTGATTGAGGAGATGGTGGGGCGAAAAAAAAAATACAATTAAATAAACAAGAAGTGGTTCATTCATGTCAGCAGCCGAAAATTCTGAAGGTCCTTAATGGCACTGCGTGTCGTGGTTAGAATGTGTATCGCTGGTGTTGCAATCTTGGGGGAACAAAAAACTTAAAAAACATTGAAATGGAAAACTATTTACACACTTCATTTTAATTTGCTTGGTGCGCGGAGCCGCACTATCGGTCCAAGGGACGCGACGATGCGTTTAATTTCGCCCACCCAGCAACACTGCTGCAGCGTTACTGCGCAGTCAGGGGTCACAGTCACACACGTCTATTGGCATCGCCCCTAGATTAGATTAAAGCAGGCTCCCGTTAGGAGGTTGCTTACTGATACAGCCCAGCTGTTCGTAATAAGTTTGTGAAAAAGTGATGCCGGTGGTAAATATTTGGGCCAGTTCTGTTCTTCAGCTCTGTTTGCAGAGGAGGCTGTGGTATCAGCGCAGTGACAATCAGACACAGTTTCTGGTTAGAAGGGAATAAGCTACCCCTCTCTCCCTCTCTCCCTCTCTCCCCTTGTTATATCTCATTGCAATGCGATAGCAGGACATTTTTAATCAACAAGCTCAGCAAGACAGGTGTAGAGTTGGGGGGAAGGGGGTGGGGGGTTGAGATATGAAGAGATCAAGAGGAAGATTTATCCAAACAACCCCCCCACCACCACAACTTCTCCAGCCCTCAGCTCACAAAAAGGTTACAATTGCCACTCAAGGGCAGGCATTAAGAAAAGGTCTGACATTTAATTAACCAGTCAATTAGTATGATTGATAAAGGGCCGTCTCTCTCTGTGTGTGCCAAGGGAGGACGGGGGGGGGGGGGGTGCTGTTCGATATACCGGTGAAAGCTGTCTCTGCTGAGGAATGTCAATGCGACATTGTGCAGTTACAGCAGTAGCGCAGGGCCGGGAAGGGACAGCATGTGTGAGAGCCTCCCGCGTGAGTGATGGGAGCGTCAGACAGATACCATGCCAGCTAGGTTATGTCGAGCAGGAAGAATAACGTCCTGACCTGACTGACACACGCACACGCACACGCACACCCATCTGTGCACAGACATGCATGCACACACGCATGTGATAATTGTGCACGAATTGGCAGCGAAGACAGAAGAAGAGCCGGGATGACATCGCTGTGCCGTTCGGCTCTGCACTCTGAACTGGAAAAGTGTAGTCTGTTTTCTGTAATTAAGTCAACTTAATGGCACCTGAGGGGGAAGCCGACATGATCGAGTGCAGCGCTGTGTGATCACTGAAGGGGCTGTGTTTTGATCACTCATTCATATACAGAGAAAGAGGAAGGATGCCGCTGCCACACACAGTAGGGAACACATCACTTCATATGAATGAACACGTCCTTCTCATGCCAAGATCTGGAAAGAAAGAACATAAGAAAGTTTACAGATGAGACCGACTACAGGGCGTCTTCCAAATTACAGCGCGCAAACAGTTAACAGAGAGCGGACAGAAAGTATCGATCTGTGTTCCCATTCATGACCCCAAAATGGGTGACCTCCTTCAAGACCCCTCCTGGCGGGTGACAACCCCAAGCATCACAGATACTGGCCGTACCGAGAGCAGGGACATCGTCTCTATGACCTGGAAGCGATAGGGTTTCCTGGTTTGTGATGCTGCTCATACAGTAGGGCGAATATCCTTATGGTTGACTGTTGCTTAAAAAAATAAGTTAAACAAAATCATTGGATTTTAGCAACAACCCGGAACACTGGGGACCAACAGGAGCAGCTGCTCAAAAGTCAAAGTCACCTTCTTTATTAATTGATATGTCCCAATCTGTCTCTTTGTGCCTAAAGTACTGTGTCTCGGCTATAGAGTCCCACCACCCTTCAAATCCCACTCTTCTGTAAGCTAATGGGAGAATAGTTTGGTGGACTATATCGTCACGACATTGCAACTCTCTTCTCTCCAAAACCAGGAGGCCCTTATGGAGAGTCGTGTCATCGTACATACCGCAGCTCTCCGCGTTAATCTGTTGCTTTAGAGGACAAAAGGATTAAGATCTATGGTGTGTGTATATTCCCACAGGTAGGGCGCTTCTCATGTGCTTAATGAAGCGGCGCCGGCGCCTGTGTGCTCATTTTTATGTCTCCCGCGCCGGCGGAGAAGAAAACAAAAAATGTATATGAAATCTCAGTCAAATTGGTTAAACCAAGTTTGACAAAAGCAATCATTCATGGATAATTACTTCATTAGGCTGACACACACAGGAAAAAAAAAAACACACACACAAGACAGGAATACCACAGATCGCACTAACAAGGCTGGGACTTCACTCTGAGATGGGATAACAAGCAAGCAAGGGACTGTGGAAAGAGCGACTCGCGTTCATTAGGGAGAGAGCTTAATTACTTTATTAATCGGAGCGGGGTCGGGTGAAAGTGTGCTGGAGTCAGTCGGGGGAGTCATGTGGCAGAGGAGTTCAGCTCTCGATAGGGCCACCTCTGCCACGTCGCCTCCTCGCTCTCTACTTGTTCTCCTGTGGAATTTGCTTTATAAACGATTGACTTTTTGTTGCAGAAAACAAAGGTTAAGTCACCGTCAGATTTTGTGGTCTTGAACGGTAACTCCGCCATTTCAGAGTTTGTGTAGCTTAACTCCAATCTGGCAAACTGAACAGGGAGTTTGAAAAAGCAAACTGAAAGACGACGGCAACAAAGGACTGCACCGAGGGTTGCAATGGTCTGGCAGGTGGTATTGATTGTGGCAGTGAGGGGGTCTGTGGCCTTAATAACCCCCCCCGGGCACAGTGCTGTTATATAGCTTCCTTTGAAGAGACCCTTCATCATTTTTTTCATTTTTCAGTGCAAAACAGCCAAGCTGGCTAAACTACGTCAGCGTTGCCACGGCAATATGAAGTGAGGAACTTCTGTATCGATCCTCCAAGTTTTTAGATTTAAGATTTCATTCCTTTCTTTGTATGGTTGATGTTGTTTAATTTCGTCCATGAAGTTGGTGCCCCCGCACTGAGACAAAGACTTGGGCCTCGGCTGTCGGGAGTGAGACGACCAGACTCTGCTCCGGGACGCGCCGGGAGCGGTTTACCCCGAGTGACGGGAGAAGGAAGGTGCTGTCCATCAGGATTACAGCCCTCAGATGTCACCGCAATAGACAGAGGGGATTTTCGTAAACTGAAGTGAAGGAGCGAGCCACTCAACACACAGTACACTGCACCGGTGTGTCGCATCCAGATTGAGCTCCAAGGATCCTTCCCGGCTCTGTCTAGCCTTTCAGCACCTAAAGAAACCGGACAGCTCCCCTCAGCGAGCGAGCAGAAAGAAGAGGCCGCAGCCCTGAACCATCACAACCCGCGGAGATGCTCTTTGTTTGCTTTGATCTGCTTGAATTGGGAAGCGATTCTATACGCTGTGTGGGAGACAACTTCCCAGCCTCTCCAGCATTTCTAGACCTTTAAACTGTGCAATTCTGGTGACAGTCTAGCTACGCACATGAGGAAAAAAGGAAATATGTTATAATTTTAAACATGGCATTTGGGGAACCTCCGGGGGAAATTGGGAAGCATATTTTACATCAAGGATGTGAAGAGGCTGTGTGGCAGTGCCAGCCATTTCCCTTCTTGTGCCATTCAACCAGCTCTGTGAGAGCCACTTCAGTGTCTGATTACTAACTGGTACCACTGCCCCCGTGAAAGTGCGGTTAGAACCAGGTGATTTCGAGACATATGGAAACAGTCCACAGATCTGTACTGCTTGTAAGAGGAAAGATGAATAAGGCTCGTCCTCTCTCATTCCTGAGCAACGTCTCTCCCGCAAGACTTCACTTTGTTGTACTCCAGTTGATGCACTTTTTCCCCAAACCGACTGAAAGACTATTCTCCCACTTTAACATATTTGCGATCTTCCTTGAACATCTTGAAAGCAGTTCTGACTGCTATTTGATTTGTCACAAATGCAAAGAGAGAGAAATACACACGACGTGGATGGCAGTGATTGAGAAGCAGCGTTAAGCCATCTCGGCCTCCCGGGCTACGTTTCAATACAGCTGAGTGAAGCCCGGATCTGGGACTCCCTTTGCCTGACTCATTCGCAGTCACAAAAATGAATACTCCCCCACTTTGCATAGATTCATTTATCTCTGGTTGCGGTCTGTAGCTTAAAAGCAAAAAAACGAAATATACTGGCAGTAAATCCTGAAGTTGGATGCGACACCAGAAACCAAAGTATGAAACCTTCTCTCTATTTATGTTAATGAAACTGTATTGATTACTAATGAGCTGCAATTTCAAGCAATTTACCTCCTGTGGAGAACCAGGAGTAATATTTTAAAGCTAAAATCCATGCTCTGTCTACCCTACAGTAATTGCAATCCATAGACCCTCATTTACCAGCAGAGCAATTATCTCATCAGAGGTTAATTCCCATTCTCTTCCTGTCAGAGAGCTGATCTGGAAGCATGCTGAATTGTGCTGCAATAATGGCGTGAGGAATGGGTCTGAACTCAAGAAGGAGAATAACTCAAGAACTATGGAACAGCCCAATCGAGAGCCCCACCTTAGTTTTTTTTAGTAGCTAATCAATCCCAGGATTCCTTGTATTCAATCAATCAATCAATCAATCAATCAATCAATCAATCAATCAATTTATATTTGAATTGCAGATTTGTATTGTGTTTTACTTCTTCGGAAGAAGCCAGGGCATCTGTCTCCACCGCATGGCTGGGTACACACCTCTGTTTCTGCCCTGAACACACTTAGATTCATAATATCCACATGTGACCTCCTGACTTTCAGGGTTTTGAACACCTGTATACATTAAAAATGTCCAAATCAGCCAGTCAAGTGGTTCCGATGCAAGAGTACAAGGGCTTGTATAGGTGTCCCTTGCCTTCAGAACAACAACTAATAAAATATATTAGTATAACAATTCTCTATTTATAACCAAACCTTGTAGCTTTTCATGTTTGTTTGTTTTTTATTTTTACTATTGATAAAGCATAAGGGTCTTGGCCGACACACACCTACACTGTGCATCGAAAGCTGCAGAGTTTCGGCGGTCTGGCACAACCTCTCGCAATAAGAGAGCTACAGCATCCCGCTACACCATTATTATAAAATAAATAATCACAGGTTTCATGTTTGCTTTAAGTAGCTTTCTATCTTTAGAAAGACACTCCAGTTTAGTTTTGAACAGCGGCCAACTTTTCTCCAGAAACATTTCTGCACGAGGAACAGGGTAACACAGAGCTTGCTCACATGCAAAGGAGTTTAAATAATCAATGCCCATTAAATCTATGAAAAAATAGGAAAAATATCCAGGATATTCCCAGATCTGACTTTTTTATATCCCCCCATCCAGCTACTTCAGCATTAATAATTAAGACTCTGAAAGCTGTAGAAAGTAAGACAAATTGTTAAATAAATAAATTAACAAACAAATAAATAAATAAATAAATAAATCTGGGGGGAAGATCTTAATGCCAAATAACACCAGGAGTTTTTACGATTGCCGAGTTATTATCTCAGCATAGCGGCAAAGTATTTAGGAGAATTATCACCGAGGCCGTGGGGAGACAATTAGCATCGCGTGGAAGAAGCTGGGGTGCGATTTTATATGCAGCTGCAAGCCTTGTAGTTAGACCACAAGCAGATCTTCCCACACTTAATTGCAAGGCTTTCTCTTTAATTATTTCTTCTGACGGCTCCCGATAACCGCACAAAACATGAAATAATAAAGGTGCATTAGCCGGCTTCTCCGTAGGGGTTCCTGGTAGTAACTTAGCTGGTACTGTTGCTCTCGAACGCGTCTTATCCAGACGCAGCAGGACTTCTCACACAGACGGCTGTGTGGACGGACAGACAGACGCACACACAAGACTGATAGTGGAGCACGCTGGGTTTCATAGCCCCTCGTGTTGGAATTGAACCACTCACACCTTGAAAACAAGTCTGCTTTGTTTGTTTCTTCCCGATAAAAATAAATGCCAGGGGAGAGAGAGAGAGAGAGAGAGAGAGAGAGAGAGAGAGAGAGAGAGAAGGATGGAGGGCAGTATTGCAGGGCACAGGTGTGGTGAAGTCTTGTGGTGCCAAGCCAAGGGTCTCAGTGCATTGCGCCTGTCTGCTTCACTGCAGAGTCTGTAGCGCTCCTCTCCTCACTGTTTAACAGGAGCAGCTGTTTGTGAATGTGCATCCTTTGTACTCATTGTTTAATAATTACTCTGAAGTTTTCGGTTTATTCCCCAAATGATTTACACAACATGTATTCCCTGGAGACACAAAACAGCCAGTTCATGAAAGTAAGAAAAAGAAAGAAAGAAAGAAAGAAAGAAAGAAAGAAAGAAAGAAAGAAAGAAAGAAAGAAGAAAGAAAGGGAAACCAGGCAAATCGAAGGGGTCACGTCCTCCTGCTGAACTCTCACATTGATCCGTGCTCAGTCCAGTTCACAGCCCTATTTTAAGAAACGTGAGCTCAGCAAACTGCCAGTGAGTCGGACCCGTGCCAGCCCGACCTCGCCCGCTGCTGCCGCTTAATTGATACCTTGATATATAACCTACATATCGAATCGGATGGGAGGCTCTGCAGAGGTGAGACGTGTGTCTTTATAGGTTGCAGTCACGTAGCTCTGAATGTAAATAAGCACGACACCCGACATCGACACACAGGAGCACGGGCAGAGCTCCATCACTGTGGGCTGAGCCGTCACACACTGCAGACGGCATCTTCCTCATCAAAGGGCCGCTGATCAGAGGAAGACTGTGCTGAGCCGTCCCGCTTTCCTCACTGTTCAAAATCCCCGAGGGTGGGAGGAGGCCCGATCTGCACTGGTGAGTGGGAGGGCTGCGCGGTTTGCATGGAAGAATATTTTCCCTCTGAGGGCTTTTCAGATTTTGTTTTATTATCTTCTTTCTTTGGTGAAGGGGGAGGGGGGGGTCTTCCTTTTTCAAGCCCCTGTGTGACTCTGCCAGCTTTTATATGAAATTAAAGAGCAGACACCTTCGCTCGGCGGCCGCAGTGACCAGCACTGCATTCTGGGAAGTGCATCCTGCCTCTCTCTGACACCCCCCTCCTAGGAACACGCTGCCGCTTTCCCAGGACCGGTTTCTGCCTCTTGCTCCTTTGATCTGGCGTCGTGACTGTGTGGGAGGACGTTGTGGAGCTGTAGAGGCAGTGAGATCCCATCTGTGCAGTTAGGCAGCAGTGCCGATGT
The DNA here is from genome assembly GCF_036373705.1 of Amia ocellicauda. Classification (NCBI taxonomy): domain Eukaryota; kingdom Metazoa; phylum Chordata; class Actinopteri; order Amiiformes; family Amiidae; genus Amia; species Amia ocellicauda. The sequence goes on from NC_089856.1 coordinate 1,612,660, forward strand.
TTCTGCGGTGGGGATTTTAGGACCCGACTGCGGTAAACAAACCTGCTACACTTACAGCCAGGGCTGCTATTGATCACAGTGCATTCATCACAAAGCACAATCTGGGGAGCTTTTAACAGAGGGAGGGGGTGGTGGGGGGGAAATCAACCAGAATAATAAATACATATTTCTATCTATCCGTCAGAAACACTTTAATTAGCCAACTGAAGCAGAGCCTTGATGAGGAGACTGGCGAGGCTGAACACTCGCCAGAAGAGACTGGATAATGGGCTTTGTTCCGTCAGTCGCAGATACCCAGATGAATTGAATGGCCGTGGGGCACAGACATTACCCAGCACTACTCTGATCCGAGACACGGGGAGCCGGGCCACCCTGTCCGATCTGGGTCCACGGCCACCCGATCTCCTGGCTCACTCTGAAGAATTATTCCTCTCCGTTTCAAATTTATGGTCGGTACAAAGTTTCCTATACGCTTGAGAAGCACAGGCAGGGGTCTTCAATGGGCGCGCAGTGTAAAACCTAGGTCATGTTGATCGGGACCACGTAGGTCCGAGTCTCATTATGAAAGAGAGCGAGTTTATATCCAGTGTGCTGGCGACAATCTCGGGCCTCCTTCCCTCCCCCACTGTCTGTAGCGGGAGATTCATTTTCATCGGAGGGAGTGTAGTCGTTTTCCCGGGCCGAAGACAGTCTCCGCCTTACCACAGAGAGATAGAGAAGAGCTCGGGGGAAGGTTGTGAAATCGAGTTCCTCTCCCTGCAAAATGACACTTAATCTGCGGTCTCCCCAGATCTTCCCAACGGCAGGACCCCCCGGGGGGATGCCGGTGAAGAACGCGAGGAAGCAGATGAAATAATTGTGCGCTGCGTCGAAACAAGGTTTAGCAAAACGGGAGTTTAAAACACAGCAACCTTGTGGCAGATCTGAAGGTCTCCGAGCACCGAAAGAAAGAAACTCGAAAAACACTCTTTCGCAGCTCAGAGTGGCATCCACAAGGAATTAAGTACGGCAATTACTGGCATATAATACCCCCACATTAAATAAAACTCAAGGAGAGCAGGATGGAATAAATTAAATGCAGTGAGCAAACAGTTGAGGTAATCCCCGGGTTTATCCTTGTGTAACTGTGCTCTGTCAATTTGAATTGGAGTCATTTACTGTTACAGGATTTTACTGCGATTGACTGTGGGTTCTTTTTTCATCATTTGCCGAGGAGGTCAGGGGGCACAGCATTTTAGTCTTTGGATTTTTTTTTGGCCAGCGATTATTTTCTGCCAAATTCCACAAGGTTGAACGTTGTCCTAGGCACAAGAGCCAAGAATCTGTGCCAACCGGTGTGGAAGAGCAGAGACCAAATTAAAGCAGAGGCCCTTTTTTAGGGATCTTCGTTTCAGCGCAGGAGTTGGGAGAGGTCTAAAGGGCTCTGTTCACCTCTTCCTGCCAAGAAATAAGAGAGAGAGGGGGAGAGAGAGAGACAGAGAGAGACAGGGAGGGAATGAAAGAAGCTGGGGGGATGGGGGACAGAGAGAGCGGCAGTCGGAGGAAGGGAGAGAGAGAGACGATAGGCCCTCCACACCCCCTGACAGGTTGTCTCTCTCCTCGGCAGGTACAGAACATCACCCAGTCCATGGAAGTGCTGGACCTGCGGACGTACCGGGACCTGCAGTACATCAGGAACACCGAGTCCCAGATGAAGGTCCTGGACAGCCGGTTGAAAGTGGCCTCGGACAGCCCCAAGACCCTGAACCCCAAGAGCTTTCAGGTACCCCATCACATCCACCACCTCACCACAAACCTCACAATGACACATTGAAACGCGGTCACAGTTTTGTTGCCAATGAAGTCGTTTTATTAGTTCATTCTTGACAGTCTGGAAGGAAAATGTTTTTCTGTTCCTGACTCCTTAAAGGCTTTTCAGGACAAACTGTTTTAATGATTTCATGATGTGTGTGTTGTTGTTGTAGTTTTTTTGCATGCAGCTAAAAACACCTGTAAGTTAGCAAACAGGGTCAGCCACTCGAGCGCTGGTTCAGGCTTCCCGCTGGTTCAACATCCGTGTGAAGATCGTGCCGCACAGCACAGCCGACACAATTGACATTCAATCCTACCGCCTTGGTACCGCCCTTAATCCTATCCGAGGGGCAAACTGAAAATAAGCAGATAAATAAACAAACAAAGAGATGTCAAACCCTCATCTCAAACCCTCATCTCATCAGCGTTCCGATTCGGAGTGTTGTCATTCATATTCCGGCACATTGTGTCAATATCCCGGGAAGCCTAACGAAGCCTCTCTCTCTCCCCCGGTTTCGCTCTGTAAGTCTGTGTGGCTTTTCGGCATTGATCGGTGCATCTGCTCCTGCTTGCCAGGGGTTTCTGACAGACAGGAGTCACAATGTCAACCGGGAGCTGAGATTCCAGTCACGGAAAAGAGAAACCCAAATCCCCCCAGAGCCGCGACGGGAACACATTCAATTACTCCAGCAGGGGCTTATTTACACGGCCACAGCTGGCTCTCCAGGCTGGGCAAATTATCTGCAGTGACACTGGGCAAACATTGGTCCCGACCCAGGCCGTGTCTGTGTGAGGAGACAGCAGGGTCCGTGGCGGCTCCTGTTGTGTGGAGCTTAGGCTGGCAAATGTCATGCTGCCGAGCTTTTCCCATTGCCCCCCCATGACCGCGTTCCTGCTTAATTAACTGTTTTAGCTGATTGATTATCGTAAAGACAATAGTTGTATACAATCCAAGTAACTAATAAAGTATCCCCCAGAAAGGAGTATGATTGCTTTATAGACAAAACAGAATTAACAACATGAAAACCATTCTTAATATTAACAATATAAAGAAAATAATAAAAGAGTTTCCCACGACACTATATTTGTGTTTCTGATTATATTATTTTTTAATGTAATACATTAAGGAACTATTTCACCACCAAAACAAACCAACCCCAAAAACTTCGAAACACATGTCCGCAGGCGAAATGCGAACCAACTGCCAATATTGTATTATGTGGATCAGAGATGTTCGTTCAGAGTCTGGATATCGATGCATCTCATTTACACAGAAATGTCCGGTTCACAGAGAAGCTCTAGCATGAAAAACAATAAAACGTCTCATAATGAAAGTGATCAAACGGCCTGTTGAGTGGCCCATCGCTGTGTGTTGTTATGTGTCTTTAAATGCACACCACCTCCATTACAATCGAGTTCCTCTGGATAACGAAAACAAGGTCATAAATCAAGCCGCGGCACATTCATGAACAGGGTCTGGCCAGAGACGTCCCTGCCTGCCCGCTGGTTTAACAAATACCTCGCTGACGCGCACCCCCCCAAACTGTCATGCCCAGCAGACCCCATCAATTCCTCCAGGGCCGTATCTCCGTGCCTCGCCTCGGCTACGAGTGAAAGAAGGTCAGAGATGTGCACTATCCCTTCAGATGACCTGCAGCACAGTACAGTGTGGAGGCCAGATAAATTAATTGACCAATTAGCTTAATTACTTAATGAACAGCCTGCAGCGGAGACCCCTGTGTGTTGCTCCCGGGTACCAGGGCACATGTGTACAAGGTCTCCAGCTGCGGCGTCATCCACCCGACTCAAGCACGCATTGGTTTAGTGAGACCAGTGTAACAGCAAGTGAACGAGCAGGATATCGGCGGTGATGACCATTCCTGTACCGCTGAGAGCACCGATCGGGCAAACGGACGTACAGATTCTCATCAGACGACACCGATCGTTTGTTTTTTAAAGAAACTCCTTACAAAAATTGGGGGGGCGATTCTTTATATCTGTGCATTCTCACATAAGAAGTAATTTATCTTCCTCTGGAAACTCAAGCAAAGGCCTGGCTTTAAATCAACTTAATGAGAGCACCTGACACGGCGGATGGAGAGAAATGAATGGTGTCTCTTTGCCGTTCAATCCGGCAGCTTTGTTCCTTGTAATGGCTTTTCATCTGTTCGGTGACAGTCTTTAATAAAGCACTCCGCCGTTCACTGCAATTTTTTTTTTTTGGCCTTTTCCTTCTGACTCTGCCATTTTCCCCTCATTGATTACACGCCCGCTGACACCTCCGACTGTCTGCCCGGTGCCCCTCTGGCACCACGTTTTGGGGTCCCAATGCAATTGCTGGCGCACGCGCGTTCTCTGTCAGGGATAATGTACCGCGGGGTCGGCGAAGCAATCGAACGCGACGCGGTGGTGAATCCTGACAGCTCCTCCCGCTGCAGTAAAAAGGTCATATCTGAGAGAAGGAGACCAAGACAAGGCGCTCCCTCCAAGAGGAGACCTCTCCTCTCACACTCGCCCTTGGCTGTCAGTTTCCATGTCTACTGAAGGTGCGTGAAGGTGGGCACATTCAACTGCTCACATTCAGGTTGTTTTCAACATTTACTCGCTTCAGTTCATACTGTGTTTTTCTTTATCCCTGCAAAATCTTAAACAAGGCATGATACCCTTATTTTGTCAAGATTGCTTTGACCATATTTTTAAGCTAGAGGGATAATACAAACTTTTATTCATAACAGGCCCTGAGCAAACGTTTCTAATCCGTTTCCTGTTTCTGTTTGTTTCGGGCACGTTGTTTCTGGAGCGCATCAGTGTAGCGAGGTTGGAAAACTCCCACCAGAGAGAGGAATCCGATTGTAACCTGGAAATATCACTCTTTGGCGTGGGGGGGCTCTGTGGAGCTGTGTAAAGAGGGGGATCACATGTTTCAGGAGCACAAACAGGCCACTTGCTACATCGCCACAGGTCACATAAGCATGACTTCCCTTCAGAAGAATGCAGTTGCTCATCGGGGCTTCCTGGAGGAGCTCTCCACTTCAAACACCGGGTTTAATTATTCAGGCAGATTGTTTTTGCTTTGCAGCGTGGGGCTGGGGCCCAAGCCAGCGGGGCTGCAATTCACAGGATGTTTGAGTACTTCATGGGCTGTTAAGATATGCTTGGAAACATGACACCCTCCCACCGAAGCCCACGAAACCTGTAAGGACGGTTTAGCGATTGCTGTGGCGCAACCTTAGACCCACATCACTCAGAGCCTGTGCTCCCTTCTCATATGATTAAACTACGTTGAAAAATGGGGTCAATTATTAAAAAGCGCATGTACCACAAAAATCACTTCAGCTTCTTGCATGGTTTCATTTACCTGGGCCGAAACACACACCTAGTGTCAAGAAAATAGACAATTTAATGAACGAGGTTAGCGTTTGGTCTGTACAAGAATTGTGCTAAGCACCCCCCCCAACCCCGCCTCCAATGTAACAGTATTTCAACCCTACCTCTAAATTCTTCATCTAGTTATTCAAATCTGCAGTTTTTGTTGGAGAACAGCGCAACGCAAGCCACTCAGATCAGTCTGCCCCACTGCGCGGCTAGAATCTCTACAGATCCTTAATCTCCGCTGTTAACACTAATCTGTATACTTTACACTTACTGATACACCTCTTTACTCCAGATTAGTAAAAATAAACCATCTCTACATAAAGGTTTTATGCAAAATATATTTAACGCAACAAATTTTGTTCCAGACAGAAATTGACTCCAGATTTCCTCCTAAATGTAAACACAGAAAGGTTTTTTATTAGAGCTCCCCTTGTTAGTGCCGCTGCGCTCGACAGGCCTGATGCTCAGCACTCTTACATACATCATTGCGACCGCGTGTGTTGTTTTTCACACAGTGTTTTCTGACCTGTGAATACCTCTGGACTGAGAGCCCTGTGCCGCTACTCGCCATTTCTGAGAATCACTAAGCCTCACGCCCTTTCTTTCTCCCATAGCTCAGTCAATCTTCCGCGAAAAGCCAGACACAAACACCAACAGCAGCGCTGTCAAGAGGAGATAACAGCCCAAACTAATTATTTATCTTTCCTCCCCACGCTGCTTCCAGAAATAAAAACAAAAATAAGATTGAAGGAGAGAGAGGGGGAGGCAGAGGGAGGGAGGGGGGAGCAGCCTTTGCGAACGCAGCACCGGTTTAACTCCCACTCGCGGTAAACAGAAGGGCCGAGAGAGTGCTGTGGAAAACCAGGAGAAGGGCTCAGATGCCGATGTCTCTTGAGGTCGGGGGGGTGGCCCCTGGACCAGTCCTGACCAGGCGGACTGAGAATTGGAGCGATCCGGCAAACAAACTCTTTTGACGGGAGCAGAGGCAGTTCATAATGACAGGGTTGACAGGAATCTGATACCACCCGCCTCGCCGCTCACCCGCCCCGCTAACAGACAGGGCCGAAAGAGCAGGCCGCTAGAGCAGCTATCTGTTTATTTTTAAACTAATTACACCAATCCCAATAGGTATGTCTATATATGTGTAACTTGCTGGAAACAGCCAGTACAAATTAATCTAATTCACAAACTGCCACACTGTTACATTTAAAGACAATTAGAGAGAGTCACACAGGTCTGCTCTGACTGGCTGTGACAGTGGCCTTCACAAGTCTTCATCACCGGCCCACCCTGAGGCACCAGCCCACCCAGCACTACCTCAGTTGTCTCAGGAATCACCTGATTGTGCGGGATAAACTTTTAACCAGAAAACGATATCATAAAAAACGTCTTGTGTGTCTCAAAGCAGCAGAAGCACGTCTGGATCTCATGTTGTCGTTGTGAAAGCAACAGACTAGTCAGCATGAAGCCGTCAGCTTCCAGAGGATTCTGTGCCACCGTAGCCTGAGAAGTTATACCTGCGACGTGTCAGGTTGGACTAAATCAATTCTCAGAGCTGACGGTCTGTCCAGAATATCTTTACTGGCTCTAAAAATAAACCCGAGCCTCGATTCATCAAGGTGAGCCGGTGAAATGAACCAAGTTTGACATAAAAACATACACCCCAGCTTTTACAACAAGATAAAAACACAAATAAGACTTCAAGACTACAGTTGCTTGCATAAATCACAGGCTGCAGGTTTGAAGATCTGTCCTCTTTCCCCTCCCCCACACCAGTCCCAAGTTCTTCTGAGAGGGAACTACACTTCAAACGAGATCGGGCCCGTGTCTGAAACCGGCACTGCCAACCCGAGGTGACCGCAATTTCAGGATCCGTCTCAGAAGCAACTCCATCCCAGATGACAGAATAATAACTGAGCTCTGCAGTTTCTACGAGAGAAATACATATATATTTTAAACCCAATTCTTTTTAAATGTCAGAGTCTGGGAGTGTGCCCAAACAAGTATAAAAACCAAACAAAAGAAGCACAACGAAAATAAATAAAATAAGCGGGCTGATACATAAACCTCCGCCGGGCGTGATGCCGGTGGTGTCGAGTGTTTGAATTAAAGCCTCTTCGGTTAATTCAGAGGAAGGCATTCTTTAGCGCTCCGTAAATTCTGTAAACACAGAGGAGCGCTTTGGTGTTAAAAAGTTGGGGGTTCATTTCTCTCGGCCTCCCCCGTGAGTTATGAAACGCGACTTCCCAACCCCGCGACGTCAACTAACAAGATTTACGAGCCTCCGCCGCACAGCTGGGGAACGGCACGCAAGACGAATGGTCCCCGGCTCCTGGGCTGAGCGGCGCTGCATCATGAGATTTACGATAAACCTTGGTGGATAGGTATTAGTGTGAGCAGTTGCTTGGCAGCCTTTATTGCTTTCAAAAGCACGGCTCAGAAAGTTACGCGGGCGGCGCGGGCCTTAACAAAGTTTCCCACAGATTAACTCTGGACGATTGAACAGAACAGTGAGATCGGTGTTCAGGGCTGAAGCAAATGTTATAAGACGGTGCGTGACAGGCGACCGCTATCTCGAGCGTCTCGGCAACCTGTTCATGGGAACTGGACCGGCCTCCTGTGTCCCCCTGACACTCCAGACCAATGTGTGCAATAGTGTAGTTGTGATGAAGTTTTGTAGGCCGCCAGGGTAGTGTTTTGGGATGCAGGGACATTCAAATGCCATGCAGCGCCACATTGAGGAGTTTGAATCCAAAATGTCTACTTCTGCAGTAAAAAGCAAAACAAAAACAATAATACTCAAGGACCTGTGATTAAACCACTCCAGTCTGGACAGCCTGCATACAAGTGGAGTCATCAGTTCAGTATCCGTGCAGGGAGTTTCTGTCTTGAGGCGTGTAATCAGAGGTGGTGCCCTCGTGCCACCGGTGTGCGGGAGGCTGTGAGCGCCGACGTGGAGGTGGGCAGCTCCTAATCTGTTTATCAAAGTTAAACAGTCCTGACAGTCCTGACAGCCCTGACAGCGAACGACAATGCGCCACGCCGGGCCGGTTTCTGCTGAGCCAAGACTGAGTGGGAAAATCGATACGCGACCGGACAAGATTCAGAGTGAGGATACACAAAGAAAGAGGGATGGAGAGAGAGAAAGACGAGTCGCCTTCTCTCTCTGGCCCACGTCTGCTACCATCCGTCTGGCTTCTACTGAAGTGCATCAAACTAATCTGTCTTTATTTGCCTCCCTGGGGGAAAATGTCCCAGCCTGCATCAGCGCCATGCAGCAGCTGAGATTTTCAGGCATTGCAACAAGATCAGGTGTGGGTCAGTGAGCACCGTGGGCCGGGGACTGATTGGTGTGCGATACCCCAGTTTTTTAATACCAGACTAGGTACCACTACATCCTCACTTGGCCACCTCCAGCTTTGCTCGGTTGTCTGTTCTTCAGTACCGACACGCGAGAGGACACCCTTGACCCCAGCCCTTGACTTTTTCGCTCGCCTCACTGAGACGAGATGGATAGTGACTTGGCACAGATGTATGATGGCGAGTGAGAAAATGTCAAAAACACAGCACACTGCAGAACCGGGGAGACTGATCCGCAGCTGCGCAGCTGCGCAGAGGACGGCCAGGCGCAGCTGCAGAGCCACGGCACTCCAGTATGCTTTCCAGGAACCCGCTGCCCCAGGGCGGACGCCAACCCAGCTCCCCATCCCGGTTTTTACACACTGCCATGCTAGCAGATGAGCGCACTCTCTCTCCCAGTGCTGTCATTAGACTGTGCTTTGTAAGAAGCCCCCCCCAACCAAAAAAAAAGATTGAGATAACTACAGTAAGTTAATCGATGCCAATTACAGGACATCCGTTCCTGCGGCTCCTGCACAGCTGGGAAGCCAAGAGAGTCAAGTATGATTCTCGTCATTACGGCGATATTGAAGGGGTTTCAGCTCCGCGGAGAAGAGCGCGCCAGAGAGAGGGACGCCGACACACCGTCTCACTCAATTATGCGGTGTAACCAGATTTTGAGTTCTGTATGCCCTCAAGACCACGGCACCAGACACGGCACGGCTCCTGTGTTTTTTATTAAGCTTTGTGTGCCTGCCTTGGCTGGCTGCCCACCCCCGAGACAGGCCCTGGGATTAGTTTAAACCGGCGAATCGCCCAGATATTGCTACATCCCGTCCGATAGTGATGGGATTTCAAACCGAACATCTGCAAAGCCTCCTCGGCAGCAATAAAGCCGACTTGTGGGGCTGCAATTCAGGGGGGCGGTGTCAATAAGTAACTGCCTACTTTTGGAAGGGGGGGTTACAGAAGCTACTGCCCTGACACTTGACTGTGTTAAAACAGTGCTGCGGATAGGTGGCACAGAAGGATGTGGTGATAGCGTGGTCCATGGGGGGTAAAAAGCACAGAAAACATACCATAAAAGTGCAAAATCAGCATTCTAGAACACTATTGTAAATTGCGCTGGGCCTATAGGCAGAGACATAGACAGATCGCCAAACCCCAATCCCTTACTTACTGCGATTCGGGGATCTCATGAAGGTACAGGAAGACACAGAACTTCAGAGACCCGTGTCGAATCAATTCTCCACAATGAAACAGGGCAGTTAGAAAAACTAAAACTTAAACACATTCCTTCCTGATGCCTCGCGGTCCCCAATGGTTTGATCTCCAGTACGGAGAAATCTGTGAGCAAATCATGGAAAAAACTAAAAACAACGAAAAACAAGTTGAGCGAAATGGAATGATGAATACGCTCGGTTAAACGCACGCCCCGATACTGGCTGTCAACGCCTCGGTTAGAAGCACCGGCGACGGCTGCATTTTGAGAATCATAAATAGCTAAGCAGACATCGGCTTGATTTAAAAAGTGACATTCTGAGAGATGCAAATCCAGTCTGCACGCAACGGGGAGGCATCATTTTGTCCCATTTTGTCCCGTAAAATGCAAATAATAATAATAATATTAATAATAACAAAAACAATAACATTAACAACAATGCCAGGCGTCCCTTCCCATCCTTATCAATTTGGATCACATGGCCTTGGGGTGTTGGGAGACATATTGACTGACTTTTGATGTGGAAGTTGCAGAATATCGGCTTATGAGGCAATTAAATATGCATTAGCCGTCTATTGTGCCGCACAATGAAGCGTGGCCACACAAAAAATTTATAAATTAAAAGCACGTCTATATATAGGCGCGTATTTCTTGGAAACTAGTTCTTGTGAGTTCATGCAGACACACTCCCCATGTGTGCGTCTCTCTGATGGAAGTGTCGGGTCATTTACTCATTTCGCTCCAGTATAGATCGCTGCTCGTTTTCTATTGTCTGTCTTCTGGGCTATTTCTCTTTTTGGGGACAAATTAGCGCAACGCCGCCGTACAGAAAACTCATTTAATTTTGCTTCCAACACTTTTCATTTCAGACTCTTGGCTGCCAGTGTAAGAAGGATATGCTTATTATCTATAATGAATATTTAAAGGTTGCAAAATGAACTCAATCAATAACTGCATCCACAGGCAGGTTACAAAGGAGAGCAGGAGAGCTCCCATCATGCATGCGGCGCTCGTTCCGCGACACTTTCAGAACCGAATACGGACGGCTAATGACAGGCAGATATTTCGCCGCGGCTCATTTTCCCAACTCTGATTACTAGTTATTTGTAGTTTTCTTCATAATGTTGCTTTGAAGGCTGTATACACTGATATAATTATCTGATGATGAGGGTGGTTTGGAGTACTTTGCATCTTCAATGCTGTGCATTGCAAAAAACAAAAACGAGAAAACAGGCAAAGCTGACGTGTCGGGAGTGATATGGACTTTGATAAACCCACCAGAATACAGAAAAGCCTGTGCTGTTTTACACAGGGAAGATGGGGGGGGGGAACTGCCGGGGTGCTGGGCAAATGTATTGTCCCCTCAGCCAAACTGACACTCCATTAATTACTGCAATACTCCAAAATGACAGAATACACACACAGAGGAACACACACACACACACACACGCACACACACAGCTGGCAGATGGTCCGTCAGCTGGCCCGTGACAGTGAGGCAGTTGAATTGGACTGGAGACCCCTCTGTAACGCTGTCTGCTCTTGTCTGTGGTTCCAGGAGCTGAAGGACAAGGTGACCGAGGTGCTGCCCATGCTTCCGGTGCTGGAGCAGTACAAGACAGACGCGCGCATGATCGTCCGGCTGAAGGAGGAGGTGCGCAACCTCTCCATGGTGCTACTGGCCATCCAGGAGGAGATGGGGGCCTACGACTACGAGGAGCTGCAACAGAGGGTCCTGCTGCTGGAGTCCCGGCTCCACGCCTGCATGCAGAAGCTCGGTGAGGACGCGGCGGACCCCCGGCACGACCGGCACTCCCACTCCTGAACAGGGGGGTGCAGCCGAGATTGAGCACGGTGGCTGTAGAGGCCAGGTGACCCTACAGAGCTTGACGTGGGCTTCTGGGGGTAATATTACACCCTAGTACCTGCTCAGAAGTTGTGCATATGAAAGCAATTCTGGAGCTCTGACTTGCTGTTCGTGTTGAGGTTGTGTAGTTTGTAGCTAGCAGGATAGGAGGGAAGGGCGTTTGTTTGTGGATTAGTTTAGTGTCCGGTTTCTTGAAATCGGATCTCTGGAACACCTGTTTAAACATCTCTATGTATTAAGAGCTAGCAGGGACTCGTATAGTTAGGCAGTCGTGTTACAGGAGCCTGTATGAGCCCTTAAACACGGCAGAGCAGGCCCGTCTCTCGGCTGCACAGCCCCCACGGGCGCTAGAGAAACTTTTCATCGCAGATCTGTGGAAACGGGCGACGGCGTCTCACTAATGTGTTGTGATCGGCGCAGTTTGGCCGGCCCCGCTCTCATCCATGCCTCGAGTCAAGAGCTCCCTCGCATATCAGCAGCGCACGGCAGATGTCCGCGGCTCTGGGAGGCGGCTCCGGGCCTCGGTTATCTTTGTGTGAGCAGCTCCTGTCTGCGAGGGGAAGAGAAGCTAATCTGCCTGGTCGAATCGCAGCTGCCGAGCGGGGTTGACGGGACGCGACCGGATGTGCTCTTGGTGCCGCTGACCGAGCAGTCCCGAGAGCATGTTCTGACACGGGAAGGGAGCCCTGATAATGGGTAGTTACTAAAGAATATATATCTTCCTACAGTTTCAGAGAGCGCCTTCTGGTCAGGTGCATCTGCATGGATGTCCCTAGTGGGCTCCCATGGACAATCAGGAAATCCCTGGGGTTGACCCACCCGAGTTAGTGCTTTCCTTACTTTAGTTGGTTAAGTTGGTGGGTCCTGTTGAGTACCCAGCACCAAAACCAGGGTTTCCACCAGGACTCCAAATATCTATTAGAACCAGGACTGGTTTCTGCAGTGTATCCATCAGAACCAGCCTGGGCAGAACCAGGCCACAATCAATCCTCTTCACTATGTATATATATTTAATTTTGTCCTGATTGTAGTTCCCTTTAAGCAGCACTTATTCTGTATGTTGCACTTTATTACACTTCTAAGTAGTTATTTTAGTTTATTACGACTAATGCAGTACAGTACAGTTAAGTGCACTTACTGTAATCTGTAACGCCAGTCTGTAAGTCGCCCCCGCGGTCTGGGGGTCTGCTAATAAATACATAATTATAATCACGCTGTTAGTATCTCCGTTAACCCTGTCTGTGTCCGTCTCTCCAGGCTGCGGGAAGCTGACGGGGGTTAGTAACCCAATCACCATCCGCGCCTCGGGGTCCCGGTTTGGCTCCTGGATGACGGACACCATGATCCCCAGCTCGGACAATCGGGTAAGAGAGACTCATCGAACCCCGTGGGTCTCCCTGGCAGAGGTAGTGGAAGATAAGACCCTCCTGGTGGCACCAGCTGGCCGCCGATATGGATTTTATTCATCGCTGGCACTGTAGCAGTAATGCCCAAGACTAAAACAAGAGCGCTATAATCATCAGAGTGATGTTTCAATCATTACTCTTCTATTCATGCATTTAGTTATTTTTCCAATACCCTTAAACATTCCTGGTGTTCTCAGCCCTCTATTCAGCTGATCAAATCCTTATTTCACACATTGAGCAGCAGGGAAGAAACAGACACCGAACAGAACACTGAGTAACCCGGTCCTGCAGGAAGACAAAGGGTTAATATCTATCAGGACGCAGGAGGACTAGACAGGCAGGCTGGCCTCTCACTCACCTTAAATCACACGCCTCAATCCATGCCAGGACCTGAGTACAGAGTTTTATGATGCTGTGGGGGAACTGCCGCTATTGCCAAGGGGGGAGAGCCAATCTGTTGCTTATTACAGAGATCTATAACTCTGTTTCCTCGTCGTTGCAGCCCTGTAGTTAAAATTCAGCTCATGCATACATCTCGCTCTGCTGTTTATTGAATATGCAGCTCAAGCCACAAGCATTTTCTCTCTCAGGTGTCTGTGGAGACCTTTTTCAAAGGAATGCAGGTCTAATAACGGCATTGTGTCTTAAACGGGAGCCATTATCAGAGCCCCTCCTAGCCCTCTGAGCGTCCTGCGCGCAAGTCGAAGGCCGGACCCGGTTGCGTGTGGCGGATCGTCACGAACAGACCAACGCGTCTCCCTCGTGATGGGCTCGTCCGCTTCTGGGACAGCTGTGTTACCTGCCCACACATCAACGGAGTGGCTTGTATTTGCATCTCGGCATAAAAAGCTTTGCAGTGTATCGATATGCTAAACCCGTAATCAAGTTAAATCTGGGTTCCTTATGGAGCCTGGAGCATCAACTAGGCCTAATGGATGCCTGCTGCCCCTGAACACATCCGCCTGTGCACGCATCTGTAACCCCTTCCTTCCTCACGGTGAAATGCAAATTAGTGTTTAGATCATTAATACTAGTAATGGTTCTGGAATATGGGGGAATGGAATAAAAAGTCATGTCTGCTTCACACTGGATAACTTCACAAGCCACTTTACGGAGAGGAGGGGCTGAGCGACCGCTTGAAAGGCAGGTGTGTTTCGGTGAAGTTTCCCGGTGAAGGTCAACACCGGCCATTTCCACAAACACAACATTGCACTTTCAATGAGAAATGGGCAGAAACGAACACGATGCTTCAGGCCGAGAGGGAGATACGAAAGTGGAAGACTAGAAGCAGAAGTGACTGCTCTGAAAATCTGTCATTGTGAGAAATATCCCACTCAGGGGCAGATATTAACGCAAAGGTGGGGAAATGAGCCACACGTTGTTAAAAAATGCGGATCAAATGTGGTCTCTCTCTCTCTCACTTAACTCCCTACAGGAATGCAATAAATTAGCTCTGCAATATCTCTGTCACTTAACCGCTTTGCTCTCTCGTTGCTGCGGTGGAATTTAATGCATTGCGGGAACTGGGCAAATGTGGCTATTGGCCACCGGCAGCGCATCTCTGAGTTTGCAGCCAATAGTATTGTAGAATAGTCGGCACAGAGCTCAACTCCCGCCCCCCCGCCAGCCACTGATATGACAGCAGCCAGACTTCTCTAATAACCCGTCTTACGTTTCGTTAAGGTGCTGAGAGGCCCTGTCAAGGTGCTCAGACTGATTAATGGCCTAACGTCAGCCCCTGGATTAATGACTTGTTTTTACAACGTCTGCACCAATCATTGCACTAATTACCCACGCTGTCACCACACAGGGACAGTGTAGTCATAAACAAGTCCCCCCCACCATCACCATGGCCACCAGCGCCTCGCACACCCTGCTTACTTCCAAGCTACGCTGCTATGCGTCCCCGTGCCGAAACGCAGTTCAGCTGGTGACCAGGTTGTTTAGACTGTCGAAGGGAAAGAGGGTAGAGGGGGGGATCATGTGACTGCAGGGCACAGTTTGGGTCAGAGAGGGTGAGGGGCGCTTGGCTGTGGCACTGTTTGAGCCAGTTCTGGTGGGGCTTGTGTATCAGGACTGATCAGCCATTCTGCGCAGGTCGAATGCCTCTGAGTATCATCGTAATAACGTCAGAACTCTAACATTGTTTAAAATTTCCTCGTGCAATCCTGCTCATTTGCATGTATTAGACATGATGAATCTCCGTTCTTGGCAAAGCCGGTGAGAAACCCTCTGACAATAGTGTGTGTGCAGTAATAACAGCTCACCCCAGGACACAGCGAGGCACTTATTTTCTCCAATTTAAATAAAGTAATCTTTCTATTATAGAAAGGGTATTTTGCCTGTGTGAATCATTGAACCCCACAAGGATATATACGATTCTGGGATATAAAAACACGCCCACACACCCACATGCACACACACGCACACACTTTGTAAAGGAATGCCATCACTCCCCAGACCAGATAATGTTTCCAGCGGCGAGGCCTGCTACTGAGAGAGGAGCTGAGAGATATTTTTAGGAAGAAGAGGTAGATAACCCGCTCCCCGCTGCGCGTGCCTCTGAGCACAGCTCCTGGAGTCGCACGGGAATTAATTAAAATTTCACCAGGAGGAAAAAGAGGCTGATCAATTTCAGCACCAGGCCGCCGGCTCCCTGTCAATGCCCGGCTGGAAACGGCTGCTGTACTTCCCGTGATTGTGCCGCTGCGTGGTACTTACCCCTCTCCTCCTAGTCTAATTCCTTCCCTGACCCCCCCAACTCTGTTCTTGAGCTGAAACCACTAAGAAAGAAAGACTGAAATCCTTGCAAAATAAGTATCTGCGCTTTTGTCCAACAAAGCAGGCAGTGCTGTCTTGTGTTTTGGCTGTTAGTCAAAGCAGTCTGGAGAAAAGGTTTTCATTAATTATTATTTTAAATAATAATACATTTTCAGAAGCTCTATCCTATGGAGTCAGTGCGAGAGAGAGAGAGAGAGAGAGAGAGAGAGGATGCTGGGCAGATGAGGGGGGGCTGAAGTAGGAGAGTAGATTAGATCCCCCCCTTCACTGATTGCTCAAGGACACAGCTGTTTTCTTCCAGCTGTGCCACTCTGCCCTCAGGTGCCCCCGACTCCTCACTGGTGCCCCTCTTCTCTGTGTAAAATCCCAGCAGGAGAGTGTCAAACAAGGGAAATGAAATCAGGGGAAGAAAACAGAAAAGCAGGATAGGCACCGTGAAAAACGAAGCAAAATATTGGTACATTATTTATAAACAGAATATACATTATATATACAGTTGTTATTATTATTATTAGTAGTAGTATTATTATACATTGATCTGGCAGATGCTTTACTCAGACATATAAACATTAAGCCCCAAGACAAAATAATTCCTGCCATTGCGATTTGCGATGTTAGCGTTAGACCAATAGTTGCGCTTGAGTACTGATCTCTGGCTACACAGATGAGGTCAGCTGATCAATACCTCAGGTGCCCTCCATGTTTGTCTACATTAAAAAAATGAAATTGAGCTGCAGAAACTTGAACAAAGAGCACAAGTGACTCGGGGTCTCACAAGAAACAAGAAAACTGTGATGCGAGTAAAGAAATGAACCGGGTTAATTCACGGTGCCTTCCCACTTTATTCGTAAAAAGTGCCTTGGACACAGTCATCAAAGACTGAAGCCAGAAGTGAACAGACAGTGCCGCGCTGCTATGGATTTTAAAATCTGTTGTGTCTGAATCGGCTTAGAAGACACAGACAGAAACACAAACAAAAACAGGACTGTACGATTTTGAAGCACGACCAAGAGACATTTTTAGACATCAGATGAAGAGAGACAGCTGCTCCCGTAGTGAGTGCCAGGGTCTGAGCTCAGCCACACTGGCAGCCTATAGCAGCCTTTATTCCCCCCCTGCCTCAGTCACTGCAGGTGACCCCCGCAGAGGTGGCACCGGTGATTAGGTCCAGCACAGTACAGTTCTGCAGGGAGGCACCTCTCCCCAACCACTGGCGTGACATCAGTGTGATCAGGTGTGCCCCCGAAATGTTGAGATGTCACGCATGGGAATCACTGTAGCTAAACCATTCAAAATGCTCACTAAACCACCGGTATATATAACCATTAGACCTACCTTCATCTGTACCCCTAATTAAAAATTCTCTCTGGAAGATTTCCTACTTTTGTATTTTTTAAATGTTCATGAAATGCTGAAACATCCAAATATTCAGTTCATACAGTTATGGCAATTAATTAGACTAATTATAGCGTACCGTGATACAATTTTCTAATTTCACACAAGATAAAAAAATGAACTAAAGAACAGCATTAAAACAGTTACACAACTCTGGCAAGAACCTGACCGATTTTACTGACACATTTTAGATTTTTGCTGAAAGTTTCTACCTGTGGTTTAAAGACTGCATTCTAACTTCCAAAAATGCTGCCTTTGCACAAAGCTCACAATAAGGGGCACTTAAGCATGCTGAAGATGACGATATTGCATCATTGTCTCCATTTTGAAACTCCTCAATAACCAAATGAGTGGGATGAGTGTTACCACTTTGTAGACTAATGACAACCCAGTCAAAGTCAGGCAGAATATGGATGCAGAGGACCTTGTGACCCACCCACCAGCACCAGGAGAGAGCAGCACTGCCCTACTGACATCACTGTCCCAATGATATCACTGACATCACTGACATCACTACCCAGCTGACATCACCGACATCACTGACATCACTGCCCCACTGACATCACTGCCCCACTGACATCACTGACATCACTGAACTGACATCACTGCCCCACTGACATCACTGACATCACTGACATCACTACCCAGCTGACATCACCGACATCACTGACATCACTGCCCCACTGACATCACTGACATCACTGAACTGACATCACTGCCCCACTGACATCACTGACATCACTGCCCCACTGACATCACTGACATCACTGAACTGACATCACTGCCCCACTGACATCACTGACATCACTGCCCCAATGACATCACTTTCCCACCAACATCACTGCCCCACTGACATCATTGCCCCAGTGACATCACTGCCTGGATGACATCACTGACATCACTTCCCCACTATTTAATCTCCACATTTTATCTCATGTTTTGCATTCTCTAAATTACTTCATAAATGTCGGCTGGCCTGTAATAGAGTCAGAGGTAATATAATCAGCTGAGCCACTTTCCCACAGATCGCTTGTCATCAGGGCTGCGGTAAACACTACATTAATGAAATCATCAAAGCTTCAGATCGCGCAGTCGGCCATGTGACCCAGTGACTCCCTCCAAGACATCTAATAAGCCGCCTTCCACCTCTCCTTTATTAATTCCTTTATTTTATTTTATTTTCGTCTCCCTCACAATTTGACTGTCAGATTCTCAAAAGCTCTTAATTTAATTTCTCTAAAATTAAATTAAATTAAACCATTTTTTTTTAAATAAAGGATGACCAGGCTGTCTGTCTCAGCTTATTAAGATGGCGGGCGGTGGGATCAGACAAAAGGCTGCCAGTGCTTGGGCCTCCACACTCCCGGTCCCTGGCTCGGGCCTTCAATTATTATTGATCACCACTGCCTTGGCCAGCTGCGGCTGGAAACCCATCTGCATCAGTTATCGCGGCCGGACTCGGCACTGAGGTGCGGGCATGACCTCATATTATTAATAAGACTATAATAAGATATTCAGATTTGTTGAGAGTGAGACAGGAGGGGGGTTTCATCACCATGCCGCACTGAGCATAACTGATCGGTGATAATCCGACTGTGGTTTTTAATTAGATCGTGTCACGAAAGCCAGGAGTCGATCCTCCGCTATACAGAGAGAGAGAGGCAGAGAAATGACAAGTCAGAGCCCATCAGTACCACCCTGCTCAGTGCCCGCTCTGCGTTCAGATGCAACGCACCTCATTTCTGCACTCCCCTGCATGGAAATCGCCAGGGAGAGGGCTGTGCCAAAGGCTCGCTCTGCACCTGTCAGTCTAAGGGAGAACGAGTCCTGGAGAGTCTAGTCTCTCAAGGCGGAGAAAAACCTCCAACAGCGCGACTCTCACCCAGACCCCCCACTGTTGGCTACTGGCCCCCTGCCGCAGTCATTAGCACTCTGTGAGCGATTACCGCTCCCCACACCTCCCACAGTAAGCCATCCATTATCCTCCCTATCGCTGGGAATAAATGGCTCGGTAAAGACATGTTTTTTCAGTCTTTTTTTTTTTTTCTTCTTTAAGAGCAGGAAGCAATGCAGTATGGCTGAGCTGCTGTGAACACGGCACTTATCAGCTCCACAAAGGCAGAGCCTGGGACTTTCCCTAAAGATAAACCGGTACCTAAGTTTGTACATTTTCTTTTCCCATGACGTGAACACCTCTGCACACGTGGCAAACTTATTTCGAGGAAAGTACCTCCACACCCCTTCCATTGCTCTGCAGAATTCTACAGGGTTTGACTCCGCTGAGCACACGACTCGGCAAACAAAATAACTCGCTGTGCTGTACTTTCCAAAATGTATCACGCGATCATGAAAATGGCACTGCTTTCAGTTCCAAGAGTCAAACCGGCGCTTCATCACTTATTTACATCGTTCTGTGTGCCTTTACATCATGCCTGAAAAGCCGCCTTGTCCTGGTGGAAGTGAACGAGGACACGCAAGACATTATACATAATGTACAGCAGAGCAGCCTGCCACATGAAAGATTAACCTTGGGCATGATCCTCGAGGGCCGGGGCATGAGAGACCTGCAGAAGGAGAGCAGAGGCAATTCCACGGCCCACGCACTGCGACCGCGTGACCGATGGGGAAGCAACATGGCAATGGTCCTAAACTTCTTGTAAAGCCAGTGTCCTCTCTTTCTCTCCTTCTCTCCCTCTGTCTCCCACTCTCTCAGGTGTGGTCCATGGACGGCTACTACAAGGGCCGGCGCGTCCTGGAGTACCGCACCCTGAACGACTTCATGAAGGGTCAGAACTTCGTGCAGCACCTGCTCCCGCACCCCTGGGCCGGCACGGGCCACGTGGTCTACAACGGCTCGCTGTACTACAACAAGTACCAGAGCAACATCGTCATCAAGTACCACTTCCGCTCGCGCAGCGTCCTGGTGCAGCGCAGCCTGAACGGCGCCGGCTACAACAACACCTTCCCCTACTCCTGGGGCGGCTCGTCCGACATCGATCTCATGGCGGACGAGAACGGGCTTTGGGCCGTCTACACCACCATCCAGAACGCCGGCAACATCGTGATCAGCCGCCTGGAGCCACAGAGCCTGGAGATCCTGCAGACGTGGGACACGGGCTACCCCAAGCGCAGCGCCGGTGAGTCGTTCATGATCTGCGGGACGCTCTACGTGACCAACTCACACCTGGCCGGGGCCAAGATCTACTTTGCCTACTACACAAACTCCTCCAGCTACGAGTACACGGACATCCCCTTCCACAATCAGTACTCGCACATATCCATGTTGGACTACAACCCGCGCGAGAGGGTGCTGTATACTTGGAACAATGGCCACCAAGTGCTCTACAACGTCACGCTTTTCCACGTCATAAAGACTTCGGGAGACGCGTAAGACACACTGTAGGACCTCCCCCCCATAAACAAACCCCCCAGCCCCTATCTGCCCCCCCTACACATCCCCCGCCACCCCACCCCACCCCGCAGCGGAGGACGGAGGCACCCGGACATTTTTTTTTTACATTTCAAATCTAAATAGAGTGCTATTATTTATAAACTGAAGGGGAAAAAAAATAATATTAAAAACTAAAAACTACTACAAGAACAGCGTCCAGAAATAAAGAAAAAGACAAAGAACTTTCTTCTTTCTTTTCTGTTTTTTTTTCTTTTCTTTTTGTGGTCAGTGCGCATGGTTCTTTTTTGTGACAAGAAAATAAATATCTACCTTTGTCATTTAACAGCCTGTTATTTATTTTCTCTTTTTCACTGCTTCGCCCGTCAGGTATAATCTGTCCGTCACTGTGTAGCCGGCGACAGCTCTACGTTGTGTATTGTCAGAAAGATGATTTTCTTCTAATTCACAACAGAATATATAGATTTCAGGGACAATAGGCGGCGGCAGCGTGTATTGAATGTAAGGCAGTGGCTGTGATGTTTATCTTCCCCGGTTTGGCTCCCGCATTTGGGTGGTGCATGGATCAATTCACACTTTCTTAATCGCATAAGACAACCGAGATGCCAGCAGCAGTGCCCTTCTGGCCCCGACACAGATCGATAGCTCTGTGATCTAAAGGACATTAGTTTGTGTTTTTGTAGTCATCAGCTTGCTGCACATCATTCTGTTTTCAATGCAAAGTTTTTTGTCCAAAAGGGTTAAATAAAAAAGAATTATATACAGTATATAAAAAAATAAATAAACACGCACTAAATGAAGATATGAAGCCAGCAGGCACTGTTTGAAATTTCACTGCTGAGCGATCAGGAATCTCACGTTCTGCAAAAAGCCTCTGAGGATCCATGTGGAGACCCACGGGCCCACGCTGTCCGAACGCGTTTAGTGCCGCCACAGCGAGAGACGAGGAATCCCCCGCCTGGACGTCCAGCTGCTTCCTGTCGGGAGAGGCGCAGTTTATTCCCCAACATCACGTCCCCACACCTCCCCGGGCAGCAGCAAATCCAGTGCACTGCGCCGTTGATTCGAACAGACAGCACCGGCGCCGGTCGCCCCGACACGATCGCACACCACACTGTCCCACAGTGCCGAGTTTCAGAGCTCTTTATGTATACAATTTGTCTTAAAAAGAAGTTGAGTAGTCAGGACAGCGTCAAGAAGGCTTGCGTGCAAAAAAGTAAATAACCCCCCCAACAGCTTTTAAGCGAAGCCTGGTTCACAAGTTTCCTCATTCTCAATCTGTTGCCAAGAGAGCTGCCGCACAGGGATGCGAATGTTTGCAACACAACTCTGTGTGAAGAAAGGAGATCACACAAACACATGTTTTTTTTATAATAATAATGATCACGCAGGGCCTGATGTACTTGCTCGTGGGGAAGGCTGAGGTTTATGCCGTGGAGTGGGTGCATTATGGGAAAACTAGTCCACTGGTAACATTGCCGGAGGCTTGATTTAATATGAGAAGATGCTTTTCTAAGCAGCGTTTAAAGCTCTGGGCCGGGCGGACAAACGGTGGCTGTCTTAGAAACCGGCGCCCTGTCATCGCTCAAGTTTTATTGCCGAGATTTCCCCTCGTATCCATCACTGCACACCACACTGATTGAATTCAGGATTAATATGGCTGGAGGAGCTATTTTCACTTCCACAGCGATGTATTTTTTTTTTCTTGTGATAATTCAATAACAAATTATTTACTAGACAGCCTTAAATTAACATTTACCTCAGAGGAACTAATGGTCCAGGCCTAGATTTTAAAGCACACATTGTTGCGATCAGAGTGCATATTCATGTTAACACTGCCAAAGTACAAATAACACTTTTAAGCCTCTCCCAGGCCTTTCATGCTCAGTTTGTTTCTATATTCGAAACCTTTTTTCTACGTTTTCAGTTTCCTCTTTCCAGTAACACGTGTACAGCCATGTGCAGACCGATGGGCGGCAGGTGCATGAATCGGTGGTTGTGATTGGCTGGGAGAACGATGGCAGTGAAAGATGTCATAGAATGGTGACATTCAGGGGGGGCACCGATTGGCTGAGCAGGGATAAGTGTTCACCCCTGAAGATGAGCTGTGTGTGCGATGGTGCAGATTGTGCGGTCCTGGCCACCTCTCGCTGTGTGGAAGGACGAGGGGCTGTCCATGGGCTTTTTAAGCAGCAGAAAATAATCCTTGGGAAACACAAGAGCGAAAGAACTTGGTGCAGTTAAATATACTTTAATTTAATCGGTGGATTTTCATATTTATAGGTGTTTCTGAGTAAAATCTGTCCTGCGCTTCCTCCTGTGAAGACTTGCTTTTTTCACATTGGAAAGTATAGTTTCCTTAAGAAATACACATACAAAAAAAGTAGCATGCCCAAATCAAACCTATCAAAGGCTCTGTGACACTTGATGACACCGCGGCGCCGTGATTGGACCCCAGTAGATGTGTGCTGACTTCTGAAGCTCCGTACCAGCTGTCACGTAGCGCCACATAACATCTGCTCCCATAAAATCACGCGAGCTGAGAGATTCTGCCGGAACGTACATCTGCACCACAGAGAGAGAACCCGCCATGGTTTTATTAGCAGGTCAACCTCGTTTGGCAGGCATATCGCTGATATTAATAAAAGTAGAGATAATGTCACGCATGGGGAGAGGTACAGCTGCCACGCCATTCTGGTGACGCAAGAATGCAGAGAGCTGTGTGTGACATCTCAGACCCCGAACTGGCGACAAAGTGCTCATGGAAATGCGACTCCAACTCCGTCAGTTTATGAAGTTTATTCCCCTCCTTCCATTTCTTTTTTTGCCCTGCCTGCCCCCTTTGTATTGTTTTCCAATGTGTGCATTGTTGTCTTTGTTAGTCACCTATTCCAGCCGATGGCACTTTTCTCAGC
The DNA here is from genome assembly GCF_036373705.1 of Amia ocellicauda. NCBI lineage: Eukaryota > Metazoa > Chordata > Actinopteri > Amiiformes > Amiidae > Amia > Amia ocellicauda. The sequence goes on from NC_089856.1 coordinate 1,636,160, forward strand.
GCAGAAAGCAGGAGGTCGGGCGCAGTCCAATCCCGACTCGTTTTGCGTTAACCGTGCAGCACATTTAGGGACACACAAATTGCGGGACAGCATGTACCCTGACAAGAGGGTGGGCTGGGCTGGAATATGAATCTGCTCATGCCTTGCTAATTAACTTTCCCGACTTGACACAGACGTGCGTATCAACCGACAGCAAAGTTTTAAAACGCATTTGAAAAGTCTTTCTGACAAAAGCCGTTTGGTAATTACAAAATATTTAATCCCGGGTGGATTTGCAGGGAGATCAAGCTCCGATCAAGCGCTGAAACCAAATCCCGCAGGGCAACCTGAAATCCTCCTTTCTCTGCGGCGCCGGGGAGTGGGGTGGTGGCAGGACAATCGTCGTGATGACACATTTACAATTCACGCCGCAGTCGTGCTCAGTAGAGCTGAGCCAGAGAGCTTGCTAATGATAGTTATCTGTTAGGAGGTCTTAGGATATGATGCATTTATTGTGACAACTATCGCTTGGCTAAAGCTGCCGAGGTCCAACAAAGAAAATGCACAGGAATAGAAAAAATAAGCACTCGCTGGGAGGGCACAGGATCCGAGCATTTGCATAGATCCTAATATTAAAACCTTTGCTATTTAATGGTAGTGTGGGATCTTACACATGGAGCACACCAAAGCACTGCAAGCTTGAGTCTCATGTTCCAGCCCAAAGCTGCCGCAGTGAAAAGAGGACAGTGACAGCCGCAGACCCGATTCGATCTCCCGGGTCCCAAGAGAGGTTGGGGGTCTCGCAGAGGAGAAGGCTTTTCTCACAGCGTTGTGTTACCCTCCTGTGCACTGTTTTAATAAGGGACATCCTTAACCATCTGAGCAAGGGCTGTCGAACAGTCCTTGTCCACAAAGGTTGCACCGTGTGGGGGTGCGAGCGGTCACAAGCTACACAGGTAAATAGATAGATAGATAAAAAACCTACAATGCATTTCTATGTTGCAGGCTCAGCAGACAGCCAGTGCTCATTTATTCCACATCCTCTCCTCTCCCTGCCAGTTAAGCATTGCGGACGCACAGTGGGCAAATCAAACGCCATTAGTTAATCTAGCCCGGGCCAGGACACGCATTTCTCCCAACCCATTAGCTGACCAAAATTGGTTCATTCGGATCCTAATGAAATCCGTGCGTGGCGAACGGCACAAGAGATGATCTCCTCTGTCTGGTTAGGAGCCGCTGCGACGCCCGTCTGTCAGCCGCGCCAGGCCGAGGAAGAGCGATGGCGCAGAGTGACTTTGAGCGCAGGCGTGCGTTGGCTGTGGCGCGGACGATAAGGAGACACGAGAGCAGGCAATCACTCGAGCTCTACAAAGAAGGTGATTGAGCGGAGAGAGCTGTTTTTGTTTAGAGTTCAAACAAATGAAGATTGTCTATCGAGCCGACAAGTGAATTGCGAGGGAAATCACCCTGAAGATTTTACCACAACAAAGTCGGCTCTGGGGAGGTTGGTTTCCTCCAGCCGTCGATTCCCTTTTGCAGCACTTTACTGGCCCAATCTGCAAACCCCACACAGACACGTTTAATATTGATCACACCCCCGGGCTGTGAGCCGCGGTCGCCCCAGAGAGGGAAGGCCAGCGCAGGGGCAGCTTTACAGCCAGGGCTAACTGCCGCATTTTACATTTACACTGCACTTTAAAAACTGCATTAGTCAAACAGTTAAAGGTATTATTATGTAATATTATAGTAATTATAATTGTAATAATTATCATCTTAATTATTATTGTTGTTGTCATCATTATCATCGTTAATTCATTATTATTAAACATATTAGTGATAATCATAGCTATCACATAGCTGTTGTTATTACTATTGTGAGTTGTGCGGAATGAAACAAGCCTGTCTTCATAATAATGACAACAGAAAGGATCTCTGTATCTCCATCAGTTTCTCCATGGCCTCCGCAGTGCGATGTGCACCCATCCGTGCAGCACGCCTTCTGCTGCGCGGTATATAAACGGCGTAGTTCATTCGTTTTATGGCCACTGGGTCCTTCCTCCAGGGGCAGCACCAAGCACATAAAAGCGCACTTTAATGTTCCTCCTGCGGGGGGTTCCATAAAAGATGTCGCACTGCTCAGCTTAATTAAAAAACAAAAGGAAGAAAGTGCCGAAAATTGCATATAACTGGCAAAGCCTCCTTGTGTGTGAATACTAGATTCTATCCCCCCTCTCTCTCTCTCTCTCTCTCTCTCTCTCTCTCTCTACACATCACAAAATCTTTACCCATAAACCTGTCACTCGCCGGCGGAGATGGGAAATGATCTTGCCATCGAGGTGTATTCATCCCCCTGCCTGTCCTCGTTTTAGGGCAACTTGTCCCTGAGTTACAGCAGCCAATCAGACCTCGGTGATGTCATGAACACAATGACACAGCTCTGAGCCCTGATAGGAGCAGCTGACCACAGCCATCTGTCTTCATTTACCAGATTTATGAACGGCTCCTGACGAGCGCTGTGTTACGCTGCCTGTCAAGATCTGCAGGTTGCTATTAGCTCATTGATCCGAGGACCTGATCAAACAGGACCGTGAATCCCCCGTGCATCACAGTCTATCACTTTAAGTTATTAGTTCCAAAGAGCAACATGTCTCTTTAAAGAAACCTCTCTGTCAACTCTCATCTCTGACGGTGTCCTCGCTCAATTTCCATGCGAGACTCTGCAGGACAAATTAAAACTAATTAAAACTACAAATCGAATCACTCTAGACTCCTGCCACATGCGGACATGTCTTGTGGGGTTGTATCTCGACTACTTGGCTGTGTAGAAACTCGAGATAAAACCCTTTTTCAGTTTTTTCAGGGGTCTTCAAATGCCACACGCGCACATGCTGGTTTTGCGGTCCTTACACTTTTAAACAGCCATTTAAAAAAATGTAATTAGAAGCATGGCCTTCATCTGGTCCTTGCTATACATTTGATTCAAAGTCAAACATCTGAAATTTGCAGCAGGAAAATCTCGGCGAAGGAGAACTCCACATACGGTTCCAGCGACAGCCTCGCTCTCGGGGAAAATGGGGAAATTGCTCTGTGAGAACAGGCACACGTGTGAGGCGTTCAGCACGGCAACAAAGCCACAGGTGCTCTGATAGCAGGGCTGAATTAAATGCATTCTGCGCCCCGCTGATCCCACTTGCAAGGGTCACCAATCTGAATATTCTCTAATGGAAGCAACGGGAGGGAAAAGAAAAGTGAATGCATGACAATTTTCCATTCATCTATTTCCACAGAGTGCTCTTCCTGTTTTTTACCTCGCGGTCCGCTCTGCTGTTAAGGGCCTATTTGTAAAGCAGGGGGTCTGACAGGCACGCAAGCTATTCTATACCCCTCACCTCCAGGTGCCCTGATAACAATAATTACTGGTCCAACCCCTTTCGTTATTATGAATGACGTATTTAGTCATGACGCCTTTATTCCACCAGCCAACATTCATGGATTACAAACCTTCTGACAAGTCCTTTTGACTTCTGTTTCTCTTTTGTTTGATTTCGACACCTCATTCCAAGCAGACAGCGTCTTCAGATCCATCCTCTGAATAACTTTAAACCTCACAGAGTCAAATGGGACAGAACAAGTCAAAAGTCACAATGTGTGCTAAAGTTATAGGCTTCTATAAGAGAGGAGGTAAAGTTATTGAAACGCAATGCATTGTGGGGGCAGGGAAGGCCTTGTGTCATTGTCACAGGAGAGCGTGTGTGAGTCAGTGCCATCACAAGAACTGGCACAATGTGGAATATGCAATTGAGAGGAACAAAACAAACGGAAGGAAGAGTTGAATGGGAGTGCGGTGATACAGAGCACATCAACACACAACAGATGCTCCACAACATTATTCAAATTACATTAAAAAAAACAGGAAAAACAGTTGAGAAAGAAAACGTTGAGAGACTGTTAAAATAGTTTGATTCAGTTTAACGGGAATGACAAAGGTAGCTATAGTGTTACAGTTACACAGTGTGGGCGCAACTCAAAAGCACCCCCCACCTTCCGTTTAAACAAACGGACACTGGCGTTCAATGCTCTCAGCTCATACGGTTTGTGAGCCGAAGCACAGCCGGCAGCGGAGATTGCGTCGGGCGAGAAGATCAGGCTTCAAAGGAAGTCATGGCAATTATGAGATGCTCAATGATTGAACAGAGGCAACTGGAGGACAGTCAAGCCACGCTCAAGAGGGGAGGAGAGTCCCACCGGCAACAGGCGGCTGCTGTCTTCACAACAGGATCCTGAAGCTTGTAAAGATTTTAGATACCTAGCTGGACTCCTCCTTCCTTGGCCCCATGGCTAGCCTACATGAGGACAAAGTTGAATACTGTAGACTGTAACACGACATGTCTTTCTATCCTGACCCGCTGTAGTTGGGGGACGAAGGGGTTCAGCGAGATTCAGGGCCATGAACAACAGCAGATCGATTAAATAAGTAGAACCGCAGGTGCTGATGAGAAGCGGAAGAACCTAGAACTTAAGAACATAAGAAAGTGTCCAATCGAGAGGAGGCCATTCGCCCCATCGTGCTCGTTTGGTGTCCATTAATAACTAAGTGATCAAGGATCCTATCCAGTCTGTTTTTGAATGTTCCCAAATTGTCTCTTCAGCCACATCGCTGGGGAGTTTGTTCAGATTGTGACGCCTCTCTGTGTGAAGAAGTGTCTCCTGTTTTCTGTCTCGAATGCCTTGAAGCCCAATTTCCATTTGTGTCCCCGGCTGCGTGTGTCCCTGCTGATCTGGAAAAGCTCCTCTGGTTTGATGTGGTCAATGCCTTTCATGATTTTGAAGACTTGAATCGAGTCTGGCTCTGGAGGCCACCACGACGCCCTGACACTGAGCCCTATTTTGGTTGTAGTCGTCAATTTGGTTTCCAAGTGTGTCACGGTCCCGGCCAGATAACTCCCGCCTTCCCAGGGTGCCCGAGCTTTAACTGGCGTGAAATGATTATTAATAGTTATTGAGAGCCTGCATTTTTGCCGCCACACAAGGGTATCGATCGAGATGTGATGAGAAATGGCTGGGAATCGTCTCTACTGCGGAGCCCTGTGACATTTCGGCGGCGGTCGGCAGCTGATTGCGAACGGGCTCAGTCCCTTGCATCGGCACGCACGGACCGCCACATTGCAGCCTAAATAAATCATTTTTAAGCCAATCAATACGCAGCAGCACGCAACATGCCTGGCGTACACGATCAATGCCTTCTGTTAGGGCCCCCCTCTGAGGAGGAGGGGGGGTTGAGTGAGAAGTGACAGAAGGATAGAATCTCTCAGATGAAAGACAGCTTTCCCTCCCAGGTCGAATTCAAGGGACAGAAATTAAATTAAATAACCACAAATAACTGGATTAATGCACATATGTGTGATTCTGTCCTAGCTGTTGGTAAATAAAGTTTTTCTTGGACATTGGTACCCCCTATATTGCTACATCTCTTCAAAGCAGCCACAATTAAGAAGCCTCACAAATTTCACTCAGATCACACACACTCACACACCCCATCATAACCGGACACACGCATGCACTCACACCAACACACAGACAGACGCATCCTGCCAGACACAAAATAGTTATTTTATTTTTGTTATTATTTCCAGGAAGGATCAAATCTTAAGTGGACCGACACAGCAAATACTTTAGTTTTCATTGTTAGCTGAAAGCACCCTAATATTCCAGTGAACTGGGGGCCTGATTAAAACAAAACAACAACAAAGAAAACTGCTCAATATGAGCGAGCAGCTCACAGGACACAGGGTTATGATGGAAGAGGGTTGTATGCGAATGTCAAGGAAATCAAGAGCAGAAACTCAACATGAAAGCTGAACAATTAACTGTGATTTGCCGTCCCCGGAGATCGTCCTTGTGTATGTTCGGGTTTAAATAATACAAGCGTCCCCAGTCTTCCTTCGACGGACAGAATACGTGTGGTTTGCGCTTTGTTCTCTCCAGAGAGCAGACGAGACAGGAGGAAAGATCAGATCTCCAATTGAGTTTCCAAATTGTCCATTTGATGTAAATTGTCCGGGACAGATCCCCTCGGCCCTGACGGACCCGTAAGTGTGTGTGCGTATCCGTTCTCCCGTCAATGATTACACTGCCTTTCCTGTTTAAAAAAATAAGCATTTCTTTCCCCTGGATGGGCTAACCACACCGCAGAGCTGGAAACCCTTTAGAGCCTACATTATAGCATGAATATTTCATGGGCCGCTCCATTTCTAAGGTCCTTATGTCAACCCTGTTTATGTTTAATGTCTTCTGTGAATGTACGAGGAAGGTTCACATTTAAAGCATCAGCTGGCCTTTTACCCGTCAGGGGAACAACTGGATCTTTGGGGCAGATTCCTCTACTTTCGGTGCAACAGGCACCCCTGGGGGTTCTTGGGCACCTGCAGGGTCATGTGGATAGTTCAGAGGATATGTGTAACGGTCCCTCTTGCTGGTACGAGGGTTGAAAACAGTGAACAGCTAGTGACTCTAACTTTGGTCACCATGCGCGCACCATTTCTATCAGACAAAGATGCTAACAATGCATCTGAAGGGGATGAAAATACAGCTCTGGAAAAACTAAGAGACCACTGCAAAATGATCAGTTTCTCTGGTTTTACTATTTATAGGTATGTGTTTGTGTAAAATGAACATTTTTGTTTTATTTCATAAACTACTGACAACATTTCTCCCAAATTCCCCCCCAAAATATAGTCATTTAGAGCATTTATTTGCAGAACATGACAACTGGTCTAAATAACACAAAAGATGCAGTGTTGTCAGACCTGGAATAATGCAAAGAAAATAAGTTCATATTCATTTGTAAGCAACACAATACTAATGTTTTAACTTAGGAAAGAGTTCAGAAATCAATATTTGGTGGAATAACCCTGATTTTCAATCACAGCTTTCATGTGTCTGGCAGTCTTTCACACTGATGTTGGGTGACTTTATGCCACTCCTGGCGCACAAATTCAAGCAGCTCTGCTTTGTTTGATGGCTTGTGACCATCCATCTTCATCTTGATCACATTCCAGAGGTTTTCAATGGTGTTCAGGTCTGGAGATTGGCTGGCCATGACAGGGTCTTGATCTGGTGGTCCTCCATCCACACCTTGACCTGGCTGTGTGGCGTGGAGCATTGTCCTGCTGGAAAAAACAATCCTCAGAGTCGGGGAACATTGTCAGAGCAGAAGGAAGCAAGTTTTCTTCCAGGACAGCCTTGTATGTGGCTTGATTCATGCATCCTTCACAAAGACATATCTGCCCGATTCCAGCCTTGCTGAAGCACCCCCAGATCATCACCGATCCTCCACCAAATTTGACAGTGGGTGCGAGGCACTGTGGCTTGTAGGCCTCTCCAAGTCTCCGACTAACCATTAAATGACCAGGTGTCGGGCAATGCTGAAAACTGGACTCATCAGAGAAGATGACCTTACTCCATTCCTCTACGGTCCAATCCTTATGGTATTTTGCAAACCTCAGCCTGGCTCTTCTTTGCTTCTCATTGATGAAGGGGTTTTTTCTAGCTTTCTTCAGCCCTGCCCCTAAGAGCCTGTTTCGAACCGTCCTCGCTTCACACTTCACCCCGGCTTCTTTTTGTGGGTCACTTGATGTCATCCTGTGGTTGTTGAGTGACATTCGAATGAGTTGGCGCTCATCCTGGTCAGTGGAGAGTTGTTTTCGCCCTCTGCCGGTGTGTAGCTCTGTTGTCTCCTATTTTCTGCTGCTTATGAACCGCCGTCTTTGAAATTTTAAGGATGTAAGTAACCTGACGCTCACTGTATCTCTCTGCCAGTAAAGCCAGAATTGAACCCTTTTCCTCACTCAGAACTTTCCTTTTCAACTCTTTTGGCATGGTCAATAGTTATTTTTTGATTCCAATTACTTTTGAGGTACTACTAGCACTGTTTTTGCCACCCGGCTGGTCCTATTGCAAGAGGATAGTGATGACCACAGCAGTGGTTTTTATACTTTTCATCGTTAAATAAGATTTGGTTCAGGTGATCACCTAATCAGTACCTCATTCAGCTGTGCTCCACATGAACACAGCTCCCTCCGGGGGTCACCGTGACCCCCCAAACTCTCACTGCCCCACTGCGGATATCCGAGCGTGATTCACATTCACAGCTACCCACTTACAGTGTTCACTCGTCCGGCACCAAAACCCCTGCATGGAAAGATATACTTCTTGAATGTGGCATTCCAGTCAAGCATCTCCCTTCATAAATATTGCATGCATGTGTCCAAATGTTAGAACTCGTGTTTTATAATAATTAGGAATAATAATTAAAACATTATGCCCAGTATTAGAAGTCAAAGTGATAGTGTTCATGATTTTAGCCTGAGGTCTTTTGGGATGACCTTTAAATTAGAGAAAGATTAAGATCTAGCCTACACGGCTCCAGAAATGTTTTCTCCATTTACATATTCAATGTGTTAGTTAGTTATGTGTTTAATATACATGAGCTTAAAGAAGCCCATCCTCCCTCTGAAATAAAATAACTACACACAGTAGGGAAATAATGGAGATTACAAGATTGAAATCTTATCTTATGAAATTGATTGAAATTTTGAAATCTTATTGAAGTAAAACAAACAAGCATTCTGCATAAGGTGAGTTTTGCGTTGATCCAGTTTAAAAGTCTCAGAGAAGCCAAGGAAGGGGGGGTGAACATTGTTTAGCGCCGTGCTATAATATGACAGACTATGCTATATTGTTCTCATCTGTAAAGTCCTATGCTGTATTTTACTGTACTGTGCATTACTGTGCTGCATTTTACTGTACTGTGCTGTATTTGACTGTACTGTGCTGTGGTATACTGTACTGTGCATTGCTGTGCTGTATTTCACTGTACTGTGCATTACTGTGCTGCGCTGGGTTGCTCTCTGACCTCTGACATTAGTTGGGGGGGCTGGCGCCGGCGCTCTGGGTGTCTGATATCAGGCCCGCGCTGAGACCCTGTCACCTCGGATCGAATCATTTCCCTCCCTGTGTCCAAATGCCACCGCGTGACATTTCTCATCCGCTGTAGTGAAGCAGCCTCGTCTCAGACGGCCTCCCCTCCTCCCGTCTCCAGGGTACCCTGTGGACCATGGGAGTGGCTCGGACATCCCCCCTCCCTCCCTCTCTCTCTCTGTCTGTTTTCTTTTCATTACCAGGCTTCAAACATTATATATCTACTTTGTTGTGTTTCACAAAAGACCCAACCTGTAGCAATTTATATTTTTTCTTCTATCTCTCTCTCTCTCAGCTTTTTTTTCCCTGATCTTAAATGTGTTAGTTTCTTTTTTCGGTTTCTTTCTTCCACTGTTGTTCTCTGTACAAATTGTTTTCCCAATGCAGAACACGCAGGGATTTCGGCGTGTAATGTGTTTGTGCACAAAATTGCACCTAAACTAGAGACATTTTTGTTTTAATTATCACTTTTCCTGTCCGTTTTTGGTTTATTTATGTGTGCATTTTATTTTCCCACTTTTCCATCATTTTCCTTCCACTTCAATGAGTTGCTTTATATGCTTGACCAAAAAAAACTAACACAACCCCCCCCCCACCGTCAAAACAACATTAAATCTCAATTCACATTGTATTTTCTTCGAGGAAAAGGGAAGAGGAAGAAACAGAGGGGATTCAATGTCAACAAAAAGGTGAACCAAAAAAGTTCACCAACCCAGGCGTATGTCTGGATGAGAGCAAGAAAGAATAAATAAACGAACTAACAAATAAACCACTTGAGCAGGAAAGCCAACAGGACCGGAGATCCAGGCAATGTCTTGACAATGTCTGTACGGAATAAGTGAGCATAGCTCAGTTCCAGCACACACCCCTGTTCCATTTCAACACATTATATTCATTTCATACTCGTTTGCATTCAAATAAACGGAGGAGATGGCTCCCTAACCTAGCCACCAGGCCCAGTTTATTCACGATGAAATCAGGTGAAGCCGTGTTCCCTTCGCACTCTCATCCGCTCACCCCACACGTGCGCCAGGTTTCCTTATTGCAGTTTTTCAGTGCCCACTCCTCAACAAATGCTGCTCTTGCCTTTTTATTCCCAGGTTCTCATTCTTGGTCTAGCTTTATCTTAGGTTTGTAAACCACCAGTTGGATGCCACCCCCATTGCACCTGCCCAAGAAGCAGAATATGATGAACGAAAGAAAAGGATGGACGGACGAATAAATAAATAGCTAAGTAGACAACCAATCTCTTGTTACTGCTGAGAAAACACAGACATGACATTAGTTCCTAACTTACTCAGAATGGGGGAAAAAATAACAAATTTCACCACAACACTAGGGGAAAAATAAACAAAACCCCCTGATATAAATACAGCAAATGAGCTCTTTCTTCAAAATGCTGCACATTGGGGTCCAAAGTGGTGGATGAGTGTTTGCTTGCCAGAGCATTTTTTATTCGCGCAGCCTGCCTGCTCCGCCATTTAATAAGCATTCACTGTGGCTGCAGACACGGAGGGAAGCAATTATGAAGTAGCCTATGGGGTTCAGCTGGAATACCTAATTGGAGGAAGCTGTCAATCAGGAGCAGCACTGGAGATGGGAGCGAGCTCCGGAGAGCGTGTCTTCAGCTCTGCTCAGAGCTGCGGGATTTTCACTCAAAGGCAACAGCCGGCCTAGACATGGCGAGACGTGGGCTGCCCTGACAGCGTGGAGAACTTCTGCAACTGCGCCACATAACTTTTAACAATTGTTAATTAAGGCCAAACGCAGTGGAGACGTAAAGTTTTGCCGGACACCTGTTTCAAAACATCCTGTTTCTATCGAATAATGAAACATTCAATCACAGCCTTATTCGTTTTTAAAACCTGTTGATGATGATCATTCATTATATTGATTAATCTCATCATCATCATCATCATCACAGCCACCATCTTCTCAAACAGGAAGTACTCTTGAGAGGTGCATCGATTTTATCTACGGAACCGGCCGCTGCCAAAGCACTAAAATGTGACCAATTGCAAAAGGATGCGACACCTTTCTGTGCACCAACCAGAAAATTACAAGCAAGGGATAATTAGAAAACTATTGGAAATGCTGAATTCATTATCAGTTGGAGCTTTAATCAAATGGCTTTAATTAAACACGGGAGCTATAGGCAGCAGCCAGATAAGCGCGTGTGAATAAAGCGTTGACAGGAAAATTCGGGCTGAATATAAATGCCTTTTAAATCCTGGCATTAGCTTCTGCAGAACTAATTGAATTTTGTATGATAAGATGCCAGATGTATCACTGCTCGGGAAACAATATAAAAATCTAACGTATCAAGTGATCGCCTCCAAAGCCTGATCGTCCCGTAACGGTGTTGTACCGAGCTAGCCAGGCAGATACAATTAAACCCAGTGGCGGAAAGACTAAAAAAAACTAGGGATCCTGGGTTCTCTTGCACCATGAATGCATCGATCAAAAAGTGAAAGTAACTAATTAGCATATCCCAGTCCTCCCAGGGTAGAGTGACAAACGAGTCCAGTTTAGGAGCATCATTAAAAAACAAGAGGCACCTCGCCTTCGTGTATCACTCAAGCCCAGTTCTCAGTCACACATTTAAGATGCCTTGTCATCATCATAGACTTGTACAGATAAAGTCAATTAATAGATACACAAACTGAGCTGGCAGGGTGTAGAGACTTAATTTGCGAGCACGTTGGACACAGCTGTGAAAATTACACCTGGCCAGAACTGATCGCCCCCAACATGAGACTTCAAACATCAAGAGGCATTGAATATCTTAACATTGTACACAGAGCAGGTAATCGTTTTTGTGTCGTATCACCATTAGGATCAGCGCACCGTTACATAAGAACATAAGACAGTGTCCAATCGAGAGGAGCCCATTCGCCCCATCGTGCTCGTTTGGTGTCCATTAATAACTAAGTGATCAAGGATCCTATCCAGTCTGTTTTTGAATGTTCCCAAATTGTCTCTTCAGCCACATCGCTGGGGAGTTTGTTCAGATTGTGACGCCTCTCTGTGTGAAGAAGTGTCTCCTGTTTTCTGTCTTGAATGCCTTGAAGCCCAATTTCCATTTGTGTCCCCGGGTGCGTGTGTCCCTGCTGATCTGGAAAACCTCCTCTGGTTTGATGTGGTCAATGCCTTTCATGATGTTGAAGACTTGGATCAAGTCCCCACGTAGTCTCCTCTGTTCCAGGGTGAAAAGGTTCAGTTCCTCAGTCTCTCAGTAGGACATTCCCTTCAGACCTGGAATAAGTCTGGTTGCTCTCCTCTGAACTGCCTCTAGAGCAGCGATATCTTTCTTGAAGTGTGGAGCCCAGAACTGTCCACAGTATCCAGATGAGCTCTAACTAGTGTATTGTACAGTCTTAGCATTACCATGTGTGTTAAGCAGGTTTTACGTCTCTCACAGGCTGCACCATTAGAGGCTTAGCTCATTTCGTTCCCCAAGAATGAAATAAAATTCATCCATCCCAATCGCCAATCATCCTGAATTGATAAATCCCTGTTCCACTGCAAGCTCCTAGCCTGCTGTGCTGTCTATAATCTCTTTAATTGAACATTTATATTAATTAACTGTAAAATATATAATTAAAAAAATATATAATTATATTATATATGTAAATATATGTCTGAGTTTATAGTTTGAATAAACCCTTAAGACTGTGCTTTGAGGTCAGCACATCCCTGTGTCATCCTGAGCTCTAGCTCCTGCTGTTGTTCTCAAAGCTTGGAAAGGACTCAAGGCTCAAACCCAGAGATCCAAGAAACACGTGAAGCTGACTTCTGCACCCAGAGGAGCTGCACCGGCATAGCCTGGTCTTCCGGCAATGCTTGGGGGATCAGATGGAGGAATTTGTGCCAGATGTAATCAGGGCAACGAAAGAACTGGACCCTTACTGGCTTTTCCAGATGGGATACATGAGGAATACATGAGGGCTCTTCATTCGAAGCAGCTTTTAGGAGTTAACCGTGCATGGGCTAAACTAGTTTGGTAATTTAGAAGCAGAGTCTTGATACGTTATGGTGACCAAAAGTTTTGTGTTGAAGATTTGCGAGTTTAAGATATACATAGAAAGATTGGGATTGTCCCCCCACCGAAGTTCAATTTAAAACTCCATGTATGACCTGGCTTTGAATTATAGGAGCATCTGACACTGTACGATGTCTGAGGATGACCCGCTGAGCACAGCGGCGCTGCACGTTGCTCGTTAGCGGTGAACATGCCACAGTCAGAGGAAGGCTGCCTTGGTCTCAGTTCCTATGTGTCCCCACGGATTTCCACAGATATCAATTTAATCCCATCTGGGCCCGACCTGCACAGCCCCCAAACTGTGATTAGGAAGAAATACAAGGAGGCAGAGCTGAAGGCATCCGACTTCTGAGCCACTCATTTCTCCCTGCTTTGAATACATCTAAAGTGACTTTTCTGGTTCTCGCTTGCCCTGTCCTCTCGTTTTTTCTTCGCTTGCTTTCCCCCCCTCCCTCCAGGTACACACCTGTGGAGGGGGTTGCCTGTGAAACCCAGAATGCATCACACTGCAATTAAAATGAAGGCCTCCTTCTTTCATTCTTTCTAACCCTCCACCCCATCCCACCCCATCTGTTTGTCTCCAAACCCCTCTGCCAGCCGGCAACAGGGACATCTGAGTCCTGTCGGTGACTGACTGGCTGATCTCGATCTTTGGCACGGTCCCGTCTGAGAGAGAAGATGTGACATTCTCCCCAATCAATTCTCATCTGCATTCCCCCAGCTGACACAAGACTCCCTGGTATTGTCTCAGAGGACAGGCTGACTCAAGATAGGTAGGAGAGAAAGAGAAAGAAAGAGAGCGAGAGACAAAGACATGGTATATATATAGACACCATGCTTGATAGAGAAAGGGCAAGAGGAGAGGGAGGAAGGGGAGGGGGGATGGAAGGGGACCTGTTCTGTTTATATTTGGGCTGTGTGAGGGTGCGGGGAAATAGAGTTATGGATTTGAAAGGAAAATCAATCAATATGTGCTTTAAGTGTAGACATTCATCTTGAATGTGAGGGTAGTTACAGCCAAATTGGGTGAACGGTGTAGAATTACATTTTTATATGTGGTCCCCCAATTTTAGGGGCAAAAAGTAATTGGACAAACTAACATAATCATGAATTAATTTGTGAGTTTAAATCCTTTGCAGTCAATGACTGCCTGAAGTCTGAACCCATAGACATCAGCAGATGTTGGGTTTCTTCCCTGGTGATGCTCTGCCAGGCCTGCACTGCAGTGTCTTTAGTTCCTGCTTGTTCTTGGGGCGTTTTGCCTTCAGTTTTGCCTTCAGCAAGTGAAATGCTGCTCAATTGGATTCAGGTCAGGTGGTTGACTTGGCCATTGCAGAACATTGCACTTCTTCACCTTAAAACAGTCTTGGGTTGCTTTCACAGTATGCTTCGGGTCATTGTCCATCTGCACTGTGAAGTGCCGTCCAGTGAGTTTTGAAGCATTTGGCTGCTCTTGTCAGCAGTCACATCAATAAATAAAAGGGAACCAGTTCCTGCCCATCCTTTAACATGCTCCACAGAGGAGGTGGTCTGCTTTGGATCATGAGCAGTTCCTTCCCTTCTCCGTACTCTTCTCTTCCCATCATTCTGATACAAGCTGATCTTCGTCTCATCTGTCCAGAGGATGTTGTTCCAGAACTGAACAGGGCTCTTTAGATGTTTTTGACAAACTCTAATCTGGTCTTCCTGTTTCCGGTTTCCATCTTGTGGTAAACCCTCTGTATTTACTCTGGTGAAGTCTTCTCTTGACTGTTGACTCTGACACAGATACGTCTACCTCCTGGAGGATGTTCTTGATCTGGCCAACTGTTGTGAAGGGGTTTTTCTTCACCAGAGAAAGAATTCTTCTGTCATCCACCACAGTTGTTGTCCATGGTCTTCTGGCCTTTTGGTGTTCCTGAGCTCACAGTGCGTTCTTTCTTTTTAAGGATGTACCAGATAGTAGATTTGGGCTCACCAAATGTGTTTGCTATCTCTCTGATTGGTTTGTTTTGATTTCTCAGGCTAATGATGGCTTGCTTCACTCGCAGCTCTATGGACTTCATATTGAGGGTTAACAGCAACAGATTCCAAATGCAAATGCCACACTTGAAATCAACTCTAGACCTTTTATCTGCTTACCTGTAATTTACCTAATGAGGGAATAACACACACCTGGCCATGGAACAGCTGAGAAAGCCGAGCAGCCAATTGTCCAATTACTTTTGAACCCCTAAAATTGGGGGGACAACATAAAAAATAATTCCTACACTGTTCATCCAATTTGGATGTAACATTAAAGATGAAAGTCTACACTTAAAGTACATCTTGATTGTTTCCTTTCAAATCCATTGTGGTGGCGTACAGAGACAAAATGATGACAATTGTGTCACTGTCCACATATGTATGGACCTCACTGTATATATATATATTTTTTTTTCTGTATTACAGATATTGTTAATTATTGAAATATTGTTTGTTATCATTTCTGTAATGCTTTGACAATACCAGTACACTGTTGTCATGCCAATAAAGGAAACTGAATTGAATTGAGAGATAGAGAGAGACAGAGAGAGAGAGAGAGAGAGACATAGTCCAAATCTATGGCCTCACCAATCATAGACCCAAATGGAGGACTGCCAGCTGGCCAGGCCAAGGTGTTTTGCTCTGCAGGACAGCGAGTATTGTGTACGATGCTGAAGACTCTGTATAGGAAGTTGAAGAAAGTGTTTTGTGATAATTATATAATGTTTTATATTAATACTAGCATTAGAAGTAGTTTGTATACAGACTGAGCAGATTAGATTTAACAGGACAAGTAAAGGGTCAACAAGGTCGATTTGTTAGAAACTCCTGTCAGTAATGAAAGATCACACAGTGCTGAAATAGCCTACAGATGTCTGCTGAGAATTTGTTTATGACTTAATCGTTTCTCCAGATAGGCAGGAATTGTTTCTGTTAACGAGCGATTGACACTAGGTAAATGACGACCGTGGGATCGCATCTTCCTAGTGCACATCAAAGATGGACATCTGCTTTTTGTATCCATCACCTCTTCGCGGGAGGACAGATCGTAAACGGACCCGGACCTGTATCTTCCGATTGGATGAACGGCCATAAGATGTTACGTCATTTTCCTATAAAGCTGCACTCATGTTTGTAAACATTAAGTCTCACTGAAGGAATTATTCCTGACGATTAAAGTTCTATTTGCTTTTTCTCCGCGACTTCTCCACTTATTTCCCACACAGTTCTACAGACGCTCACTACGAAACTCGCCCCTCGCTCATGCGCGGTCACTCCCCGCCTGGATTCAAACCGCCGTCACCGGCACACACCACACAAATCTTCACCAGCTGTGAAAGAGTACGGGCATGAGTGCCAGTAACGGGAGATCCGTTCACCGTTAGAGACCGGCCCGGCCCCGGGTGTCAGCGCGTCCTGTACAGTGGACGGGATTATTTCCATTTCAAAGCGTCGCACTTCTGAACGCTGTGGCGCAGGAAGAGTCAACGTGCACAGTGGGAAATAGCAGCTCGGGTGGCAAACTCTGGTCTGAACAGCTGCGCCATAAATATTTAAATAATGGGAACATAAAAGTATCATAACATTACAGAAAAAAAAAATGAAAAAAGAAAAGAACAATTGGCAGGGGCTTTTGCATGAGCGCACACCGGAGATCAGCACTATTAAACATTAATCAGTCACGAAGAAGAAAAATAAAATGAAATAACGCAAACGCCGCATGGCCCCCCGTGCCCGGCCTGCGCCCCCCGACACATCCTCTCTAATTAGAAGAGTGGAAGGCTGACAGCTGTTCTATACTCTTCAAATTAAAACGTCAATTACTGCACTGCATTCCAAGGTGATCGTTTATTAATTCATGATCCGGGGATTGTTAAAGCAGGTAAACAAGTCAGGCTCTGTGGATGCTTCTCATAACAACACTCATAATAAAATGAAGTGAATGAAAA
This sequence comes from Amia ocellicauda, assembly GCF_036373705.1. NCBI lineage: Eukaryota > Metazoa > Chordata > Actinopteri > Amiiformes > Amiidae > Amia > Amia ocellicauda. The sequence goes on from NC_089856.1 coordinate 1,653,113, forward strand.
AGTAAATAAATAAATGACTAAATAAGAGTGGCAGGGGGAAACAAAGGGAGAAACGGCAGATACAACCGTCTATTAAAGAGCGAGTCGTTAGCACCGGTTTAAATAAAGCTCAGCGGCGTGCGCCGGTTTATTTTTATGTTTCGTATGGATTCCTCAGCTTTCTAAACAAATGCCAGGGGGTTTTACTCCAACGCTGCACAACGGGTAAATTTAAAGACACGGTGGAGTGAAAGCGCTTTAAATATGTACTTAAGCTGTTCAAATACCATCTGGAAGAAGAGAAAAATAAGAAATAAACATAGTTGGAAAGGAAATGAAGTGGGCGGTAAATGTGGAGTGGGCAGCACTGTAACTCTTTCAGTCTATGTGAGACAGAGGTATCGCTGTGAGGCCACTCATCCTTGCCCACTAGAGGTGACCACAGAGACAGGAGATGCCTGGACTGAGGAATGCACAGAAGAATATAAATTAATACATATATATATATATATACTAAATCAGTTTTAAAGATTTACCTCCGCAACCATCAGCACTCGATCTTAGAGATATATGATAACTTCATTCCCATCAGCCCATATCGATCCACTGTGGATGAAGGCCTCCCCAAGATGTTTCCACTTGCTTCACCTTTCTATGTCACTTGTTAAATATACATTTATATGTAAATAAATATGTTTAAAGACCTCCTTGAAGAAGAGTGTGGGCTTCACTGGTGAAGACATGGGGCACTGTATTTGTGTTCATTAGCTCAAACAGGCAGCAGAGCCATGTGTTCCCAGATGCACAGACAGAACGGGTTTCACCGCACCAGTAAACAGGAGGTGGACACGGAGTGGGTGGGGGTCTACTGTGGGGGCTTTACATTACTTCACTATTGTTTGGTTGCTTTAGACATTTAACAGTATATTTTTTCCCGCCCACTCTGAGCTCTCGCAGTCCAAAGCTCGTTAGATGGTGATTTGTGAAGGACAATAAACCTTTAGATTCACTATTTTACTGCCATGGCCTATTTGTTTTATATTCTCAATGTTCTGACATAGCACACTTCACCAAGACAGTAAAAACACCGTGATATGCGGCTCGCAATGGCAACAGAGGGGGTGTGTCTCAAACGAACGTTGTCATGCTCAAAGTGGAGAACTCGATGGTGTGAGTGTGGTGAAACGGGGAGCCAGGCCTGAGGGGAATAGTTGTGTCCGGGAAGCAAAGGCGAACAAGCACGGTTCTGCGCCGGAGACATAATTCTTCTGTCAAGCACAGTCACAGCTTAATTAGGCTATCTACTCTTTTAAACAAATTTGACTTTCAATCAATAGTAAAGATCACAGCGCGTAGCAAGACTCAAGCCAAGCGCAACCGGAGTAATTCCAGGACGGAAGGAGATGTCATACGCAGAAAGATTTTTCTAATAAATAAACTTCTCTACTGGAAGAGAAATGCGATTGGGCGATTCATGACCCTCAAAAGAATAAAACAAAAACGTCCAAGTCAACTACAGACATTGTATATCTGTGATCTCCAAACCCTATCCTGCACGTAAAGCTTTTTTATTTAATCAGTTTTTGTGTTTTGTTTAGATGCTAAAATCCAGCAGTCAAACCTATTCCTTAGACCAAACTTTGAACTGCGTGCGAATCACAAATTACAAACTTACAAAGTTGTAGAAGAGAAAAGCTTTGATTTGGTCTAGGCCTTAGTCTGGATTCCCTGCAGTAGTTTCTTTCATGTATGTATATTATTATCTTCAGAGTGGCATTTTCTTGTAGTCCCCACAGACTGCATCACTCTGAAATCTGGCCCCATCTGACAATAAAACCTCAACGAGCATCTCTGCTGGGCTGCGGGGTGAAGGGGTGAGCCGTATCAAAGACTGACACAAGAAGAGCGATGCTGGCAAGAAATAATAATAAATAAATAATTTTATCTGAACAAGACCTCAAATGAGGGCGATACTAGTGGACGCTTTCTTGGTAGCTGGGCTAGTCCTCGCACATTATATTTCTCTCCGAGTCCCTTGTAAATCGTGCCAAAAAAAGAAACAAGTTAAGGAAAATGTAGCCCTAGGTATGGGTTTAATGAACCGTGGAGTCAGGGAGATGGGGAGAGAGCGAGAGAAAATAAACACAGGAGATAACAGCCTTGCCATTCGCGGGGCTGTGGCGACGAGTTGCTGTTGATAAAATACGCGGATAAATAAAGAAATAAATGAGCGCATAAACAAACGAGTAAATATGTGTGCACTAGATAAGAGATAGAGCAGTTGTGTGTGAAATTCGTCCCAGCCCCAGACTGCGCCGTGCCCTCTGGCAGTCTTTGAAGTTTTGTGAGGCTGCCAAGGAAAGGAGGGAGAGCCATTTCTGAGAGAAAATATCCCTGGCTTCAGCCTGCCACTCGAGCCAAGGTACGCTGGGCGAGTATCACTGCGCGGTGGAGTGACTCCAAATTGGCTCGGCTTGAAGACCAGCAGTGTTGACTCCAGAGTGTGTTTCACTCTGTAAGGAAGTGAACCCGCGCTCGGTTCACCTCAAGGACAAGGAGAGGGGTCCACTGCCAACTCGCACGCTGCCAAAGAGGCCGCAGGGGGAGCTGTGGTGATGCGGGTCGCAGGAGGCCCTTGAGAAACCCGAGGTGTGGTGCCAGAAGGTCCACTGCTGTTATTACTGCAAATATATTCATCACGGCCTGCTCGGTTTTCATTGCCAGGGGCTGGGAAGTTGGGGCTCATCCAGTTGCACTGTCCTTACGAACGCTGGATCAATCGGAGGTTCTCCCCGGTAGACGGAGGGCACGTGGGACATGACAGCAGTGATCGACCGTGTGTTGAATCAAGATCTTCGAGATGGTGAGATAGTGAGGCGCAGGGGCATGACTGTAGTTGTGCTAAGAGATGTGGAGAAGGGTACAGGCCTTGTGCCAGGTATCTGCACTGAAAACAAAAGGCAATGAAATGGTAGGATATGCTTAGAAAGTTTTGCTCTTTGTTTACCTAAGCCCAGGCCAATTCAAAGTTAGTTACGCCCCTGGTGCGGTGTGCAGTGTGTATGTGTGTGTGAGAGAGTCTGTGTGTGTGTGTGTGTGTGTGGGTGTGTGTGTGTGTGTGTGAGTGTGGGTGTGCGCGCATGGTGTCAGAACAGGAGATCCAGGCGAATTCAGAAGATAAAAGAGGCAACTGTTAATGAGGCAACTGTTAACTCTTAATGAGATGCTCGAGTCAGAAAGCAAAGTTGGTTGTTCTCCTCTTTCATTACCGCAGACAATAACCCGATCCTCACAAGCTGTGTGTGTGTCTTTGATCTCCTCTGTTTCAGGGATTTTGCCAGAAGTGAGTAACAAATTGTGAACGATGACCCATTTTCCCCAAGTCGGCGTGATCCATCTGAAGGCGGAAAATGCTGCAGAGCACGCGGGCTGCGTTCTGTGTATGGGGTCTCCTGAAGTTGTGAGCCCCTGGAGACACTTGCATGTGCAGAAGTTTCACGACTAAACTTAGAAGATAAATAAATAAATACACACAGACATACATAAATACTACTCATAGCCTCCCTCCAATCTTGTCCGGAAGTGAGCTCCTGAATTCTCTTCGGAAGCCATCCACCAATCATCGGTTTCGGCACGACCGCTGTGAGTGGAGACGGACAGGCTGGGCTCTCTCTCACGACGTGTTCCTGTGCGGCACGCGGTTTTGTCAGCAGAGGTCCCAGGGTGGACCTTAAAGGGAGTCCCGAGGATAAGGAGAAAATCTCTCTGCAGCCCTGGCCTTGTGACACAAACTCAGTTCTCCTCAGCATCTGATTTACAAGCTTACTAGAAGGGCTTGGGAGCTGATCCCTGGGTGAGAAAGTGGCTTTTAATGTTTTTAGTATTAGTATTTCCCCAGACAGTGGAAGCCTTTAATGTCGTCGTCCAATCCTGAAAAGCAAGAGCGCAGTTTTGGAGACGCTACATTCAAAGCCTGCTCCCTTGTTTTCTCATCTCTCTTCAAGGGTAAATTAACACTATCAATATTTCACGAGGCATTGTGTTACTTGTTGTCAAAACCAGCTCGCTATTGTTTTATTCATTTGTCGCTTTCTCTTATTGCTGTTTCCTTGCTTTTTTATTTTCTTCTTTTTTTTGCAAGTGCAGTGGCATGTACCGGGATGCCAGATGTTTTGCACGGAGTGAATAGGATGCATTCGCTACAGCCGGATTAACATTTAAATGGAGCAAAATCTGGCAGAGGCTGCTTCATTAAAAACAACCGCTTCTCTGCACTTCACAGCTGGGGGGGTGGGTTGTTTTTCTTTAGGGAGATAGGGTGCTATACCTCAGGGCTTCTCAATTCCTAGACATGGCAGGATAGCTTAATATAGTGCCTTCCAACACGAGGCATGTCACAACACATGAATAAATGATAAACAGACAAAATGCCAGTCTCTGATCGCACCTGAGTAAAAGATCCAACTGCATGTGACCGTATGACAGTCATGCATGGGGGGGCAGGAGGGAGAAACCTGCCAACATCTCCTTCAAGGTAACAGGCAGAACCATAGCTTTCTGGACGGGTGCCAGAGTCAACCCGAGAAAAGGCAGCAGATAATCATTTAATTACAGTGGATCTTCTGCTCAACAGTGGCACCTCTCCACCCCGTGCTCTGTGTCTGTGAAAGGAGCAGCTTCTGTGCATCACTCTTTCGTTCTTTGGAAAGATTATATTTTCCGTGTTCATTATTTGCGCCATCTCCGCGCTACCGTGATGTATGTGTTGTCGTCGGTGCTCCTTCAGCGTTGCCTGGTGATGGGACTCTTGAGGACATCCGTAGTTTGGTGAACAGAGAGGTGGAGGGAGAGGGAGAAAAAAAGCAGTATGCCCTTTCCGGAGCGTCTCTCTCTGCCTCCTTGTATGTCGGTGTCATGATGTCACCTCCTGACTCAGGGAAGCTGTCGTTTGCGCGTCACATAACATTGGAGGCTCCTCGGCCCGTTGTGTCCCCAGTGCTCCGCTCCGACTGGCTGGGGATTGACATTAATTTTAAAAGTCCAGCTACACACGGAGGCTTTAGGAGACGGTATGTGATGTACAGTATCAGCGCGGTTTCTCACAGAGAATAATTGAGAGCAGCCCTTTGCTGTTACGTGCGCGCCGGTGAAGGTGTCCCAGGGACGCTGGGAAAAAACGCATATTATAGATTTTCTGAAATTTGAATTAAAAAAACAGCCTGACACATCCCTTCCGCCATGTCTGGGTCTCCTGTCCCAGCGTCTTGACTGAAATGATTTCTTTCAAACACAAAATGTAAGTGTTAGTTTGTTTGTTTTGACAGCGTTCATAAGTGTAGATTTTAATGTCACACATAGGCCTGGACTAATATTCAGACCTGCAACAGGTCCCCCCAAACTCTTCTATTTTCGACAGGAATCCAACACTATTTAAACCCAGATGAAAGCCTAGATCAGTTACAGTAATTACGAGCTCATTGGTCCCGAGGGACGCCTGCCTGCTGGTTTTCGCTCTGGCGCAGGTCTTCGTCGAAACCCTTAATTTAATCGATTGTCTTATTTCAGGCCTGTCAGTCGCCTTCCGCTTTCAAACAGGGGGGGTCATTTCAGGTACGTAGTCGACACCGGGGTTCTAGATTGAAAACCCACAGACACCGTGAGTCCTCCGGGACCAGGTATGGGATCCCTGCTTATCAGCAGAGGTCCATGGATCCCAGATTTGTATTTATCAATCCCAGAGCCATTTGCCAGGTAGGAGGCGAGTCGCTCTCTTCTTCCTGCAGCGGCGCTGGTGAGATGTTCTATCAAGATGCCAGGAATCCTTGCGATCAGGGTCACTGCACTGTCACTTCCTTTGAATGCGGGATTCTGTGTCGCACTGAAATACTTCCCCCAATCAATCAATCAATCAATCAACACCATCTCAGTTCCCTCTGTACTTCTTATGATATTAAGCAAGTTATAGACCATAGACACAGACACAACACTAACGAGGGCCAATTCAAGTATAGTGTGCTGTGTAGAATTTGAAAACACAAAAAAGCACTGTTGATCTACTCTCTATACAAAAACAGATGCATCCAAAAGCACCATTACCAGATATTCTGTCAGTCAAGCACCACAGATCTTGCCCTGCCTTGCACAGGGTTTTTGTTCGACATACCGACAGCAAAACGCAGCCCTCAAATGAACACTCACTAAACAGATTCCAGGTATCGATTTTTAATAACCTTCAGATGGGAGAGCTGCATAATTTTCTGACAAATGGAAAGAGTGAAAAGCCCCATTCAGACACGGCTTTTCAACAGCCGCACGAAACCACAACAGATATTTAAAGATATCAAAGAGGAGCGAAAAGCAGAGATAAAGAGGGAGGGAAAAGGAAAATATCAAAATCACTTTGCCAGGAGCCTGTTTTTCTGTCTGCTGGGATTGATGTTGACAGCAAAGGGGAAGGAGAATATAATCACGCTTTTAAGAGAGATAGAGGAAAAACACAGCTACTTAAAATATACAAAACCTATAAATACTGAAAATAAATCAACAAGAACAAGTTGGACCCTTACAATCAAATTGGCATTTATATATTCCTGCCAGCAGCGAGGGAAACGATGGCTCTTCCTCTGAGATACTTAACCGATGAAGGAGAGATCAAACACTGTGACACTGACCTACAGCGCCGCATCGAACCGTACGGGGAATGCATGGGCTTTCCTGCTTACATTACATCCACACTTCTTGGCATCGATGGATCGACTGTACGGTGGGGCCTGCCGGCGCAAAGCTGGCATCGCACGGATATGAAAATCTCATGGAGCATGCTGCTCGGTGTGTAATACCACCAGCGGTAATATGCCAAGCCTCCGTGCGCCAGCAGTACGACACACCTGAGCTCATGAGTAATGAATGAGGTTCATGTTTGCAGGGGCACCACGTACAGTTTGGGTCACAGTCTGGGTCCTGGCCATAACCACCTAAGAGCCACGATGGGAAGTCCTGGGACCCTGAATCACGAAGAGACCGCACCGAGACCCAGTTCTCACGTTGCCCTGAAAACAGCCATGCTCTTTATGCCAACTACGGAGAGTTCGAACACGAAAAGTAAGATTCTGAACAGTGGTACTTTGTCTGCCGTCACCAATAAAGTGAGCATACGGGTGTGTACCGGGGTGGGTGGGGGCGGGTGGGTGTATGTGTCCCTCGGCACCGTGTGAATCAATAAGCTAAACAAACAGGGCAGCAGCATGCAGCCGGAGCAACAGGAGGTATGCGGTGCACGGTTGCCTGCGTTTATTGAAAGCGCGGAGGGTCTAAGTGCTTAAGCGCTCTGTGCAAATTCCAGACTTCACAGTCCCCAACCATCTGCTGCTTCATTTAGTCCAACATGCCGGTGGTTGATGCTTGAGAGACTAAAGGAATTGTCTGGAGGATTTCAATGCTGAGCAAAGCGACGTGAAAGAAGAAAGAAGGAAAAAAGAGGCAGCAACTTTCCCCTGGCACTATAACAACATTCCAGGCACCTCTCCGGACACCCTGAGCTCTCTCTGAGGACCCCACTGCAGAGGCCGACCATCAGCACTCAGCTGTGCTTCGGTGACCAGGGCCGAACTCAGGGAACGTTTTAGGGGCGTTGCAGCTGATGTTATAAACTTAAAATTAGAGAAGGCCAGCACGGAGAACAAAGCCAACGTGAAAAGGCATAAAAACACACATTGTAATCATGTAGGTCTGGAGAACAATGAAACCCCAATCGCTTCCCAAACAGCTTTAGCTAGTCAGATCAGCGCTGCGGTTTCCTGCAGCGGGGAGTTTGTCACGACCAGTTAACATACTGCACGTCTAAAGAACAGCGCTCCCTAATCTGCAATCTTGAAGAAAGAGAGATCGAAATAAAAAGCTTCTTTATCATAAAAGCCTCATCTCAGCTCTAATCATGTGCAGGAAAACCTGTCATCCCTGTGATGAGCAAATGGGAAAATAACATCCATACAAAACCTCCCCAAAAAGGCGCACTTTAAATATGTGTTGTTTTGTCTGATTTACATGACGCAAGTAAACAGCTGTCAGTCTCTGCGGGAAACTTTTGTACTATATCTGTCACTGACCTTTCCATTGCGATACGTGGGTGAGGCGGAAAAGAAGTTGCCGAATTCATTAGCACTTTATTAACTAGAAAACTGCATCCGGTATAATAATATAGATATTGTAGCGTTTCAGGCTTTTTCTAATGGATTCTGCACTGAAAAAAAATTCAAATAATCAGAGAGTCGTGGTTCCAAACACAGACTGGTTTCTCTGGCAGATTTTCAGGAGCAACACTGTTCTCGGTCTCGCTCTAAACTACCTTGGGCGGGAAGTTGCGTTGGCCACAGGTGGCACAGGGATGGAAGGCCATGTAGGACCATGTGTGTGGTTTTCCAAATTTAGGACCATTTATGGGGTTTCAGTATGTTAGAGTAACTACAACCCCTCACTCGATAGTAAACCCTTCATCTCTGATCTGAGCATCAGGGCGTGAGTGCTGTTCCTTGTAGCTCAGCAGGTGACCAGACAGAATCGGCCACAGTTGGGCAATAAAACAAAGTGTCCCATCAACAAAGATGTTTCTACCAATGGAACTGACTGAGCAAGGCTGCCCACAACATGATAGGAAAAATGAACCGTATTTCTTTAAAGATGTCCTGATCTCGATGGGGCGTGGCCTGTGACGGGATCTTCTCCATACACCCTGCACTCCGCTGACGTTCCTGTCAACAGCCCCTGCAAAATCTCCATGTGCGGAGACGTGTGTTCCCATGGAAGACGATTAGAAAATGTATTTCAGCACTGAAGACAGCCGATCTGTTTCTGGAGCGACAGTGTGTGCCGCCGCACCCCAAGTGACAGCCGCCAGCGATGTCAAATGTCAAAATCTGCCAGGTCACCCCCAAATCCTCAATGGAAAGTGCGGCTCAGAATGAGAGCGAAAAAAGCAGCCAATCACACGTCAAACAGCCCGGCACAAACTGATCTCTGAGCACAGTAAGGAGATGTTACTGTATATGCGTTTCATGTACTCGTGTGACTTCAGAATCGCAGCAGCGCGCTCTGGTAGTCAGTTCTGGTGCGGTAAGAGCGCCGCCATTAAAGAGAGAAACAACAAGTCTGTTTTTTCTAGAAGTTTTCAGCATCTCGTCTCGCTGGAAACTTTCAGAAACCTTTCCATTTCTGCTGAGGGAAAAAAAAAAAGATAAGTAATTTAGTGCTCATCAGCCAACCATAAATGTCTCATGCAGGATTCATAGGGCTTCATTAATATGGAAAGTAGGGACAGCCCTTGATCACCAGGCTTTACTGATCCCATTATTAAATTAATTACCCTGAAAGAGCTGTGAGGTACTGCCCAGGAAGTCAATAGGATTTTCCAAGTCCAGCATATTAATGAGCTCTTATCAATTTTATATGAATCCTCGCTGGAAATGTCAGGAGGGAACGCTGTCGCCACAGGGAAGGGGATCATATCCGGCCCTGAACCGAGGCCTTCTCTCCAATCTGCCTCGGCCCAAACTCTGTCATCTGTGTGACGTCGAGAGCTCACACTGGTGCACTTTTCTTCTTCTGCGAATCATTAGGTCTCCTCTCCTGAGCCGGGAGGCAGTCGCACAGTCATAAACCTTTCAGACTCTGTGAATTACAAAACAATACAACCACCCCCTCACTATGACTTAATGTACATGACTGTGTACTGTTATTATTATCATGATGTATGCTTATGTATTGTATTCTACAACAATGAAAATCGAATTAATAAAATGACAACATATGTCTTAAAAAACAAAACACACACTCTTGGCTTGGGTGGGTGCATGTTCATACTTTGCAAATCAATACCAATAAACCAAATAACAGCTCTGGCTCGGCTCGACTCGAGACTGTAGCACGTTAAGGTTGCTTGGTTGTTTACAAGAGCACGACTGGGGCTGTCTGTTTCCACGCCGCTTGCACTGTGTGTCTTTGCCAATGCCTTTTCTGCAGCGATCCTTTCGACACCTCCAGTCCCCCCTGAGACCCTGTTCTTCCAGAGCCGCTTCAGCCCGGGGGGATACATGTTTGTTGACACACCTGCTGAACAAACGCTGTTGTCGGCCACTCTGAAATGCCTATTGGATTGTTTGAGTGCCGTTGAATAAGAAGAGCCAAGTAAATCACCGCCCCCCCCCCCCCGGTTTTATGCTAATCCATCACATTCTGCTTAACTGGAGAATCCCCCCGGGCTCTGTCGGGCCGCTGATCGATACTGCCTGGCTGTGACCTTTGGCTTCGCTGCTTCAAATGTCAAAACTCACCGCGTGGCGATAAACAAGCGAGGCTCCCGTGGAAGACAGGCCAATTAAAAAAAAAACAGACATTAACCTCACGCCTAAAGAGCTCCATTGATCACTCTTTTATTTTCTTTCGTTTGGCTTTTTTTATGTTGCGGATGCAGAGGAATTGCTTTTGAAATTGACATTCCCCCCCACTAAGGGCTGCTTTTCTCGGCCAGTTAAATGGCACCCAGGCAAACTGTTTCATTTTCATTGATCAATTTTTTCCATTAAAAAAAATTGATGTACTCTATATAGACCTAGACCCCCCCACTCACCGATATAATGTATTGCTGTTACAGTATTTTGTAATTGAGAAATGGTGCGGGGGGGTGAGGGGGAGGGATTTGGGCGACACTGGTCAATGTGGCAATTCCCAAACGGTGCTTAACGCATTCAAGCAGGTCCTCCCTGGAGATCAATCACAAAGCTTCGCTCTTCACAGTCTCAGTCGACCCCTATTTATTTCTACTAGAGAAAAAAAAACAGGAGCCATTTTATTAAGCACCTGTCACAGTTTGCTGTGGGTCATATTCGTTCATTCATCAATTCTTTCACTCCTTCCTTCAACAAAGGGAAGGAGGAATAGCTCTTTGGTGGCCCACAAGGCATTTTCTGAATAGTACACACACAGGATGCTCAATTAACCAATTAACGAGACACTCTACAAGACTGGATGGACTTCAGCAGAGGACAGGCGTTCGGGAATCATCTTCGACCGCACAGACGGCATGCAGACCAACTCCACTGACAAACACTGACCACAAAATTAAAGAAAAAGAAATCTCCATTGCCCAGCCGAGGACCCGAGGGACACGTTTCACTTCTCTGCCACTCAGCACGGTGAAAATGGTTCTGTAAATGAATGGCCCTCCGCGGGAGTTTCCCTGGGTGTCAGCGGTGGCTAATATACACCCCCCGCTATTTTCCTTCGTCTGGGATTCCTCTGTGCCGCCCCTGTTAGGCGAAATGAGTTTTTGATGAATGCGCACTCCGGTTTGCTTCAGTTTTCAGTTATTCGGCAGGCAGGAAAGGAGCATGAATTAATGATGTGCCAAGAGTGGGGGGGTTGCAACGCAGAGAGGAAATCAAAAAGGTATTAAAAAATACCTTAAAAAGAAAATGATTTGAAGAAAACTGAACTGATAAATTAGGTGTACACTGTGAATGATGCAAGGCAATTGAATATGGACAAAGTTCACGGAGCACCGACCAAGAACGGGCCACCCCATTTTCACCCATTTCCCCGGGGAATGGCATAGGGAAATACCCCAAGCAAACTGTCAAGAGTGACCGTGTAGTTCAAAGTGTGGGAAAGTATATTGATTTTTTGGTTTCCTTTGACAGATTTGCAAGTGCATTTCCAAATGAAGTCGGTGATGAAGTCGGTCTTTTAGTTTAAACGAGGGCGCCTGTCTCTGATGTGTTCTTGCTTCTGCCCGTGACCTCGGGGGAGAGGAGGCGAGCTGTGACTCGAGTTAGAATGTCGTTACGCTGACTTACTCTTAAACTTAGTGTAAAAGAGGAGCAATGATGGGCAGCACTTTCAATGCTGCTCCGGAGGGCTATTGGTGATTGGACAGGGATGATTGGTCGGTACCATATTGTCGGTACCAAGCTCCATGCCACATTCTTACAGGCTGCACAAGATCAGGAATAAGAGACCTTGACACCATGCTGGCACACAAACATCAAACTAGGGCTGTTTGTGTCTGAGCTGTCTTGTAGCTAGTCCTCCGATTTTGCAAATCATGTCACACAATATATACACTACCGGTCAAAAGTTTTAGAACACCCCCATTTTTCCAGTTTTTATTGAAATGCAAGCAGTTCATGTCCAGTGAATAACCAGAAATGGTACAATGGTAAGCAGTAAACTGACAGAGGATAAAAAAAAGTTTATGCTACCAAAAACTGAAAAATAATGTACATTTCAGAGTGTTACTACACCCTCTTAAGCATTATTTGGCAGTGTTACGTGCCGCTCCTATGCATAGAAGTCACACTGTATTCCTACAATGTGCACATCGTTTGAAAGCTTATTCTCTTGGTTACCAGCGCGTTTCATTATCAAACACATCCGATTCACAGTGTCTGTGTCGCCCCGTCATTCAGAGCCCGGGGGGTAAACGCGCAGTCTGCTCCAGGGGAGTCTCATTCAGACGGTCACAGATCACTCAGTTTCGATCGGATTTCTGTGCAAATAGGATTGTTTTGTTCAGAACAACCTAACGATTAATCCAGTATATATTATTTGATGTTCTATCAAACACAGAAATTCAGATGCAATTATTTTTCCATCTTGACATGTTGAGCTCTCTATGGGTGTGTGTTGCTTCTACCAAAACGTGGATGCTCTTGTTTTGATCAGTAGACTGTCTGGTTCCAGAATATGTCATAATTGTCAATACTTTTTGTATTCCTACTCAGACCAAGTATCCGCCCCCACCCCCCCATTTCAGAATCCCAAGGGGGGGGGGGAGGGTGTAAATGCGGGGGGGTATAAAAACAGATTTTTCACATCACAACACAACAGTGAAGAGTCCACATGGGATTAGAGAGAAGCACACAGATTTGGTGCCCTTTTATGGGTCCCGACGGGTTTGTACATCTTGTTAAACAAAACGATTCCATGATTTCTTTTTTATCTCCTATTGTTTATTTGTTCTATGCTTTAATTGCAGAGTACATTTAGACATTAAAATGCATTTCAATAAAAACGGGATAAATTGAGGTGTTCTAAAACATTTGACCGGTAGTGTATGAGAAAAACACAACAGCCGATAAATGAGATCCGTCTCTTTTTCCCACAGGTGTGTTCCTGTCACCACACGCACGCAGGCATGCACGGACACACACACATGCAGGCCGCGAGGACGACCTCCCTATCACACCACCGGGCCTCACAGTCGCCGCCAGGGCCCAGCTAAGTGATGGTCCCCCGGGAGCGCAGCGGCGACTGAAGGATCGCACAGTACAGAGACGGAGGATTATGGTGTCGGCAGTGGCGTGGTGGGGGGGACACACTATCAGCCCTCATTCCAGGTGCAATGAACACATCGAGTGCGCAACGGCGGGAGCTGTTTCAATCACAGGTCAGGGGGACGGGGAGGCGCCGGGAGATTGACACTCCACCGCTGACTTCTCCAATGTCACCCTGAGCGAGTTATTAAATCAGGCTGGGCTCCGACCTTCACTGGAGACATAAAACCAAGGCCTCGTGACAACTGGGTCTGCAGGAGTGCTTGATGTATAGTCCCCCCCTCTCCTCTGTCAGTTGACTTAGGTAAAGCTTTCTGCTAAAACGCTAATTATCAAGGCAAAGCATTCCTCTTTATCCTCGAATTTAGACTCTTTTGGGTGTGTTGTTACCTCAGGTCTGCCCTCCAACGCCTGCCAAAGTATCTTCCATGCACATGAGAAAGATGTGGGCAGGTTGATTACTTTTGAATTTGGTACAGCATTCTAAATATGTCCACGATATGAGAGAGAACTGAGGTATTCCGGGTCCTTCAGACTGGTTCTGTGAATTGATCTGCCCTCCCCCCCATCAATTGATGATCAATTGATTATGCTTTTGGCCGACAAACGCTGCTGGAACTCTCAAAGGAAAGATGCTGATGCACGAGCCTTTTAATTACCATGTATCTCTACAACCAAGGTTACTGTGACAGTCAGGTCATTTTCTGATGGACCGCTGCTGAATCTGAAACCGATGCTTCTTAAACTTATAAATCTGCGCTGAAAATTAACCTAAACCACAGAAAAAAGAGAAAGGACCACCTGGCGCGGACAGGAGTTCAGAGCGAGGCTAACGGTCTTGTGCTGCTGCCACCGACGGCGGTACATTTGGCCGCATCTCTAAACCGCAGAACGCTTTTTCTTTTTTCCACCTCCTTCAAAAACAATACGGAAAAAACGAAGTAATCACCGCGGTGGAGCGAAACGGCTGCGAAATCTACAACAGCCCCGGCAATCAATCCAACAGATGTTCATTTGCAGAACTGCTTCAAAATGAACCGGGGGCTGCCGAGAGCTGGGAGGACAGCCTTACCAAACACATCTGCAAAACTTCAGCAAAGCAGCGAGAAAGGAAAGCTTTCTGTGAGACTGAAAATACCTCTCACCCCCCAGCTATGGCTGCACCTGTTCAACACACAACGCTTAATTTGCATCGCTTATCTGCTGCCTAAAATATCCTTCATGAACAAAGACTCATACTGATATTTAACACAGGTCTGATGAGGCAACGGTCCACTGTTACACTGATGATTCTGAGTGGGTTGTTCTCTCTCACCTACTGACACAGACAGAGCTGTAACGCAAGGTCTGTAACACACACACACACACACACACACACACACACAGTTTTTTTCCTCCAGACCTGGCTGACAGCTCTCTCTGCTACGCAGGCATGCGATGACTCAAAAGCATCTAATTCTCCCCATCAGTGCAGTAATCCCACTCCCCCAGACAGTACAAATCTCTGCCTAAGCTCAGATGACTGTGAGTGGCAGGCTGGGCAGGTACAGTTTTCGTCAATGAGAGAATCAACACTCACAGTGTACAGAGATTAGCTCAGGAGGAGGGGGAAGGCGCTTCGCCAACACAAACAATATCACTAGCAACCTGCTTTTGAAAACATAAGCCGGCAGTCCTGAGTTACTGATGCTGTCAGGCGCTCTAATAAGACGCTGCATTCAGAGGAATTGATGTCAGCGTGGGGGCCTTCACACCTCCACCCCCCCTCCACACTCCTGTCAAGATCTCCCCTGATGTGAGGGCAGCGAAACAGCCGCTCATATCTGCTCTCTGAGTAGTGGCAAGACAAGCCCCGATGAATCCTTGAAGCCCCGACTGGCGGAGACGGTGCCTCGCTCTGGGCTGTGCGTGCCACGCCGGGGCCGGGTTCCTGACAGCCACGGGGGCTGTGTCTCAGGCGGCTGTCCCGACTCGCCAGAGCTGACGGCTCTGACGGCTTGATGTGAGCGATCCAAGAGGAGGCTGGTTTGAAGTTCATGAGAAGAGATGCCTGAAGAGAGAGAGAGAGAGAAAGAGATGTCAAGAGAGAAGCACGTGCCTCCCATTTGCGCGTGTACATCTTCAAGACATCTGTGTCTGTTTAGCAAATCCCCTCTGCTCTTTGCCTGTGCTTATTATTAATCGCCCCCACCTCCACCACCGCCCCCCCATCACCATCGCCTCCCGCTTCTCCTTCAAACAAGACAACAAACACAATCACCCCCTTTCCCACCGCAAATACATCGAAATATTTTCAGTTTTGGAGTATTACTGGGTACATTGATTGAATTGAAGCCGCGCGCGCACACACACACACGCACACACACACGCACACACGACTCCAGTTATACATACATAAACAAACAAAGTAATAACATAAAACCATATACATATACATGTGTACTGTATATACATATATACAGACAGGTGACAAATTAAATGAGTGGAGGAACATAACGAATGCAGATGCCTCCAAACAGGTGTATTGCATGATACAATTAAGCAATTAACATCCTGTCATGCTCTGTGGCATGTATACTGAGCAGGCCCAGCTGACCTCAAGTTTGGATCAAGATGGTGAGAGGAAAGGATCTAAGTGACTTTGAAAGAGGGGTCATTATTGGGGCATCTCCTCCAGGATGACAATGCCCATCCACAGGGCACAAGGGTCACTGAATGGTGTGATGAGTGTGAAAATGATGTGACTCATATGCTCTGGCCTTCAGTCACCAGATCTCAACCCAATTGAACACCTATGGGAGATTGTGGACCGACGTGTTAGACAGCGCTCTCCTCCACCATCATCAAAACCCCAAATGAGGGAATATCTTTTGGAAGAATGGTGTCCATCCCTCCAGTAGAGTCCAGAGACTCGTAGAATCTGTGCCAAGAGCATTGAGGCTTCTGGGGCTCGTGGTGCCCAACACCTCACTGAGACACTGTATGTGTTTTTCCTTTAATTTGTCACCTGTCTGTATGTACATATATATGTTGTTTTAATGTTTTCCCATTGCCACTGACTCTTCAGCCATGATCAATGACAGACACTGGGCAGTATGTCCCAGGTCTCCAGAAACCTCTTCTGAGCTGCACCCAGAAACAGAGAAATGAGGGCCTCAGCCACCCAGACTGCTCCTGGTTCACACCCCGAGATCAACACTCATGAGAGGAAACAGCAACACTCTGCATCGTTGTTAATATGAATGATGTGTAATTACACTGTTAATAGGCACCTGTGGGGCTGGAATTGATTAAATAACTCTTTAAAGCGGCGTGATTGATTTCTAAGACAGCTGGACGCTCCTTTATTAGGGAATTAATGGACCCCCCCTCCTGCTCTCCCTCTCGTCCGCCTGCTCCGTGGCGACGCGAATCCCCTTCGCCCACATTAACTCATTCGTTTAAATTAAAAACACTGTTTATTAGGCCGCGTGATGCCGGCACTGTCAAGCTACAGATGGCGTCTGGCTAATTAATCTGGCTCCTGTTGTCCTCTCTGTGATATCTGCTGTGTCAGACCAGCGCCGCAAAGGAAGAAAGGATAGAAGAAAAAGTAAAGAACGAAAGCAAGAGCTGCTGTAGTCTGTCGTGGGACTGCAGGCCTTGTCAATCAGCTTTGTGGCTTAAAAAGTTCAGAGGAGTATCCCTTTAAAATGGCCCAGGGAAAAAACAATGGTTGCCGACACACGACGCAGCTTTAACTCTGACTGAAGTCTGATCAAGGTCTGCTTAATGCACAGGAACCAGCACCACTTGGAGGCATCCCAACTGGTCCTAACCCAACCAGTCGGCATCTTTACCGCCGTCTCTGGGAGTCGGTGTGGAACTCATATAGAATTGAAAACTGGAAGTACAGTTTAAAGAACAATATGAATTAAACAATGTAAATGAATCACCATGTAATATGGTCACAAATGCAAAGTATGAATGCTTTCAAACATGAACAATACATACAGAGTTGCATACAGAGTCCTTTAGTTTCCTTGGTCATCCTCCTGTTTACAATAAAATAATGAATATTCGTGTCGTCTCCCTAATGCATGAAGACGACAAGAATGCACATCTCGGTTCCAGTGTGCTCAACTATTTACATACAGACTGGATCTGATTTGAATACATCTCTTGCTTAAACCCGACAATGATTTGCTGGGTCTGTCGCTAAACAGCCTGCCTTCCTCACATGCAAACGAGATGAGTATCACAGGAGGTGTTTCACTTGGTTTAAAATACAATACAATACAATACGAGAATCATAAAAAAAAAACAGGAGCAGTGAATTAAAATGTATCTCGCTCTGGTACGGCTATCTCCCTCTGTCTCTTTTCAATTTAAAATCATGTACCGTGGGGATGTGAAAAGGCTTCTGTTCGACAGGAGGCACATGGGGGAGAGTGTTCACTGCGCTGATAGACAACGATGGCCACTTCGATCTCCCTAAAGGACATCAGATCTTCCCCGGCACTGCCTTGTAATTGGGTTCTGTAACCGGGCAAGTGCTGTGGAAGGAGCCGGGCCGCTGTATAAGTCACAGCCGGCCCGGGCGAGCGGAGAGGATGCCTTTCTGGATGCCTCGTCTGGCAGCTAATCAGACACCAGGTGACCATGAAGGCATTACAAATAAAAAAACAAATGTCTGCGGGATGCACAGCCAAGGTCACGTCCCAGTAGGCCGGCCAAGCCATACGAAACTTATTTATTTTTCTTGTAAGCCTGCAGAAATTATTCTGCAAAAGAGAGCAGGGGTTTTAGAACAGAAGTGGAAGCCTGACACACACAGAACCTGTTTTAAGGTCAGAGAGCATCACGGCCAACCCGATTAAAAGTAATTCATATATATAAATACACTACATAGACACAAGGCAGCCGAGTCTCCCTGCTTCTCCAGCCGAGCGGCCGAGGGAGAGGGAACGGATAACACGGCAGCGGACCCTCGTTCTCCTGCAGGGAAGCGGAGTGAAGGATGGGGGGAGCGCGCGGTGATGAATCGGAGCAATTTGCAAACCCAGCCTGGTAAAGTCTTCAATCCATCACCCCGAGTAAACAGATGTTGAGTGATGAATGGAGGAGAGGGGGGGGGTATCCACTGGCTATAAAAAGAAACCAATGCTAATGAAAAGCAATGAGACACAGGCCTGTGCGGTCGACCGGGCTGTGCGAGTGACAGCGAGCGGCGAGTGGAGGTCCTCGGGGTGAGGGGGGTGGGTCCTCAGCTTGATCGGCTCTCCTGCGTTGACTCAGCTGGCCAGCGCACCCACGGGCCTTAAGTATCCCTCTGTTTCTGTCTTTTTCTGGAGCAAAAATCCCTGAAAAGCGTGGCTGCTGCAAGAACATCTTTGTTTATGAAGAGGCGCAGCTAGCTTCACGGCTTCCGAACCGGGAGCCTCCGTTTTGAGGGCTTCATCATAATAGGGGGGACACTATATTTTCACCCTGGAACAGAGGAGACTACATGGGGACTTGATCCAAGTCTTCAAAATCATGAAAGGCATCGATCACATCAAACCAGAGGAGCTTTTCCAGATCAGCAGGGACACACGCACCCGGGACACAAATGGAAATTGGGCTTCAAGGCATTCAAGACAGAAAACAGGAGACACTTCTTCACACAGAGAGGCGTCACAATCTGAACAAACTCCCCAGCGATGTGGCTGAAGAGACAATTTGGGAACATTCAGAAACAGACTGGATAGGATCCTTGAACACTGAGTTATTAATGGACACCAAATGAGCAGGATGGGGCGAATGGGCTCCTCTCGATTGGACACTTTCTTATGTATGTGGTAGACAGACACCTGTTTCAGTAACATTGGCACAGCTCAAACCACACTGAACGTCCCTTTTGAATGGCATGTTTTCCGCCAGACAGTTCAGAAAAGCAATTTCCCTGTCGCTAATTTATCCCTGCACTGTAGTTTCTCGATAAGGCTGCAATAAAAAAGTTGAGGGTGAAAAAACTAATAGAATTGGCACCGTTCATTTTCAAGAATGTAAGATAGGAAATTAAGTTTATTATTATCATTATTATCATTTATTATCATTCTTATTTGCATGTTTTTGGGAAAGGCATTAGACCAAACTTGGCAATGCTGATCAGAGCCAAAACAAAACACACAACATCAATTATTCTGTAAACAGGATTTTTTAAGAGAGTATCAAAAAAATAATCACTAAATTGAATCATTGATTCAGAAACAGGCTCCGCGTCCCCAGCTGAGTATTAAATTAAAGATTTAAGATGCTGCCCTATATACAGTAACTACTTAGTCACGCCTCTTACTTTTCCTTGGTATTCTAACAGCTTCTACTTAAATCTTTAATACAGGCATGTGGTCACACTAATGTGCAGCGGCTCAGAAGAAACAGTTATTTTGAAGATTCCTCCTTGTTCTTTCCTCTCCTTAACCCACTTAGTTGTCCCGTGTTTTAAAGATGGGGGGCGGGGGAGTGGACGCGCCAGGTCTGTGCAAGCATTTCAAAATCACAGAGTCTCACGCCAGGGGGAAAGAATTAATAACTGTGCAGAAAGGCCCTCGTTGCTGAACGAGGCATCCAATTAGCACAGGAGGAAGTGGGATGGCACTCAAAGGTCCCTAGAGAGGCCGTGTTGAAATGACCATACAGACGGATACAGAGACCAAAGCGGTGAGATGGACATAACGGCAAACGAGACAGAGCGAGGAAGCTACGTGAGGCCGACTTCGCTCACCGTTACCTGCTGCAGCGGCACACCAGCTTGAGCCATCGCTCGCCTCCCCACTTCACTCCATGCCAGAGGGTCAGTTGCGCACCAGGAACCGTGATTGGAGGAAGTGGCCGTTTGCCCTGAAGCGACTTGCCGACATTTTAAAGACCGATCGGTGTACATTCTGTGTCTTTCAGGCGAGAGAGAGAAAGAGGTTGATCATGCACAACTTATTGTAAGTGTTCGCATGTGTTATTTATTATTAAACACAGTATTGCAAAATTTAGCACAGCAACAACAACTCAAAATAAAGTGCATGGTTGCGGCATGCCAATTACCGGAGCGCAATGGCCAATAGCGCCCCATCACTCTCAGCAGCTCATAAACCAGCCGTTGTATCTCTCACTCCCCCTGCTCTGCACTTACGCAGGTCTACTGGGGAGAAATCGCTGCCCAAAACAGTCAGTTAACATGGCTAATAACAATCTAAGCAGAATCAATACCAGGGAATCGCACATATAATGGGATATTGAACAGAGTCTCCCAAGGAAAGTCGGCGGCATAAAAACAGGCCACGTTCATTAGACGTCCCCGCGCCGACCGGTCTGTGTGTGACAGAGACAAACGGGCGAGTTCATCGCTGCGGTGCCAATGGATTTTCCAACGGTGAACACCTCCTATGGAAAATGGATGATTCCCATTTTCAGTTATGTCTCACTCGCTCTCTGCCCCCCCAACCCCGCCCCCGCCTGTCTCCCACAGCACACACTGAATATGCTTTTGAGATTCAGATCACCAGACACCCTTGAATTGTAATTGCATTCGGAAAAGGGAGAAAAAGTTCGCAGAATGGTAAGAAATGTAAAGTCTGCTTGTCAGAGTCGATATCATTCATTCCGCTGCCGGTACCCCTGAAAATAATAACATCGCTCACGAATGAACGGCTGAGAGACAGGGCGGTCATGAATATATTTCCTCCCCCTCCGATCAAACTATTAAAGTGAGAAATATGCATCTGTAACTGCCTCTTGGCACAATGACAATGCAGGATAAAATGTCTGGGGCTTCCTGTAAAATGAAGCCCAACTGTAAAAAAGGAGCACAACAATTCTCAATTCATGAATAGGATTCCAGCACCACAAATAAAGCGTCTATAAGTGGTATCAATTAGTTCAGCGGAAAGACTGGGAAATGAGAACTGGTGTTTTTCTCATTAAAGATGTATTTTATCCTTGAGAAAAGCCGTTAAGTTCGCTTAAGTTCCCCATCTCTTAGAAAACACACCGACTAATGGGTGATAAATGCCGTCTCTTGCGCAGGGACTTGTCCGCTGTCCATAAATGGGTAAAATCTCTAAAGGGAGTGGATTTCGGTCGGTGGCAGAAAATTGCGCGCCAGATCTCTGACCGAGTTATCACTCATTGTCATTCACTGGCTTCTGCAGCCGGCGCACAGAGAAGAAATGAAAAGCAATTCAACACCGAGCAGACACCGAGACTCGTTTTTTAATATCGTCGCCTTTGTGTAAGAAATAATGATTCATTGTCCAGGATTATACTATTAATATCACCTGCTACAGTTCAGGGTTGTCCTGTACGATATTATGAAAAACCTGGGTGTTTAAACAAATTCCTGATTTTGTCTGTTTGGTTTTCCCAGCCCCAAGCTTCCATGTATCCATTCCATTCCCATTTTCTTCCCAGTGACTTTGATAGCAGAGGTTTTCGAAGTGACGGACAGCTCAAACTCTTTTCAGGAGAGGGAGAGAGAGAGAGAGAGAGAGAGAGAGAGAGAGAGAGACACAGAGACAATGACTTGACCTTCTCTGCAGACCACAGTGCTGCGATCTCATCTTTTCTCTGTGCCAACCGTTCCTCATCGCCACTGCGGACCACAGAATATAATTACAGCCCATCCTCGGAGAGCAAAAGTTGGCGTCGGGGCTTGCCAGCAATCTTTCTGTAATAATATCTCCCTCTGTGGCATTGGAAAATGACAGAACAAGATGGAGCGGACTGGTGTCACAGCTTTATTATATTTTCAATTAACCCTGATACCTGGTTTTCACACATAATTCCCCTGTTTTTTTACACTATTCATGAATCCCTCATTAAAGGAAAGGAAAAAAAAAACACCAGAGGCAGTGCCTCAATATGTCAGTGCCGCGAATCTTCAGATCTCTAGCATTTACAGGGCTAACAAACTATAATTAAACCCATTAATAGTTCAATTCAGACCCGTAAATGAAGCGATTACCAGTGGAAAACGAAGAGACAGTGTTTCTTGAGGACTGAGCTTGAAGAAAAGCAGGCAAGGGTGATGTAACACCTCACCCTCTCTGTAGTCCTTGCCTCCTAAAACTCGCTGAAAACGACACTTTCTGAGAGAGTCTACAGAGCCCACTCAGCACGGATCAGACATCATCCGACACTTTGTAGACTCTCTCCGGCTTCATTAGACCAATTACAACACTGGCTGAGTAAAAGGCAAGTAAAGGTGAAAAAAAAAAGCGATTGTGCAAGTTCCTTTCTCCCCCTCCCATTTTTCGTTAACATATTTATCTCCTACTGCTCTCTCCGCGTTTCAGTTTTGCAGCGACGCTGTAACCCCACTGGGGGCGCCGGGAAAGGTCAAGGCAGAGAGGCCGCACGCCAGATTAACAGGCTGACAGTTGCAGACAGAGAGAGAAAATGAAAACCTTCAAACTCCGCAGTACGGGGGCCAGGGGTGCAGGGGTGCAGGGGAATGAAACTTCACACGACAGCGGTTTGATGCCGGCCGTGGGAAGCGAGGACGTGTCGGTGTTCAGAGTTCTCCAGCGACGGCCGCATTTCAGCCGTCTGCGGAAAGCGGGCAGCTCGGTTTTCAGCTACACGAAGACACTCGGGGTAGAGATTTGGACTTCGTGTTTATTCCGGAGCCACTTATATACAGCGTGATAGAGATGAGGACTTCGGAGGACCGTGTGTCTGGTGAGGGTGAGTGGGTCTGGGGAGCTCAGGGACAGATTTACTGGCATAGGAGGAATCAGAACAGCTCTGAGAGGATGACTCTTCTATAGAAAGTACAGCAAAGTGGTCCCCCAGCTGTCCGTCAAAAGTTTGGCTCTAATTAAGGGCAAGGATGGGCTTCTAAAATACATCAGGATGTGCCAGTGTGTCTCGGTATGGGTCTGCCGACCCTGTACTTTCTATCAGGCCGTGTCACGCCATGCCTGAGAATGGGCAATGACAGCTTTCTGCTTTGCATGCATTTTAATTCTTGTTTTTGCATTTTGATGCGTTGCTAATTTACAGTTTGGACTGGGACGGCCAAGGCAGCTCGTCACTTGTCAATGACAACTTTAATGGCTCCTGACACTGACCCGATTTATGCCATAACAGTGCGGTGGGTGTTGAGGATACTTTGTGAGAGGCATATTCATAAATAAAAGATGCTCCATTTTTATTTATTTATTTGTTTCCAGCGGGAGAAATGCCACCTGCAGTCAAAAGTCATTTTCGTCACCAACCGCCCTAAATGGCGCATTGATTTCTAGGCCAGTTCCTGCCTTCATATTTCACAGATTGATTTTTTTTCATTTTTGTTTTGTGCTTTGCTGAATGGGCAACTATGGACACTCGATTTCCACACTGAAAAAAACAACTCGACTCCGGTGGGCAGAAGCAACGGCTCCATCGTGTTGCAAACTATAGCGGACCCTCCACGATAACCGCTACGCTGCAGAAATTAAGGCTGCCCACAAACCTGCTCTGTACAAGACTAGCCACAGCTATACACCCAGTTCATTTATCCAGTGGAAAAAAGAAAGTGACAATTAAAAGTCCACACATTCTGGGAGTTCAGAGGTGCACACTTTTTACAAATACATGAGGCATTAACATATGTAAATCCACCATTAGCATACTGCTAATGTCAGTACAATCGGGTTTATTCCCAAAGTTGGAAACAGTGAAGGGACAGAGGGCTGGATAGCACAGGAAGTGGTCATGTGTGGTACATTATGGGAGCTGGCGTGTGGTGCAATATCCCATAAAAGCTCTAAAAATCCTTCACCAATCCTGCTTCTCCGCTCAGACAGTTTAAAGACTTTATATTACTAAAAACAAAGGGTCCATGATGCGGTGTCGATTTTCAAAATGATTCCTAGGATGCTAATATTCCTGGGTGAAGCTCACAGAGCCCGGTGGAGTGAATGAAGTTGAAAATAATGTGTATCTTTTAATTATTGAATATGAGCGCTGTGTTGTTTCCCCCCTTTGATGAGGATAATCCGCCATTAAAGCTGATGTACATGTTTGTCAGGTTGCACGTAAACCTAAAACAACTCCCCCTTTTGTGGACATCTGATCCAGTCCGGCTTTTACTGGTCACCGTCTCCCTTATGTAAGCTGAACACCAGGTGCTACTTTCTTCTCTGATGCTTGATACTTATTCTGAATGAATGTGCACAGGCAGGTATGTGGAGTCCAAATACGACTACACCAACAAACACACGCACACATACTGGTGCGTTCACATTTGCGTGGTCAGAACAACTGTCTGACAAGCTTGTAATCTATAACCAGAAATGTTTCCAACTGCTCTGAACCGTTTAGAAAATGGCCACCATGTGGAGGGGTTTGGATCGTCCACAAGCACAGCCTGGAATGAGGCTGGAAATGCCCACGTTTGGGAACAGCTTGTGTTTATGCTGGTGTCCAAGCTTTGCTGCAACATTTTGCAAATCCCCGACGTCCCATACGGGAGGTCTGTGAAAAACTCCAGCTTGCTTCTTGGCTCCATCTTAGGCTCCCAAATTCCCACCTCGCAGAGGCTGCCACAAAAAACAAGAAGCTAAATCCAGCAACAACGTATTGAAGCTGACAGCCTCAACAGAAAGGGCAGGGGCAAAAGTTATGATGGGGAGGCGTTTATTGCTAATGACACCCTGATCATTTGGTGGCCCCACGAGAAATAATGTGCCGAGCAAGACGCCTGCCGTATTTGCGTGTAGAATTAATGGTGGCACTCAGAGGAAAGTGCGTGTGATGACGGCAGGGGAAGACGGATGCTCGCCGGGCGCACGGACAGAGAGGCGTCTATCCGTCTTCTGATTTACTTCAGCGCCGCACGCTTTTGTCTGCATGGAAAAGGTCAGAGTGCTTTAGCTTCCCAGAGCTGGAAGACAAAGCCATTTTTGCAGCTCTGAGGAGACGAGGGCTGAATATTAACCGCAAAGCAAAGAAGACTGGCCAACAGCTTCCGATCCCAGGAAGGGAGGGGTGTGAACAGCTATCGAGAGAGACGTATGGGCGAGATTCAGACTGCCATGCTAGATGCCAGATATTTTCTATCAATAAGATTGACATTGACACTCAATCGTTATGAAAAGACAGAAGGGTTTGAAGTATTTCACTATTACAGGCATGGAGTTTCTGAATGTGAGGCTTCAGATTTATACTTTCAAACCAGAGGAGCTTTTCCAGATCAGCAGGGACACACGCACCCGGGGACACAAATGGAAATTGGGCTTCAAGGCATTCGAGACAGAAAACAGGAGACACTTCTTCACACAGAGAGGCGTCACAATCTGAACAAACTCCCCAGCGATGTGGCTGAAGAGACAATTTGGGAACATTAAAAACAGACTGGATAGGATCCTTGATCACTTAGTTATTAATGGAGACCAAACGAGCACGATGGGGTGAATGGCCTCCTCTCGATTCTTATGTTCTTATACTTGTATTTTGGGGACACAGGTTTTAACAGACCCAAATGCAGGGGAGAAGAGCCGGGCCTGTCCCTCACTGGAAACCATCCATTTAATCTGCAGTCCTGTTTTTGAACGTGTCCCTGTTGTCTTTTGGTCTACCAGTATATATCTAGCAGTATGGAATTTCCCTCAACAGTAGCATTACTGTAGATCGTAGCGTCACATGATGAATGATTAATCCCTACTGGCAGGGAGGAATCAAGGGTAGAGAGACCTCTATTGTTAAACAGGGTTGGTAGACCTGGAGGACACAGAAGGCAAGTGTTGGTATGTGCCGAATTGGGCTCACACATGTGATGCTGTTTGGGCGCTGGCGAGGAAGTGACCTACCCTGTACCACCTCTGCGCTGCCCTCGTCAGACCATCTCACGGGGACAGATCATCACGTGACAGCCGTCGGGAAATATCAGCCAAGCGACGGGACAGAAACAAAACGGCATGAAAAATGCAGTCGACACAGCCTGCTCCTTTAATGCCAACCGAAGAGAAGATCCACGATTGTAACCAGGAGCACCGGAGGGGCCTGGCGCGTGGGCGGCTGGAATTAACCGAGTTTCTGCTGTTTAAGCACAGACAACTCATTAGGAGGCAATAACCACACACACAGGGAAAATAGGACAATGAGAGTGGAAACTCGGGATTGGAGGGTAAAGAGTGACGGAGGGAGGGGGAAAGCAGGTGTGCCAGAACTTCGTGAACTCCAGATTTAAAGAGGAAAGGGTGGAATATCAGACAGGCGGGATATATTAAATTAACCTCACAGCTGGCCTGTTTCCTAATATGGAGATCCATCAGTATCAAAAACACACACACACACACACACACACACACACACACATATATAACTTAAAGACTGAGCTACGAGGCAATACCAACTTGAATCAAGTAAAGCCCTCCAATTACATTCTTTCACTGCACTTTTGTTCTATCCAATTAAACTGAGACAGTCATTCTAAAGATGTCATACCATTGAGATTTAAATTAAAACCACAGGCTGTGTTTAATGTGTGTCTGTGTGTTTGGGGAGGGGGGGGTACGGTCAGAGATTTTCTAAGCAATTGCTTATAATGATCAGACACGCAGTTCTGAGCAACTACAGTATAATAATACTGCCAGAGACGAGAGGAAACGGGACGGGGAGCGAGCGCCTCGGATTAAAATGCAAGGCGAGGTCTTGGCACACAAGGAATAAACCCACGGTGACAGGCGTTTTAATGGCGCTGCCACAGACTTCTAATAAAAGTCCTAAATCCCGCTCATACGCTAAGAATCCTGCAAGGCATTCTCATCTAACGCGGTATAAATTATTGCCGTTTCCTTAGTTTGAAAAAGGAGATTTATAACTCAGAACTAAAGGCAATTATTACCCAGCTGAACTTGCAAGACACCACCGTCCCAATGACTAATGGCGGCCCAGTTTGATAATTACCTGTATGCAGCCGCGCAGTGGGGACAGTAATCTTTCATTATGTTGAACTTAAATAGGTATTGTTGCAGAATTGTAATACAGCATTGTATAAAAGCATGATTTATAAAAGGGGGGGCGAGAAAGAGAAATGTTTCTTTTCCCCACTCATTTCTATAAATTTCTATTAAAACGGTGCCGATTCTGCATTTGCTCGGAAGGCAATAATGCGCAGAATTGATAATGAGAGTCAGGGTTCATTCATTATGTTACGTGGCCGCACACTGCTGGCAATTAATCACTGCTCATTTTGCAGTGGGGTTGAAAGAAATCAAAATGAGAGCGAGTGATTGGAGAATGGTGCGGAGCCCGGAAACGAAAGGGCGAATCAGGCGAGGTGCTCAAACAATACCGCGGTCATGTACGGGGGGCCTCACACGAGTACTCGGACCCTCTCACCGTGTCCATGTTGTGTTGCTTGAAAGCTTGCAGTCAGGACATTTTGGAGTTCATGTATGTCAGATACACATCCAAATTCAATCTAAAATCAAAACAAAAAGAAGTAAATAGACAATTGATACGGCTTAAAGTTAGTCAAGGATCTATGTGCTCGCCCTACAACGGTCACTCCAGCAGGGTGGCCAAACAGCTGTATGTCTGTCAGTCCTGTCTGAGCTGCGCTGTTTGCATGGTGCAGACAAACACCTGGCTGTCGTGTGACTGCTGTCTTACACGCACGCACAGCAGCTGTGGGTTCAGAGCTATATCAGAGTGAGAGACTTCACGTTTTAAGAGTCCTTACAATCATAAGAACATAAGAACATGAGAGAGTGTCCAATCGAGAGGAGCCCATTCACCCCATCATGCTCGTTTGGTGTCCATTAATAACTAAGTGATCAAGGATCCTATCCAGTCTGTTTTTGAATGTTCCCAAATTGTCTCTTCAGCCACATCGCTGGGGAGTTTGTTCAGATTGTGACGCCTCTCTGTGTGAAGAAGTGTCTCCTGTTTTCTGTCTCGAATGCCTTGAAGCCCAATTTCCATTTGTGTCCCCGGGTGCGTGTGTCCCTGCTGATCTGGAAAAGCTCCTCTGGTTTGATGTGGTCGATGCCTTTCATGATGTTGAAGACTTGGATCAAGTCCCCACGTAGTCTCCTCTGTTCCAGGGTGAAAAGGTTCAGGTCCTCAGTCTCTCAGTAGGACTTTCCCTTCAGACCTGGAATAAGTCTGGTTGCTCCTCTGAACTGCCTCTAGAGCAGCAATATCTTTCTTGAAGTGTGGAGCCCAGAACTGTCCACAGTATCCAGATGAGCTCTAACTAGTGCATTGTACAGTCTGAACATCACTGCCCTTGTTCTCAATTCTACACTTTTGACAATATACTCTAACACTCTGTTTGCCTTTTTTATTGCTTCCCACATTGTTTGGATGGAGAAAGTGAGGAGTCCACGTAGACTCCTAGGTCTTTCTCATGCGTTACTTAATCTAGTTCTATTCCTCCCATAGTGTAATTATAGGGACATTTCTGTTACCTGCATGTAATACCTTGCACTTGTCCACATTGAATTTCATCTGCCAGGTGTCAACTGAATATTATCTGAGTCCCTTTGAATAACCTGTGCTGCCGAGATTGTATCTGCTGAGCCACCAATTTTAGTATCATCTGCAAATTTGACAAGTTTGCTAACTATCCCAGAGTCCAGATCATTAATATAGATTAGAAAAAGCACAGGCCCTAGTACTGATCCCTGTGGAACTCCACTAACAACCTCACTCCAGTTAGAAGCGACTCCTCTAATCAACACCCTCTGTTTCCTAGACATCAACCAGTTCATAATCCATCTACTTACATTGCCCTGAATGCCTGCAGCTTCCAATTTGAGGATGTGGAACCTTATCAAAAGCTTTTTGGAAATCTAAGTGTATCATATGCTTTCACATGATCTACAGCTGCAGTTGCATATTAAATTACTAAGACATGATCTGCCTCGTCTAAACCCATGTTGACTATCTCCAAGAATATGTTTTTCATTAAGATGCTGCTCTATTTTCTGTCTAATAATTTTTTCCAACATTTTACAGGTGATGCAGGTGAGACTGATTGGTCTGTAACTTCCTGGCTCAGTTTTGTCCCCTTTCTTGTGGATTGGTTTGACATTTGCTGTCTTCCAGTCAGTTGGCACATCCCCTGTGTCATTTGGAATAATTGAGTTAGCGGCCTATAAATAATTTCCCAAATTTCTTTAAGTACTGTTGGAAATATCCCATCTGGCCCAGGTGATTTGTTGGTTTTTAATTCTGCTAGTCCCTTTAGTACCTCCTCCTCATTTATCCTGATCTCTCTTAGGGTTTGACTGGACTGATTGTCAACTTGTGGAATGTCATCTGTTTTTTCTTCTGTAAAAACCTCTGTGAAATACTCATTTAGAACATTTGCCAGATCTTGTTCGTTTTGCAAGATACTTCCATTTTTGCCCTTTATCTGTTTCACTTCCTCCTTTATTGAACTCTTGCTGTTGTAGTACTGAAGATACCAAGCAAGCACTGGTAAAAATGTGTATTCAAAAGACTATTGGCAAGATCCACTCACGCATAATCCAGAAGGCCCAGGTGGGATTTTCTGCAATGCACTAAGAAACAGAAACCTATGGGAGGCAGTCATCCAAGGAGAGAATTATTTTCATCTGCGTCTCGGCGGTGATGCACATAACCAAACCAGTGTGTAATTGGACGTCTTCAGATTAGTCACAGATAACAGTCATTTGTCACAGTCTGAGAGGCGTTCATTCAATTATTTTGCAAACTGTTTACTTTCGTGCAACGCTCCCAGAGACGCGGCTACAGTATTGATTTGTTTATTTTTATATAAAGTGGTTAAGTGCATTTAGCTGCTGTAGAGAGATTGAATAAATAACCACGCAGCACTGCTAATGCGCGGGCAAAGGGGTAAACCTAAGGAACTATGTCACGCGCCGGCGCACAAGCGAGAGACGTTCTAAAGCGCCGGGCGCTTGATGGTCTCCTCTTTCAAGAACAATTTCAAAACCTCTCTCAGAAGTATCACGATGTTATTAAGCACGTCAATGATCTGCCACATACGAGCTCCCGTTTCTGTCACGGTACTCTGTGGAGAATCGCAGATTTTGTTTAGAATCAGAGACAAAAGTTAATTTCTTGTTCAAATGAAATATTAATACATAAATAGCACTCAACTCAGGTGTCTGACCTGGTGAAGGCAATGCAATGAGAAACATTTCACACAATCTGATCACTGGCTGCTTATATACTGTATATATTTATGTATCTGCATTGCCCTGTCTGTGAGCACATATTGAAAGCTTGCAAAATCACACATTTCTCTGTGGCTCTGAAGCCAATATGAGCAATATAAATCACTGCTGGAAAATCTCATAAATCTGTTGATAATAACTGAATGATTATACAGAAAAACAGAGGCCGGTTCTGTGACATGAGCTGAGCTGCAGCATTGGACCTCCTCATGACTCTTGCCCAAATCCTACCGGTTCTTCTCAGGTACCCCCTTCCCTTCACCCGTCATCTCAAAACAACCCTGGAGAGCAGAGAGCAGCTGCAGCTGGACGCGCTGGATGCTCTGGGCACTGTGAGGCGCTGTTAGGGGCTGTGAGGGGCTGTGAGGGGCTGTGAGGGGCTGTGAGGCACTGTGAGGGGCTGGGAAGCGTTGTGAGGCGCTGTGAGGGGCTGTGAGGGGCTGGGAAGCGCTGTGAGGCGCTGTGAGGGGCTGTGAGGGGCTGTGAGGGGCTGCGCGGGCCCTCCGCGGTCTCCCTTTACAGCTCTGTATTTTGTCTGGACCATCTCAGTGGCCGGGAGGGGAGGACTGCAAACGGGTTTGAGACTAAAAGATAAAACAGTGACAATAATGCTAACATGGTGGGGAGGCGGTTATATTTCATATATTTTAAATAAGGATTTATCTGCGTCCTAGACTTTACCGAATGGGTAAACGAGGTTATAACACCTAACTGCCTGGGGGGGAGGAAGAAATAATACACAAGCAGCCTGTGCAGATCAGGCTGCAGGGGGCCGGGATGCACTGCTGTCCAAGCCGTGTTGTAGAGCACCGAAAGGTGGCAGTGGTGGCATTTTCCCAGACCTCCAGAGTGGATCTGAGAAAGGCTTCCCTGGCATCTTCTTGATGAGTCTGAAGCTCTCCTGCGCCGCGCAGGGCTTTGGACGAGGGACAATTATCCCAGCAACTGGAGCTGCCCCCTCCAAACTGTGCTCCAACCCCTCAGAGAAGATCATACACAGATTTTGCCCAGGGTAGACTCTGGTAGACAGGCAGGTGGTTCATAATCGCCTCGGGGATATTTTAAGAATGCAACAGCTGACATACCAACGTTCAACCAAATCTCAGAGCAGGTCTGTGGTTCAGTGCCATCAGCCTGCAGTTTAATACATTCAAATAATCGCTTAATCGAATGACTGAAGATCTTGAAGCTCAGTTTTACGTCACCTTGGCTTTAAGAGAAGACATGGGGGGGTGAGGAGAGTTTGATGGCAGGAATGAATCACTGCAGCACACTACTGCTAATTCATCCCCTTTCCAAACAGCCAGTGAGCGACGGCTGCGGTCCCAGGAGCTGGAGGGGTGGAGGGAGATGAAGGCACTTTGTCATCGGAGCTGCTCTGCCTCCTTCAGGGGAGCCCTGGCAGCTCCTGCGCAGAAAATGAGACCCGGCGAGGACCGCCCAGTCCGGCGACCGTGATGGATTGGGCCTTTCTGGACGGTCAGACTCACTAAAAGCCCAGGTACTTCCCTCTCTCCTTCTCAAATTCTCTAAAATTCTCTGTGGCGTGTTATTGCAACACTTTCAAACACGGTGTTCCTCATGAATCATTCATAACACTTTAAACAGGTGTTAAATAATGTAAGGCAAGTGTTACCTTTATATTTCATGCCGTTTTTTTTATTTTATCGTCTATTGTGCGCGGCTCCTACGAAGGCAACACGGTGCCTTATTTCAGTGTAATCGCCACCGTGTGTAAGCAGGCTATCGCCGTCTTTCGACACTTTCCACGACACACGGTTTGTGGTCGACCGGGAGAAGGCATCAGGGACGGCAGGCCTCCTGCGATGTGGGGGGGGGACGACTGATACGATATCATCCCCCAGCGCCATCGGTGTGAAGATCAGCTAATTCATTTTTAATCCTCTTTAAAAGTCTCCAAGGAAGACATGGTTGTGGGGGGGAGCCGGAATACATTGACATTTTACTTTCGATCAAGGAAGACAAAACCCTGTTGTTAATTAAACTAATTAAGGAGCGAGACGTATACGCCGAGGACCTCCGCGCCCCTCCAGCCCCCGTCTCCCGGCTGAGGCCTGACACCGCGCCGGGGAGGGCGGCATGGCGGAGTGGCGCACCTGACAGACGGAGCGAGAGCCTGTTAGCACGCAGAGCCCGGCGCCTTCATTACCGTTATTGTTTGGCTCCGTAATTAAGATGGCAGCCTTGACTGTGCGCCGCTATTCGGCCCCGGCTGATTTCCTTGGAGGTAAAACAAGTGCCGTTAATCAGCTACTGCGGACATTTGCATATTCATGCAGTGTAATTATAGGTGCCTGGCTTTGCACAACCAGTGCTCTCGCATTAAGGCAAAATTAAAGTTGTTCTGCTTTTGTCTGGGTGTAAAAGAGCCGTGACGCACTGCGCGGGGAGTCCATTACAGACCCAGGTAAAAGCATCCATTTAAGAGATGTGGAATAAATCGATGCACGGAGAACTGAAAGCTTTTATCGCGTGCTGTCTTTGGGTACGGTTTCCTTTCTTTGCATTCTGTGTAATTCTCAGAAACTGGCTCAGCTCGGGTTGCGAGTCGCTGCCCAGCTTTGACAAATGGATTTGGCTCACATGGCCGGGAGGCTGGGAGGCAAAGAGAGAAGCGATTGGGAAGAAAGGAAAATAAACCTGAGAGATGGAGCCATGATGACCAAGACTGAAATACTTCCCCCCGACATTTCCTGCTAGTGTTTACAAATGTTTATCCGAATGGTACTCCTTTCATTTAGGTCACAATATATGATAACTTGCGCCGTTGTGTGGAGTCGAGGTTCCATCAGATCAGAGATACACTCTCTGTGTGATCCTTAATCACGTCGAAGAGGAACAGACACGTGGCGCGGTGGCAGGGTCTCCCGCCGCGAGAGCAGCTCCAGCGCTTAATGAACAGGTTCAGCCGACAAAAAGCCTGTCAGCGGGATCAGAGAAGAAGGAGCAGTTATTTTTTATTTTTTTAAAGACTTCAGCGATTCATCTATCACGATGTTTCCCCAGTGTTGCAGCCGTGGTTAGAAAACAGTGGGCAGAGACACCCCTGAGGGGTCTTAATCTTCCCTGTTGCAGTAAACACCATTAAATTCAAATTAAAAAGTCAAAATTACTTAACATTTCCGCCAAGCTTATGCAATATTGAGCCGGTTTAGTAGCCAGCCCGCACCCCCGGCCCTGGACACCACGAGCTGAGCTCGAACACACGTTTTCAGCTGCAGAAGAAAATCCCATTTGTTCGCAGCCTAATAGGTTCTTTGGCCTAGGGATGTTTCTCTTCCAGGGAACATGGTATTCATTTCACCAGATACAAACTAATGTTTATTCACAACGAATGCGTTTCGTGTTTTTATTTGTTGTTTTTATTGTGTGGCTTTATCATCAGGGAGGAATCGGGAGCCTGTTAGTGGAGGAGGAATGAGAAGCAATGAAAAGCGTTCGGTTTGGCGTTTCGTTTTTCCTCCCCCCTCCTTTACCGGCATTACGGAGAGCTTTTGTTTTCCTGATGGCAACGAGATTCGGGGGTTTCAGATGACTTAACTACAACTATCATTTAACTATCATTTAATCTCTGGCGAATCTGTACACAGGCAGACATTACAGCAGGCAAAACGCAATGTGTATTCTCTCTCTGATCTCAATTATTACTTTTCACACACACACACCCCCCCAACACCTCATTTCATGTCTATGTAAGAAAGGGCCGTAATATTAGTGCAGCGCTCCTGGAATCATGTTGTGATTTGTCCACAGGGATAAAAATATAAATCCCATTAAAAAGCCATTGAAAAACAAACGTCCGAGATTTCACCACGTCCTCCGAGACCGGGGTTCATGTGCAGGTCTGTGAAAGATGTGTTACAGGTGGGGGGGAGACCCATCCATACAATTCCCAGATCGCTGCCTGGACGAAGGTAATCACCAGCCTAAAAACCAAACTCCAATACCAGCAGCAGTGTCCAGTCGGCGATTGCATGCTCATCGATTGTGGGGAGGATAGAGAAATAAAGAAAAATGGAACGGACAAGTTTGCTCAACAACGCGAGGCCGGTCCGAGCATCCATCAGGACGGGGGGACAGGTGCCGTATATAATCGCAGGCCCATTCGGGGGCTTTCTTCTCATTTTGCTCTGGTGAAGCGATATTATTTATTAAGCGAGTTAGCGGGTCGGTAATGAATTAAGTGCTCGAGAGCAGTGCCAGACTGCCGACACGGGAGCCGGGAGTTAATTCAATCAGCCCGTTTCCTGCCGGCTCCCATTAACTCAGCTTTCTCTTTTTATTTTTATTTTCTCTCCTCTTCTTCATTAGATCTGGTAGTTGGTACTGAAGGCAGGAGTGCAGGCAAACTATTTTAAACTCAAAACAAAAGCAGGGGGTGCAGCTTCAAAGGGAACTGTAGGAGTCAGAGGAGTTTCCCAGGGAGAGGAAAGTGTGTGGGATACAGACAGCTCAAAGAAAAGCTCCCTGCAGACAGAACCAGTTGCTTTTCTCTCAAGGATTTTATTATTATTGTTATGATTATTACATTCATTTAATCAGATTTGGATGTTAAAACAGTGATGGTATTGGGGGGATGCTTTCAGCTCAGGCAACGTACAGGGTTGGAGACTCACTATGATCCAAGTCACACAAGATCTGCCCATGCTGGTGCTCCTCCGAGGCTGGGGCCTGGTCACAGGGGTGCCGCCACCGTGTCGATAACCAATCATGGGGTTATGGGGGTCAGCGCATGGGCAGGACACGCCGCCGGGAGGAGGCATCCCTCCAGCACAGGGCGTCCTTCTGGGTATTACTAGCTGGCACCGACTGGGAAGCTCACCGTAATTACCAAGAGTAATGAGACGGGCGCGTCCTCCTGTCCCGGCAGGCCATTTAATGTACCTGCACCACTAACGAGCCCCCCCCTCCAGTGAACGAGCGTCTTCTTTATTAATCACAATTACAGAGTGCCTCCAGTCTGGACGCAGAAAGCCCAGTCTGGGAAGCACCCGAGCCGCGGCAGGGAAGCTGGCAGCTTTGAGGGGGATGCAAGAAATAATTAAGAGAGTCGCACACGCTGGTTAATTGCTAAATTAAAGAGGAGAGATTGCGTGTCTGAAGGGTATGGTGGCTCGGCCTTATTATGAGCAGCAGAGAAGTGGAGGTTTTTAATTGCCGTTTGAGAAATGACTCGCTTGGTCAGCCCCCCCCTCCCCCCCCAGCGCTCTGACCGTCTCACACCAAGCAACGCTTCAAAATCAATCACACCTCCGTGATTTTAATAAAGTTAATTACACTAGGAAAGAAACCGTTCTATCAATTAAAACAAACACTCCCCCCATGTGTGCACACTCATAGACACACACACACACACACACATGCACACCTAGACACATGCATAGACACATGCACACACAGACAGACACACACACACAGACACTGGTATTACACATGCGCACAGTCTTTTCAGAGTTTCGGACTTAAAACTGATTTTCCCACCGTTCTCCCAGGGATGGGAGATTTTACATATACTAGCTCTTTTTTATTCATAATCAAAAGGAGGAGCTTTGATAAGAGTCTGTATGATTACTTTTATTTGGGTGGTTAATATAAATGATTAATGATTAATATTACAGCTGTGAGTCCCACTAAACAAAACAAAAATTTGTTCATCAACTTTCACACTTCCTCTAATTCCACTGAGAGGAATCTTGTGGGTACTTCAGTAATGACTGAATATATTCAACAGGATGACGATATTACATTAAAATCTCTGAAAAATATGTTCCTTTGAAAGGGATGTTCACAAGATAAGCCCACCACATACCAAAAAGCCACACCCCTTTGACCACTGTTGTGCGGGTGAATCTGCAGTGAGAGTATTAGTCGCGTTAGTCGTAGCCCAAGCTGGGTAGAGAACGGAGGAGAGTTCGGGCACCCCCAGCCGAAATGGCAACCCCTGATTTCTCTGAGTTTTGAGTGTGTCGTGGCAGATTTATGTCGGGTGCTCAATAGACACCCACACAACCTCTGAGCTCTGATGTCTCCCCCTGAAGCGCAGGCCGAGAACATGGTACAGATGACATGTACTTCATTAAAGCTGACAAAGACTTAATTATTCCTCGGCTCTAATGATCTTCCTAGAGACCCCATCTTGGAAATAAGTGAGCGTTGTTAGACAGTTAAGGACCACGTAAGCCCACATTTCTACATTTATATTATACACACACTCACACCGAGAGAGAGAGAGGCAGCAGGTTTTCGAACAAGACAGGAAGCAGTCAAGAACCGCAGACAGGGGTCACAATTAGTGCTCATCCTTTAATCTCACGAGTATGTGTCTTCTCTGACAGAGCTGTCATTACTTCCACGTTCCCTCTCTCTCTCTCTCTCTCTCTCTCTCTCTCTCTCTCTCTCTCTCCCTCTCCTCTCCTCTCTCTCTCTCTTTTTATTGTGTATTCCTGAGCACTGCAGCTAAAGCACCGGCATATATAACCGCACAGGCATTGATGGATCTGCAGCATCTGCACATGCATTGACTGTATCTATCAGAAATGAGTGGGGTGCGGCGCGGTTCACTGCACCCAATCCATCTCTTTACGGCCTGCGGTGTGTTTCTTTCCCGTTCGAAAATTATTTAGCTGTTTAATGGATGCTTTATTTAACCGTGTGCAATTTTGATACAGGATAGCAATAACAATAATAATAAAAAACAGACTATATACGCACACACACAATTTCAAGCGTGAGGCGACAGAGGGAGACTTTTAAAGTTTAACTTCGCTTGCGATTCTTAATGGCAAACCATCCATACCGGTGAAGCCACACATCTAAGCAAGGGGGAGTGAATAATACTATTTGATACTAATACTAGATCAGCAATTTTCACTCGTTTAATTGTGTCCAGTGTCTTCCCCCCCGGAGACACCCAGGTCAGCAGAGTTGCCCTCCAACCTGACAATTAACGCTCGGAGCGGGAGCTGATAAAGACATCGCCACAGGGCCGCCGCCGCGGGCCGTTCGGCCGAGAGATCAGCCAGTGGGTGGATTTGAGTGGAACGGCACA
Source organism: Amia ocellicauda (assembly GCF_036373705.1). Taxonomy (NCBI): domain Eukaryota; kingdom Metazoa; phylum Chordata; class Actinopteri; order Amiiformes; family Amiidae; genus Amia; species Amia ocellicauda. Next base: position 1,690,657 of record NC_089856.1, read on the forward strand.
CCTGCGATTCCTTCAGCTATTACATCCGCAGTTCCCACCGGGAAGCCGAGCGAAGGTGTTTATTTACAGGAGACACTTACGACGAAGCAAAGATGAGTTACGCCGCCTCACACTGATGGAAGGGAGTTAATTGACTGAAAATCTATTGCAGAGGAATGTGAAACGACTCCCACGGGGCCTACCTCCGACGTGGCGATAAAGATGTAGATCCTCCCGTGTGTCACGCGTCAGGAAGAAATCTCATCTCCATAAGTGAGGGATGCAGCTTGCCTTTGACACACGGCAGCTCCTTGTGTGACACCTGCGGCCCTGCCCCCGGCACTCCTGATTGAATGCCGGCCCCCTGCAGTTGAGGGGCCCGGGCAGTTTGGCGCCGTGGGTTTGATATTCGTACTTTTGGGGGCATTTGCGGGCCTGTCCAGTGCAGTAGCTCAGGGAACAGTCAACAGAATAAGTCACTCATGTGATTGAAAGCGACTTACAGGACAGGAGTTGGGTCTTCAGTCTCATTGGAAGGAGCAGCTGCGACAGCAACGGCACAGCTACGTGAAGCAGGGAAACACACAGCAGCCTCCTAGTCTCGAGGCCTGTTCCTTAACCACTGAACCAACTGGCTTCTGTTTTCTTTTTTAAAACGCTGGACAAGGATGCAATAACATTTTAAGTAAATTAAAATAATCCCTTTAGGGTAGTTTAGGCTCCATCCCCCACCCCCACTGTGGAAAATAAAATTAAAACTAAATGAGTTAGTGCATCTTTTTAATAACTAATTTCCTTCTGAGTGGAGGATGCCATTTCTCTTCTCCGTGCAATCAGCGCCTCCTTTGCTGACGATCAGAGCTGCATGGCGCAGGTGTTAATGAGAGGAAAGATGCTCTTTTATCAGCCACGGGGCACAGAGTGGCGTCGCATCCCTTCCTTTCAAAGAATGGCCTTTGCTTTATTACAAAATCCTATTACTGAGCTCTTACATCTTCCACATCTACAGATCGAGAGGAAGCGATACTCATAATGAAGATCCCTTTTCTGGTGGCTACTGTAAATCATCTGGCCCCGAAACGAACGGCTCTATAAAAAGCCACGTGAGCCTCACTTAAATAACCTTCACTTCCCCGGCTTGTAGATGTTTACTCCGATACGGCCTGCCCCTGTGTGTGGCTGCTGTTCGTTAGAAACTCATCCTCCCGGGTTTGCTGTGGAAGACTCTCCAGCTATGATGATTTCTCACAGACCTACATCATGGAGCATTAATTAGCCAAATTCCAATTGCGATATACTGGCCCAAAAATCACTAATTTCCCCGTGCTATTCCTCAGCATTCAAATGTGTTTATATCCAAAAACAGCCACAGTCAATATCATCATTAAAGACACATGTCTTAATTAAAAACAACAACAACAACATCCCCACCACCAGCAGGAATATTAATAAATCCACTTAACGCTGGGCGTGCAGTGTGCCGTCGATTGAAATAACATTGCAGCGGATGTTTATCGCATTCCAGGGCCTCTTTCTCATAGATCACAAGCGCCTCGCAAGGATTCAGTCTAATTACAGATGGTATTTTTACTGAGATCGATAGATATTTATGACACTCCACGTCCCCAAATGTATTGAGGATTTTCTGGTGCAAGCTAACTGCACTGGGGAATATTTATTGTGATATTACTTAAATCTCAATAAGCCACACATTATATACATACATACATATATATATATATATATATATATATATATATATATATACACACACACATATATATTTCTTAAATTCAAGTGCACACAAACCACATGTATTATTTATAAGCTTTTGAAGGCCTTGGAAACAATTCATCATGATAACTGGATACGTGACGGCGCTCCGATAAAGGACATCAAGAATTCCGCACAGGAATCTTGGGAAATCCGAGCCACAGTCTCCATCCATCTTATTCTCAATTTCCTGTGTGCCTGAGGAAGGGGGGGACACTTGATAGCTGGTGTGAAACGAATGAAAGAGGAGATCGGGCATTTGTAATCCCCACTAGGAAACGACAGCATGGAGGGGGTCTCCAGAGAGAGAGAGATAGAGAGATTGATGAACAGATAGTGGCCCGGGCTCCCTGGCCGCTCATAACAAGGAGATCTTGGACTGAGGGAATATCCCGGTGGCCCCATGGAGAGACTGTGATGAGCTCAGAGAAACCGGACCCGGCCTGGAACTGCACAGTACACAAGCCACAGCGCCATTTATTTAAAAATAAAAAAGGAAACGGGGAAGCCCAGACATTAAGAGCCTGCTGGGTCACCCAAGACTGTCCCATCACCATCGATCTCCCCGGCTCTACTGTGGGAGGCAGGCCAGACGTCTTGGGTTTCCTCTCCTTGTTATCCGAGTGTCAGGAGATGGGGGGTGGTAGGGGTGGGGAAGGAGAGGTTTTGACTCTGAATGTCAAAGTGTCCTGAAAGACTGGAATCCCAAGTCCAATCAGGTGGGACTGGGGGCATAGGCAAATGCCAGAAGGGCTGGACCATATTTCAGTTCAGTGGGCCGGTCGATTCTCACCCTCCCCCTCCTGACCGCACTTCGCCGGCACCCCCCGCCCCAGACCGTATTTCGCCAGCACTCCTCAGAGTGGGTAATAGTCCAGGGCAGTTTTTTGGTCCCAGGCTGCCCCTGACTGGGGAGGTAATGAGGACACAGTAAAATGTAAATAAATCCATCCTCAATCACCGACAGCATCGGGTAGTTAGCATCCGCTTGAGATATACATTGATCAGCCATAACATTATGACCACCTGCCTAATATCGTGTAGGTCCCTCTTTTGCCACCAAAACAGCCCTGACCCGTCGAGGCATGGACTCCACTAGACCTCTGAAGGTGTGCTGTGGTATCTGGCACCAAGACATTAGCAGCAGATCCTTTAAGTCCTGTAAGTTGCGAGGTGGGGCCTCCATGGATCGGACTTGTTTGTCCAGCACATCCCACAGATGCTCGATTGGTTTGAGATCTGGGGAATTTGGAGGCCAAGTCAACACCTTGAACTCGTGATTCATCAGACCAGGCCACCTTCTTCCATTGCTCCGTGGTCCAGTTCTGATGCTCACGTGCCCATTGTAGGCACTTTCGGCAGTGGACAGGGGTCAGCATGGGCACCCTGACTGGTCTGCGACTATGCAGCCCCATACGCAACAAACTGCGATGCACTGTGTGTTCTGACACCTTTCTATCAGAACCAGCATTCACTTTTTCAGCAATTTGAGCTACAGTAGCTCGTCTGTTGGGTCGGACCACACAGGCCAGCCTTCGCTCCCCACGTGCATCAATGAGCCTTGGCCACCCATGACCATGTCGCCGCTTTTCCTTCCTTGTACACTTTTGATAGGTACTGACCACTGCAGACCGGGAACACCCCACAAGAGCTGCAGTTTTGGAGATGCTCTGACCCAGTCGTCTAGCAATCACAATATGGCCCTTGTCAAAGTCGCTCAGATCCTTACGCTGCACATTTTTCCTGCTTCTAACACATCAACTTTGATGACAAAATGTTCACTTGCTGCCCAATATATCCCACCCACTGACAGGTGCCATGATAACGAGATTATCAGTGTTATTCACTTCACCTGTCAGTGCTCATAATTTTGTGGCTGATCGGTGTACTTCAGCTCTACTTAGATATACTATCATAAGTAAACAACGGGATGCCAGAAAACATCAATGCACTGGTCTGCTGTGGCTCAAGCTATATTATAATTAATAACAATGATAACATATATTGTGTGCAGTATCCTTGACACATACACACGATCCCAGTCACCACAGAAGGACACAACACGCCTAATGCCTAGTGTCACTCACTCTTAATTGATGGAGAAACCAGAGACAAACAAGGCAAACAAAACAAGCCAGAGAGAGCATTTTGTCACACGACATATTCATCACACATCCTCATTCTAGACAAGCACGGGCAGCAGTGGATGAGTGAAGGAAAGGGCTGATTGTATAGGAGTGTCAGTGCCAATGCTTAGTAATGACATAAAAACGCTGTGGTCACATTCATCTAAAGTCCACGTTAACACATCCATGAAGATATTAAGAAGAACCTTCTAAATGCGTCCATTGCTCTGTGCTGGTACGGCACTCTTGGTTGGTAATTACATTTTTTCCCCACCCTTTGTCTGAGTGCCCGTGTGAGTGTTTTAACATGCAATACACTGTGTCTGGGCTGTGGAGTTCCTATCGCCGTGGTCTGCCAAACTTTATTTCCTGCAACAGCCTCTGGAAAAAGTCTGGCAGCCGGGGATTTAATGAACACCAGCGCTGTGAAATGTCCCGTTTCCTTGAGCTCCGGACTTAACAGAATCCCAAAGACGTATCTCGTGTGCGGAGGACTGAAACGCAGTGCCTGTACGCTGGCTTACAGTTATATTTTTATCTAAGTCATCCTTCTCTCTGACTGGCTTTTTTTTTGTTACTTTTTGGTCGCTCATGATCTGTTTTTGAAGAGCCATAAACAGGTCATTCTGCAGAGTTCACTCCATGAATCATCGTCCTGAGCCGAGGCCCTCGCTCCACTTGGCTAACGAGGGGTAAAGAACATCTCTCTGGGGCTCGGTGGCTGGACACCAGGAGGTGTCAGGTGGTCAAATTCATCCCTATCCCCCTCTGTTTTTCGATCAGAAGTTTGGTTTTGAAAATTGGTCTCAACTATTTGATTGTGAATTCAAATTTAAAATAATAAACTGGCACGAAAGGACATCCGTAATGCTGCTGTCAGTGTGGTATTTCTACAAGGCCAAGATAAACTGCCGGTGATCCGTGTATAACCGTGCTGGCCTTCAAGACATCATGGACTGCTGCACTTCCTCCAGGAGGGGATGGATCTCTCGAAACCAGGACGCCCGGACCGGCTCAGTTTGATCAATGTAAACAAAGCTAAAAGCGCGGTGACATAATTCTCAATCGCGTGGCACTCGATAACGTATCCTTTCCCTAAAGAGCCGCCAATACAGACTGGATTTCTGGGCAGTTCATATAGGCAGAGTGGGATTCAAATGCATACGAACATCCTGTCTTGCTGGTATCAGTCTCGATTACTTCATTTTAGACAGGAGTGGAGTGGAGTGGAGAAAGCGAGGGAGGCACAGTGCCCAGCCAGGAGTGTGCCCAAGGGCTGTGTGGTCATCACTGGTGAGCACGAGGGATTTGACCAAGACCTGTTTCTCTGCATTACGAATACCTGAATTACGTATTTACAAATAATCTGAGTTCTGGGAGAATCAGAAGTCAGAGAGAATATGGAGCATGAACACATCGGACCTGCTCCCATTGTTACAGAAACATTTCCATATATAGCAACTTGTGTGTGTGTGTGTGTGTGTATATATATATGGAGACAAATATGCAAACTTTGCTTTTGAAACGCACAGCATGGGGCTTAATTACCTTTGATGTTGCTCATTTGTTTATGAAAATCATTTGCATTTTCAGTCTGTGTATTTAATAGGATTACAAGAAATATACTGCCATTACTTTTATATTTCTTTTACGAGAGAAGTGGCCGAGATATGCTTTATTATTATGCGTCGTATCATTAAAGAGCTGCTAGCTCTTTGCATTTTCAAATTATGTTTCCATCTATAAAAAATACATTAGGATCTTTAATTGCGTCTTTGCTTTATAAATGAGAATTTTAACAACAAACTTACATTAAAAATATGAGATGAGCATGACGAGGAATAATGCACACGATTCCAAACAAAACATTAATTCTGTTTAAAGTCAAAGTAATTAGTGTTTTAATAAAAATATCTGGAGTCTAAAGTTTATTGGGAATCGAACCCGAACCCTCTCCCAGTGCGGTCAACTTATTGTGACTATCTCAAATCTTGGAATTGAGTTGGAGCTTTAGGTATCGTTCAAACTTCATCTTAGGTTTTCACAAAGCGTTAGCAGAAGAAAAAAAAAGATATTTGAAAGAAAATCTTAGTTACCGGAAACTTAATGAGTCTCTCATCCTGGCAGGTCATTATCTGCATTTGTAAAAGATTCATACTGTTCTCCCTTCAAACCAAAGCTCTTACTCACATTTCTGCCAAGCAAAGCTGTTATTCAAACTGATTTGCGGTTATAAAGCATTTAGAACAAATATAGAAATAAATCAACCGACAAAAAGCATTAAAAATGCACTCTTAAGAGACGTATATCTTCTGTTCTCTAGATGAGGTGAATTTCTGTGGGAAACACAAAAGAACACAATATTGTAAGATGCATAAAATATCGGCGCGTTCTGTTTTAATTATAAATGGTCCGCGCAGCACGATATGAATTATTAAATGGCTGGATTACATTAGAAATTCAACATTTTAATTTGGAATAATTACATCCATTCAAAAAGCCATCATGGAAAGGTGATTAAACCGTGGCACTGGATAGAGTTCTCTCTGCTTTAAGGATTAGAATTCTGTAATCGCGGCCGAGTTCAACTTCAGAGAGCGGGAACGGGGTTACACGAGTTCATAACCGAAAGACGCATGCGTGGCGAATCACCCCCTCTGTCATGACACGCTATGGCACCGTCCCATCTTCCATGCAGGACTGGGGCTGTTTGAGGGGGCAGTGGACACAACTGTACGTTATGGATTCACTTCAAGAACGGCCAACTCAACTCTTTCTGTTGATGTTTTCTGTCTCTGTCAGTCTGTGTCTTGAAGTCTGTAGCAGACAGAGAGACTCCGTTCTTAAAACATCTGATCTCCCTGCCTGTACACTTTTGGGGGACGAGGAGAACATGTCTACATTGATAACGGACCTTCCTGTGGTTTCCAAGGAGTGGTGCAGTGGAAATGTACCAGAGGGTTTGACATATCTACTCATTAGCTATAGTGTTTATTATTCAGTAGCCAATATAATCTGTTAGCTTTGCATATGAATCAGTATTTAATGCATATTCATGGATTCTTCCTAATTATTCCCATATGTAGACTTTTCTTTGTTCACTTTCGAGGTGTCAGCCTATAAATAACCATGCCTATTTCTCTCAGGGCTCAGAGTCTGGGGATCCTCTGTATCTCTGTCACCTGTTTCTCTAGATTATTTTATTACCATTAGACAACAAACATCTTATTGGTTCACTGTGGTCCTGTGGATTCATACACATCATCTCCCATCTGTGCCCCCTGCACCCAGCAGGTGCCCACACCGGCGATCGTAAGCTCTGTAAAGGCCGCGCGATGATGCCGGTGCTCGGGAATGCAGAGCGCGTCTCCGTTGACACAGCGCTGGGACTGTTTGCAAGAGTCTTATAAATCTAATATGTTTCAATCTGCAGTTCAAGGAAAATGGAAAAATAAGAGAGAAGGCAGAAGGAAGAAGAGGAAAAAAAAAAAAAAGCAATTGCGTTTCAATCCCCCGGGGGGACTCCGACTCGTTACCGGCGACACAACATCTCCAAAGAGAGGGATCGAATCTGCAGCACTGCTTTCTCACACTGAACTTTACTGGCAGCTGGAACTAACACCCTGCCTGTACCCAATTACAAACACGCTCACATATAAATAACACAAAACACCACAGTTGTGGATATTTTGAAGACAGGAGCAGGGAATAGCAATAGTCTAAAGGACTGACAATAAATCAAAGCCCTCTTCCTCATTTCACACCAGCAGTGTGAGACTCCAGCGGCGGAGGGGTTTTGTGGAAGGGTCTCTGCGGCAGCTTTAGGCGCAGACAGTGTGCTGTGAGAGTATGGCACCGTCTCTGGCTTCTGCAACCTGGATTCACAAAGAATCCAGGTCAGGGTGCCAGGGTGTCTCTGCAGGGGAGTTAATGGCGCAGGTGTATCTTGACTCAAAGTCTAACACAGGGCCTGGGGCCTGGGGCACCCCTCTATGTCCCCGTGTCCCCCTCTCCCCACACGAGGGCTAACTTTTGACCCCAGAAGCCACCACAATTCCCCGCTCAAACACTCAGATCCCCAAGCGATCTGCCCCACCCCCGCCACACAGAACTGTTGGACACACACAAACACTCTCCGCAGTCTCTCCATTTCACACAACTGTGAAAGTATTGTTTTATGTGCCCCCCCTGCACTCCCAGGGGTGGTCAAGGAAATAATACTAGGAGAAAATAACGAGAGCAGGAAGCGATGTTAAAGGTCACAGGCGACACATTGAGATGTGTAACGAGCCTCCACAGTCATGGGTTAAATACAGGTAGACACTGAATGTTAAGTATATATTTCACTCTTGGATTAAGGCCGCCACTGAGAAAATGTACCTCAACAGGTCAGCAAGTTCAGCTCTGTGTGACCATTTCTAACAAAGGTCTTCCAAATTCAGCTGCGAATAAGTAAATACATCCATACCAACATAAACAAGCAGAAAAGCCTGCCAAGACACTGACATAGGCAGCACAAAAACATAACCATGCAAATAAAATTGTTAAATTGCCTTTTAAAATACATTAAAAAGCTATTAACTGCTATCTGCTGTACTCGATTGTTCCCGCCTAACAGTACGCCCCGGTTCCTGCCTGATTCGAGGAGGAGAAATATTATTTTTTTAGGACTTTGAGGTAAAAATAGATGTTTAATATACATAATCCTTTATGTACGGCGCGGTCATATTTCAATAGGGCCCGTGATGTATAATGCATGTTTCATTAAAACGCAATAAAAACTGAGCAATGACTGATGGGACACCAGCACTACAGGAAAGTCACAGGGAGAGGAGTTTCTCGGGATGCAGTCAGCGTTTTTCGAGCACAGAAATGAATTCAAACAATGCAGCGATTGTTTACAGGTATATATTTCTTCACCTGACACCTCCCATCAACAGAGTTGCTTTTATTTGTATTTTTTTAATACCTTTAAAGAGTCTTAGACGTCCATCCAGATTACGACTATGAAACGCACGAGGGCAGAGCTCTGAAGTCTCGAGATCGACGCCGCCACACTGCACGTTTTTTGTTCATGTGTCTTGACCGGCCTGAGCGACTGGGCTCCTGTCTGCATCCCTGAGGCGACCAGAGGGGCACATGAATTAGAAATGGGGGTCAATACAAGGACCTCTACTGCTCTGAGACCAAGGGAGGGACACAGGCGAGCTTCCAGCCATCATGTAAACACGCCGAAGGTTGAGGGCAGACTGCACACCACAAACCCGCCAGCGAAGGTGACACGCACCTCCACCCGCCCCCACAACCTCCCGCTCCCGGGGGGGGGGGCGCTTGGCAGTAAGGGAAGAGACGAGGGACATTCTGATCAGGAACTCCAGCCCTGGCCTTCCGACCGAGCTGCTGTGATGGACAACGGCGTAGAAGGAAGTTGTAGGGTACTGAACACACTTCCCAGAAGAAGCAGAGAAGTTTATTTTGGGATGTGTTTGATTCCGTATTACTCGCGCAATGTTCTATACTCTGCTGCCTCACGACTACTGGTGTATATTTAGCACGTTTATCACTTTACCGTAACTCCTCCTGTTCCTATGCCCACCCCACCCCTCGGCACATGCCTGGGACAGCCCCCCGTCACGTCTGCACTCGTCAGCTCGTGTGTACTAGGACGTGCGCTGGTAGTGCTGTGCACTGACTGTATTTACTGCACTTTGTAAGGTTTTGAAAATGTTTCTTGTGAAAGCTGTGACTAAGGGCATCTGCTCATAAAAATAAAAAAAAATACAATAATAATAATAATGTGGCTATATATGTTATTCGGGAATACCGTGACAAAGACTGAATATTAAGCACCTGGACCAGCCAAGCTGTAACCCTTCGAAGCGGCAGGATGCCAGAGGCCACAGCTGGGAGCCCCAGTCTGACACAGAGGAAGCTCAGTAACGTATCATTCGTATTATTATCGAGAGCTGCTCCACAGTCACAGGCTGGGCGGTGATGTGCTCTCATTAAGGCATTCCTGTGGTCAACGACAAAGGTCACCTTGTTCGCAGACCTGCATCCCAGAATGCACCCACATCAGCTCGGGATACTATATTAAAGGCATGAACCTAATTTGTATGAGAGCTGCACAAAACTGAATATAAACTTGTTGGTCCTGACTGTTTCTCAGGATAGAGGTATTGCTGACGTGTACAGGGGTGGAGGGATGGACGGACGGGTCTATACATTTGATACACTCATTGTACACTGTAGTGGTTTTAGAAATTGTCAGGATGCACTGATGAAGTAACAAGTTTATTACAAAAACATAAGAACAGGAAGCGGAGAAAAGATCTGAGGATGTGAGTTGGAGAAGCCTATTTATGTTTTCAGATAGACAATGGGTTGCAGTCTTTTATCAGAAGTGATTACATCTCGTTAAAATACAACTGTATAAAATAGATTTACTACATGCATAATAATGAACACAGGCCCGAGTATGTTACTGTTGTCATTGTGTTTGAGTTGATTGGTGCTGGTCGGTGTTCTTCCCGGCATCTGCTCACGTCCCGGCCGCCCCGGCAATCTATCCCCGCACCGTAATGGGCCTGCGATAAAGCCGCCGTAGTTTTAAAGTGCCTAATGGGGGGAAAGCAGCCTGTCGGACGGAGGGAACTCCAGCGCGGGGGTTTCATAAACATGATGGAGTGCCTCCTCTCACCAGGCGAACGTGCCTCGTCTGTGCGTGCGTTTATCTTTTCTTGTCTTTAATTGCATTTGTTGGTCACCTAATTTGAGAGGAAAAAAACCCCTACAATTAATTGTGTTTGACTGCCTCACCGGCATGGCGTCGCAATGCATGATAATGAAATGCGGCCCTGGTGCCCGAGTGGGGGGGAGGCACATTTGTTTATTCTTCAGTGATCAGATTTACCATTTACAACAAAACATCACATGCATCTTAAAGGGGCCCCTGGATCACTGATACAGTAAAATTATATCGTTGAAACATGCAAGGGAAGTTATAAATCTCTTTGTGAACTGCACTCATAAATCCCTGCGGTGTTATAATCAATAGCTTATGCCGTCAGTAATTCATTGGGTTTTTCTGTTTGTTTTGATATTTGTATGCATACACATTGCATTGTGGGGACCCTAAAAAATCACGCTTTTAATGCAATCAGTTCATTAATTCCCTATTGTTGGACCTCTGTTTGTGTGAGGTTTTAATTTAATTTTTATGGAAAATAACATCACATACAGGTCAAATAAGCACATAATTCATTGTGGGATACAGACTCTCGGAAAGTTAGGCCCCCATTCCTGCGCGCCTCTTAGAAATCTGCTTGCGTGAGAGTCGGTAGCTCATGTTGTTGTATTTTGTCTCATTTTCAAGGGATATGATGCATGGATTCTAATTACAAGCCGGCCGACTCGCTGTTTCGCTGCGGCAACGTTTTTATTGCCAAACAAAACTATTAAACCGCCGTGCCTATTTGTATGCAGACGGTGCCGAGAGATTTCAACCAGCCAGGTGGAACTGGAGGAGAGGAAGACGGGGATGGGGGGAAATAAATGTATTCAATTAATTAATAACCTAAAAAGAAAAGAGATCCAGTCAATTTTTTATAAGTTCTAAACTATTCCAAGGCAGCCAGCGGTTGGGTGTTTTAATAATTCTCTTTAAAGTTTTCCACAGAAGGCAGAGGGGCTCTAGTGAGTAGCTCGTACAGAACTACAAAAATATGAGGGACTAAGTACTGGGCCATAGAGAGGACCCGGGGAGCAGTGTGATCGGACAGCCGTGGTCAAGTCACGCGTGGCACACATGAAATGACAGGCTGGCGCTGAGGGACTCGTTGGGCGTGCAGTACCCACACGCCTCGCTACTTGATGGCAGTCAGAAAACTCCATTTGCCATAATGACGATTTCTTTCACGTTGTTTGTTTGTTTTTCCCATTATCTGCAAATGAGGTGCAATGCCGTTTCCCCAGAGCTGGAGTTTAAAACTCATATTGTGTGTTTTATTATTGGCGCATTTTAATTTTCCTTGTGATGGTTTCTGCGCGGAGGCTGGGGTGAAACACGGCCTTCTCACGCACGTCCCCCGACCTGCGTTGTCCCAGGAGACTTGTGTGAGGAGAAACCCTTCAGCCCCGTCGCTCTGCAGACCTTTTAAGATGCACTTTATGAAATTATGATTCCTTGTGCTCTTGGGAACTTATCAACATGTCTCTTGTCACTGCGACTTCTCCCGTTCCTCCCCCGCCCTTTAGCACATACTGGGACTTAACAGCCTTATTTGTGCACTTGTCACCTCATTGTACTCAGATGAATGCTTATTGTATTTTGTACTGATTGTATTACGGGCACTCTTGTGATGCTATAAAATGTTTCCTGTGTCAACTGTAAGTCGCTCTGAGCTAAGAAACTAATAATAAAGGTAATAATAATAATTATACAAACAAAATCACATTTGCGATCTTGGAGACTCTACATTATGACTGTCCATTAACAACAGTCAGTTCATACGGACAGGTTTCTGCGATGCAGGGCGCTCAGTCCAAGCACGCGGACCGTATAGATAGTGGGGTTGTACTGTCCCTCAAGCTGTTTCTAAAATACAGAGTAAGATTATCTTCACTTCATTTTACACTCAGAGAAAGTGATCCACGTATTTCTGGCAGATGCTCGATTTATTATTAATTAGATCTGAGGCTTGTGTGAGGTTTATACCACCTGGGCTACAGAGAGAGAGAACGTGTAACCCCATGTGTGACTGAGAGAATACACCTCATCTACAGCGCCTCTGTGAACTGTGAACTCTCTTCACGTTCTGTTGTGTCAGTGCCTCGGAGTTTCATGCATTTAAATGAGGATTTTTCCACTTATCTACACACTACACTCCACACTGTTAAAGGGACAAGTTTTTATTGTGGAAAAAAAATATAAATTAAAAAGTCTCCACCCCGCCTGAGTTAATACTTGGTGGATGCACCTTTGGCAGTAATTACAGCTGAGAGTCTGTTGGGATCGGTCTCTTTGGCATACATCAAATGGGATTTAAGGTGGGCTTTCTTGAGTACCATACAGGCCAGATTTGTCGATCGATTGGGACACTGTTGTCATATGCACACTTTGACCAGTCTTGGCCATAAATGTCTCTTGCAAAGCTGCCATTGGCCTCTTGGTCGCCTCTCTGATCAGTCTCAGTTATCCAGTTTGTGGGACAGCTTGATCTACGCAGGGTCTTGGTGGTGCCACACACCTTCCACTTCGTAATAATCATCTTGACCCGGATGTTCAAATTCGTTCATATTTATTCATACCATCCCCTGATCTGTGCCTTGCAACAGCTTTGTCTTTGCTTTGAAATGCACGACCCAGCAGTGGGAACCTACAGGGACTGCTGAATTTATCCTGAAAACATGTGAATCATTATAATTCAACACAGACCACCTTATTTGGTGTGTGATTTTGAAGGCAATGGGTTACAAATGAGCTCATGTAGAATAGCGATCACAAGAGGGGTGGACACTTTCCCGGACACACTCAGCACAGCATCGTGCACTGGATTTTAGAAATACCATTTTCTTTTACTGTTTTTAGCAAGAAAGCCTACTGTTTTAATGTTATCTGGTTCCCTTGAGTGATTTTAGGCCTATTTTAGGTGTCCGGCTCACCAAAAGATGTTCTTGTAATGCTTGACTATATGTTTTATGTACGTGTGTATTATGTGTTGTGTTTTTCTTTACTAGCCTACGTTTTATTTCTTTCCTCAGTTGTAGCAACTGAGGTTTCAGTCTCAGTTGGGCTTCCCAGCAGGAATAAAGGTTTTGATTGACTGATTATCCAACCAAGCTATTTCTACAAATTCTTAGGATATTTGTTACACTTGGAAGTGGTGGGGGATGTGTAGGTAAGTGGAATACAACAAAACCATTTTACTGAAATCCAAGGCAACAAGAGGTGAACATTTTGAAAGGGGGTGTAGACTTCCTATAGGCACTATATATATTACCCACACACACACACACACACACACACTTTTTAATTCCAGGTCCTCAGGCTACGGCTTCAGCGAATCAGTACAAGCAACACGAAATGAAATTGCAAACCTGAGACAGATCCAACATGGGAGCAATACAAAGCACTAAAACTTCATCGTCCTGAGAGACTGCAGTATGGCTGCAATGCAATACCCCCCCCCCCGGTCCTCCTCTCTCCCGTCTCCCCCTCTACAGCAGCTCAATACGTGATGGACGGAGCTGGTAAAGCTAGCTGACAGGCCCATTTTAATTTTCCTTGCCATAACACAAAATTGAATACACAATGAGTGGAGAGCACCACAGGCTTTTTATTTATATATATATCTATCTGTACAACAGATCAAGCACCATCGACTACAAATGCAACACAGTGGAGCTGTGAGTGGACTCTACAGAGCTGGAAGACACAGGCCTATTATTATTATTATTATTATTATTATTATTATTATTATTATTATTATTATTATTATTGCATTGTAGTTTCTTCTTTTTTGGGTACAATACAGGTACGAAACTCAATGGCAGCCTATTGTTAAAACTGTTGTTTCTAAGACCTGCCAACATGACCATAATCTTACAAGGGTTTTATCACCAAAACACCACAATAAGAAAATATATTACTTTGGCAACTGCTTTGCAATATAGTGATGATCCTTTCCTTTTAGGATTCGCCCGTTTTCCCGTTTCACTTATGCAGCAAGGCTGAGTGACCGAAACAGCACCAACACCGCCATTCGATCGTCATTTCTGAATCTCACACGGTCGTGCTCGGCAGAGGAAGAAGGAAGACGACTGAAGACGACTGAACACAGCGCGACGATCGAGGTTTCGATTCGTAACTAACGTCTGGTCGATGCTGCCCACGGGTCCAGGGCGCACTGTCGCACCGCGGAGATCAGTTTTCTGGACGGGGGAGAGGTGTCTGTGTCAGCTCAATAGCTTGGCACGATTACTTGTTTTGTTCCCCGCCACCTCCCTCCCCCCCTGTAACCTTCAAATATCCTCCGAATGCTCGGCTCCTGTGGCCCAGAGAGAAGTTAGTCAATCACAGCAAACTACAGGAGGCCAGAGCCAGCAGTGTCTCAGCCTTCACTTCCTGTCCCCTCCCTCCGCTCCCACATGGATCAGCCGGGCTGCGGAATTACCCACAGGCCTCCAGTTTTAACAGTAAAGTTTGAAATCCCTACTGATGCAGAAAAATAATTTCCCAAGGGGTCCGTTTTCATTTGTTTCCCTGTACTCTCCCTCTTTTGCTACAATATTAAAAACCAGCTTGTCTTCGTGACGAGCTTCTCCCTCTCTGCTTGAGTATGCGCGGCTGTAGATCGCTTTATTATTGACCAGACTATGGGACATTAAAATAAAAAAAAGGGCGGCATAAATTGTTTGGGACGGGGGAGCAAGCAGACTCTCACAGGCTCTGTTTGGCAGCTTGCGAAGAACAAGCGGAGAGATACAAAGGTGAGAATACAGCTTAATGTAAGATTTATGTAACAGCGGTATTATTATTAATCTCTACCCCACTACAGATGCTGCTTTCCACACAGAGGCCGACGTGCGCACACTGCCAATTCAGACACGGCAAGACAAGGTGACGGGCACTCAGACCCATGTGTGTGTTCTATCTGACACACTCTCAAACACACACACACATGCACACGCACACACACACACAAAAATGAGCAGGTCTTCTTCAGGACAATTTCTAGGCCAAACAAACACCCACACTGAGCCACACTGAGTGAGTTGTGTGGTAAAATATCTGCCTTCACAAATACAGTCTTCTAATCCTTATCAGGGCTGAGTCACCCCCGTTAAGTCCACCACAAGCCTAGTGACTGACCAGAGCATCGACTCGTTTCAACATTATTGTTTCAGGCAAGCAAACCCCAGTGGTTTTATTTCAGCTGCTCTCGAAGTCCGGAGACTGAGGATCTATCAATGCATTTGGCGTTTGTGGTCTGTGTTGGGAGAAATCCTGGCACAGAGGATGGTTGTATTTTTTCCTTTTTTGAGAGCGGGAGACGTCATGCTTCATCGTGGTTTCTTGGAAATCTCTGCACGGCAATCTGATCTCGAAGCAAAGCGGGCTATATTACTCAAAGGTGGGATTCATTATCAGTCATTCCTATGGATCTGGCACATCTGCGCACGGTCAGAACCGGCAAAGAGCACCGAATCACAAGACAAACAGCATCGATCTTCCACTTGCGTTACACGATTTTAAAAGGTACGTGGCAAGACATCACACCAGAGCCCGGCTCTGTTCGTCGCAGAGAAATGTGACAAATGAATCCGGCTCGGTGAGAGCACTGCCAATGAGGCATGGAAGCTGAACACTGGTACTTTAACACAACCTGAGAGATACATTTACCAACCGTTCAGTAGCGCCATTGCCCCAGCTTCATGAATACGAGCAACATAAGAACATGAGAACATGAGAAAGTGTCCAGTCGAGAGGAGGCCATCCGCCCCATCGTGCTCGTTTGGTGTCCATTAATAACTGAGTGATCAAGGATCCTATCCAGTCTGTTTTTGAATGTTCCCACATTGTCTCTTCAGACACATCGCTGGGGAGTTTGTTCAGATTGTGTGTTGGAAAACTTTGCTCAGGTGTATCTTTGTTTGCTTGTTTCTAACATCGTATTGCTCAGCGTTTGGTCTCGTCTGAGAGGGCGAAGCTCTCGGTCAGGCATCAATGCAGGCCACATCGTGGTCAGGTGTCACGGATCAAAGACCTAACATTACACGGCTTGTGCTTAAATTCCCTGAAGCCAGGTGGAGAGTAAAATCCCAGATCTGGGCAGCTCTTCAAACTCTCGCTGTCTCGCTGTCCATCACTGGGCATTAAGACAAACAACACGGGTGGTTCAGTTTCAGGCCTGGCAGTGGCTCAGGCCAGATTAGCAGCTGTACAAAGTGGCCTGGCAGCCACGGCCCAGAGGAGACCACCAAACTGTGTCGCCCATGAGCGGCAATGCTGTGCGCAAACAAAACAGCAGTCTACCTACAAAGTGTCTGTGAAGGACTTGCCCTCAGTTAGCACCACAAGATGAGACAGACTGGGACTGATGGAGGCCGACTGAGACCTATCGAGGCTGACAGAGACCGTCGGAGACTGACAGAGACCTATCAAGGCCGATGGAGACCGACGGAGACCAACGGAGACCTATCGAGGCAGACGGAGACCGACATCAAAGTTTTGTAAAACCACTGAGCAAATATTGCAAGAGGCTGTGTGGTGCAGAACAGGAACAACAGAACGAAACATCTCCCACAGGGTGGTGTAAAGCTATAGAGACACCTAGCAAGGATATCCCTGCACTCTGTAAAACAAGCATGACTTTCCTTCAAATTGTGTTCCTGCTGAAACTTTAAAAAACAAGCCTTGTTTTCCTATATAATTATAAAAAGTTTTTAGTTTTTTTGAACTCCAGTGAAAGATGAAAGCGCAGGCTTGTACAAAGGGGATTAATATTTATAGTGCATTATTCACAGGGTGGCATCCTAATCAGTCAGTCGAAAGCTCCCATGGTCCCTTGCTGATTTCTGTCATCCGGCGGCCCAGTAATGATCAGACCCGAGGAGACCGTCTAGGCGGGGAGGATGAGATAGAGCAGACACATCATGCTCAACAATCACTTCCCAAACCTAAGGTTGGGCGAATGAAACAAAAACTTCCACTTTATTCGAAAGCATCCTGCCAGCATCTACACTTTAATGCTTTTCTTTTTCTTTCTTTGTTACAACGACATGGAATCTGTGCGTTTCTTGCATTTGTTTCCGGACCTTTTCCTTGTGGTTCTTTGTCCCCGATGTCTTCTAGAGAAGGCCAGATGTGTCCCTTTCACCTGAGCTGGCATCGAGATGTGACCGCGATGTGATTATTCTTTGAAATAATACACAGACTCACACATTTCCACAGTGAAAGAAGCACCCGTGTTCAGCGAATCCACAGAGAGAGAAGCATACTTATTCTTCAGGAAGCTTCAAAGTGAGGCCTTGACGTGTATGCTAGGTTCCTCGGGAGGATTGTTGTCATGGCTTCGTGTGCACACAGAAACTCAGACATTTCTTAATCCACAGATCAGAGGGCTGTTCTGATCTGTTCTGTGATCCGTTGTGATTAAGTTATGATCACAATCTAACCTTAAACGGTTAAAGAAAAGTGGAATTTTATGCTTAACACAGACACACACAGGCATCTATGTATCCAGACTGACAGCAGGCACACACTCAGTAGATGACGGTTTGTTAATGGACAGTTAGGGGCCACAGCACACATACTTTTTTTTCTATTTTTATGATTAATCCCCCGGTTGAGTCACCACCTGCTGCACATAGACATCCTCCTGTGATTGACGCGCAGGCCGGACAGATGAAACCCCGCACTCGTGTGACGTGAGAGCTGAGCAAAACAGCCTCTATTGATACGAACCGCTAACCGCCTCTATCCTGCAGCCCCCCGGTGCGTCAGCAGGTGTACCAGAGCTGTTCTGCCTGCAGTGAACCCCTTCAGACCCGATAAAGTCTGGGAGATAAATCTTGACCCGGCTGTGAGCTACACCGGCTGGCTCTCAGGTCCCGGCCTGTGTGGCGCCATTCACTGACCCCGGGGTGGCGAGGTTGTGCCAAAAGCAAGCCCCCCGAGCCGGTCTGAGGACGGGCTGCGGCCTCCTCTTGGGCACGGCCTCTCTCTCACACCGCCAGCTTCTCTTGGCACACCCACGCAATGGATGATGGGATGTTGGGATGTTTACCATCTGATTATAACAATCAGGAAGAGCCATCAGCTTGGGGGAGGGCCCTGGGCAGTGACTGGGAAATGATTAATGCCCACTGCAATTAACGAGAGACCTTTACTGACATGGCCGGCCACTGTGGAGGGTCACACGTGCTGGTAAATGATCGGTCTGCTATCTGTGCATATACAGGACTAAACCCCCCCACTGTAACTGGTGCAGCACAGGCCAAAGGATGTTACAGTTAGATGCTTCTTCTATGAATACCCAGTTACACCCTGACCCACAAACCTGACCCCTCAATTCTAAAACAGTATAAGAATAAATTAATGAATAAATTAATGAATGGAGGAGGCAGGCAACCACCCCGGCTGTATCTGCAGCTTCTTAATCACACTTAACGAACCGACGGAGCCGCGCATAGGGGCTCCAACAGCGCCCTCTGCTGGCCGACTGCAAATAAAGGAAAGTTTTCTCACAAACAACCTGGGGAGACCGGTGATGTGTGGATCACTGTGCAGCAAACACCTGACCGCTCACTGCATGGATCGGCGGTCTGAACTAGACTTGTCCTGCCAGAAGTTCGGTTTACTCCAAAACCAGTGTTTCACAGAAGAGAACTGAATTAGAATGAAATGACTCGACTCCTTCCAAAGCCAACGACACTCAGAAGTCTTCCTGGGTGACATGACTCTCGATGTGCATTAGAGAGACATTTGATTTGCTCGTGTAATCAATAAGTGCTGTTTGCAAGGCTTAACTGCCATCAGATGTAGTCATCATCATCATCAAAGCTGAACAGATTAACTTAATAATGTCGACACATGGTGATGCTGTAATAAATCAACGTATACGCAGCCTTAACATACCGCTACATCATAAAACATGACAAAACCAAATGAAACAGTCACTGAATCACTGCACTACGATCACACCCAGTCTGGGTCGAAATCGTGTCCGTCGTGTCAGCTTTCACTGGTCCTTCATCAGCAAAGCACTCATTTAACAAATAAAGCAGGGAAGAAATGAAGATTCCTGTGGCATATGGAGACAGACAGCATGCTGAGTTCATAATTGCTTCCTTTGTGTGTTTTATACGGAGTCAGATAGGGAAGCAAATTATGTGCAAGACTGGAGAAATGAAGGTTAAAGAGGGGCATTAAAAAAAGGACAAAATCCAAACATAAATGGGGTCTGCCTGCATACAACGAAAAATGGAAACGTACAAATTCTACCCCCTGCGGATGCCAAACAGGATGGGGGGTGGACGCCAAGAAAAAGATGGTTCCTCTCCTCTTTCCTGTCAAGAAATCACCGGACAGCTAATGGGAGAACTTCACACTTTTGACAGATGCCTTCAAACAAGGAAAACAAGCTGCATTATGAATGCGGGAGTCAGACGCGCTCAGACGGCTGCTGTTGAGCCCACCTCCGCCTGACAGCTGGCGGCTTGAAGGATGGATGGAAGCGGAGAGACAGGTTGAAACGATACGTCCCGTTGAAACCTATTTAATTACGTGCTTCTACACACACACACACACACACACACACACACAGACACGTGTGCATGCATGTAATTAACCGTTTACAGTGCATGTACAAATACAATGAAGTTGTCAATGAACACAATGATGATGACTGGTAATTATGAGCGGCACTCCGGGCCCGTGTTGGCGCTGGAGAAGGTGAACTGCACTGGTCCACGCACTGGCACAAACAGCGGGTGCCCGTGTTCACACACAGCACGTGTCGCCGCAGACCGTCACCATGCTAAGAGAGATGAGCGCTGGGGGGCACCTCCTCTAATGGCGTGGGACAGTATCGCCTGCCTGGTGGCATCTGGACAGAGATACGGCTAAGGCCTGCAGGGCTGAGAAACCAACCGCAGTCACGTGTGTGGAATGACATCGGCCTGAGCGAGACCACGACGCACCGAGGTAGCCCTGAGCTCGCTGGCAACAGACCGGGACACCCCTGCAACACGGCAGATGGTCAGGATGAAGCGCAGGCTGCCAGGGCAGGGCGCCAGCGGATCCCGTACTTCTCTAGAGAGCAGCGGCGAGGCCAACATAATGTAAAGCACAAGAAGGGGGAAACACCCTAAAAAAACTGTGGATATAGTCACTGTAAGGTAGAAATCTCATCAGTCCCACCTTTCAAATGGGAAAGCTGCTGAAACAAACACAAAAAGAAGAAAAGAGGCAAGAAAAGAAGAAGAAACCCCATCCTCATCTTCGCTGGGCAGGAGGAGGTTAAACTCTCCCTGCTCACGCCTTGCTCCTGCTGCGGGGGCATTAATGAAATTGGAGTCCGGTCATGAATAAGGCATGGCGTTGCGGGCTGGCCGTGGAGAGTCGGACTCTGTATCGTTTCAGGAGCCAGCGCTGCCAAAGGAGAGAGCACTCATCCTCTCATCAAACTTTAATCATCCTGCGAGGAGACTTGGCTGACGCGCCTCTTCATTTCCACAGAAGGAAAGACATCCATTCTCCTCTTCTTGCTTTTTGATGTGTTTCTTTTTCCCTCCATGTAAGATCTTTTATATTTCATCACGCACACTTCACAGCTGTGGGGATTACAGCCACCCAGCACCCCCACCCCGAGCAGGAGACAGATTGAGCAGTGATGGGACTCAAGTCATCCCGGAGGTGGTTAAGTGGTGCCGGCTCGCAGGTGACACTGCCGAGACGCGCTTCTGTTTTCATTTAGTCCGCGTTTGCTCACTTTAAATCGTAGCCTAATCCAACGGCCGAGACGTTTCTGATCGCTCTCCAGCTGTGGAGAGAGGGTCTCGAAGGCCCGGTCTGCTGAACTGCTCAGATGTCATAATCCCAAATAATAATTTACTCAGTTTAGGTCAGTGTCGCCTTAAAAGTCAAAGACACTAAACCATGTGAAAAGAACAACCTTCTCTTACACACCATCTTAGTCCATTCCGGGCTATCAAGATATTTTCTAAATACTGGCACTATGAACCCTATATATGTATTCTTCAGGGATCTTCATGGATCTCTAGACAAAGAAGCACATTCATATATGAAAGAAAAAGAAGGACAACATGAGAATACAGTCCAGAGCAGGAAGCTACAGTCCAGAGTCACCTTATCCTTACAAAGATTACAGTTAATCTGAAGACACCAAGTACTGCACTTGTGAGTTAGACTGTAAGTGCACCTAAGCATGGGCTTCCTGTTCGCTGTACCACTGCAGGGCTTGCTAATTGATGCTGCCAAATTGAGCTGCTTTGATCGGGCTGTGCAGAAATGTATCTAATTTGGGCTGTTCCAGCGGAGCGGAGGCTTTGATGCAACAACAGTAATCAGTCCAGTCACTGGGAGGTTTGCAAAAAAAATTGACTAATAAGCAAAGTAAAAGTACAGCAGCCCTCCGGGTGGCTTCACAAAATCAAAAGGCCATGTGTGATGGCGTTTTACAGTGACCCCGGAGATCACTTTGAAAACAGACAGAAACATGAACCCTCCATCAAAGAATCCCGGGCCTCGTGCGATTGTAATTGAGAGCAATTCGCTGACTTCCAACCCCATTTTGTGCTGTGCATCTTTCTCTCCCTCACAGCAGGGCCCAGCGGCCGCCTCACAGACCAGGCCATTGAGGGATTACTCGATTCCCGCTTTTCAGCTGGTAGCCGGCGTTTAATCAAGAGAGAAAATCTCCGGCAGGAACCAGCTCGGCTCATAGACCTCCTCTGCCCATTCTGTATTTGCACAGCCTTGTATTTTGCATCAGGAGCCTTTATCTCATTTCATTTTGTGCTGTAAGCCAGGAAATGACTGACTGCAGGTGATGCTGTAGACCCAATTGAGAAGCTTACTGGAGTCTCCCCAACACCATCTGCATTCAAGGCTACAGGTCAACACTTGCTATACAATTCAATACAACACATGCCTTTGAAAAAGAGAAAGAAAAAAGGAAATAGAGTGGCTTAGCACAGTAGCTGCTCCCCTCGCTGCGGCTACACTGATCTGTGAAGACAAATCTGAGCCGGCGGCTTACCGAGCCGAGGAAACAGGAGCTTAGGAGAGATTTGATGGAGAGATATCAAATTCTACACCGGGTGTGAAAAGCGCAGATCGTTTTGTTTTTGTGTTGTTTTTACCCACTAACTATTCAGCTGAGGATCAGGGGAAGTAGATGAGAACTAGAATTAAAAATTAAAAAAGGAACAGAAGAGATATCAGAGATCACAGGGAGAACGGGTCAAGATTAACAAAACCAAATGATATTTGGGGAAGAAGTGGCTTCAATAAGATCTTGTAATAACTTGGCACTCGCCCAGCGCTGGCGGGCAGAGAAACCGCTCACAGTGCGCTCTCACGCTCTTTCGTGGTGTAACTATCGGCTGCATCTGTGCACTGTACAATATCCAGTTTGTTTCCCACCTCCCAAAAGCCACAACCCTTGGCCTTGATGGGTTAAGACTCCCTGCAGATGAGTGAAAATATTGATGTGAATCTTTATTTCTTACAAGAGTCGGGTTAAATAAATCAGCCCGTTTGCACTCGGGTAACAGATCAAATAACTCTGTCCCGATTTGACCAGAGAAAGCGAGGCAACGGCAAGGATACATTTAGGATTGACATTGTTTAATTTGGATGGGAGAATAAATAACAGCATATTACTGGAGAGTAATCACATTAAACATATAAGCTGCCCCTGCCTTCAGACCAGATCAATAATGCAATTAACAGATGTCAGAGTCGGCTTCAAACAAAACAATGAACTTTGGAAGGTGAGAGGGTTTTGTCACGGTGCTCTCTCTCTCTCATAAAACGACAAACAAACAGGAAAAAACACACAAACCGAGGAGCACGCATGACTCAAACTTAATGCAGGTGATCCAGGAACCAGTATCAACCACCCCCCACCCCCAGGACCTTGTTAAATCTCACACAACACATTGCGTTGCCTTGCAATCGAGAAGCAGCTGTTGCTACGTTTGTGAAATACGGTAAACAACCGCAGCATTGGTGCCAAAAACAACCCACCAACAAACAGACAAAGACAACTTCAAGAACAACAACTCGTGGACCCATTATCAACCCGGTGCCCTTTGAAACCGACAGCCCATCGCACCGCGTATGCGACCCGTGCCCAGGCCCTGGCGAGAACCCGCGGCTTCAGCTGTCATGTAATCCAGCATGTATCTGTGGCGCGGGAACAAAACCAGCTGCCCAATGCGTCCGCTGAGGGGCTCCGTTAATCCTTAAAAGGCCACGGGATAAAAGTGGTTTAACAGGCGATATCTGTTGCGCGGTGATAAACTAATCCGTAAATCTGACTTCACGGGTCGTTACATGTTAGTCTCTCACCTCGGCATCTCATCGACCGGGTCCACTTCCCTGCTTTCCTTTCTTTCTTTTACTTCCTCCACCTTCACCCCACCTACATACTTTAAAAAATCGAATACAAATCTGTTTCTTCCTGATCCGTTCAGTTTCTGTATCGAGGATTTGCGAGCGTGTGACACACGGAGTGAGCAAAAACACAAAAAACACATTAAAAAGTAGAACCTTGTTCTGTTAAGCTGCTAATTCTCGCAAAGCGGATCAGCTGGTTGAGTTACAGAAGAGACTTTGTAACAAATCGACAGGGAAACTACAAGCCCTATTGATTTATTTGGCATTTTTCTGTCAAAGTGTTCATTCAGCCGTAGGATCGTTAAGTATCAAGTAATTATTGTTTTTATAAACATAGAGGCCCGTTTCAGTGTACTCCCCGGACCCTGGCATGTCCGGACATCAAGCCGGGCAGCACGAGAGTCGTCTGACTTTCAGAGCGGGGCCATTAGCTTCTCCCCCCCGGTGAGAACCTGATTAAAATGGCTTCCCTCCAACACTTTATTTACAAGGGCCTTTGTATTTTAGCCCATAAAATAATCACTTGAGCAAAGTGCCGCTACGCCCCTTTGATTCACGGGCTCACAAACGCAGCACAGTGGCCTCGTAGGACGCCCCGTCATTGTTTTATAACGCCCTCGACACTGACCGCCCCCTGCGAGTGTGCAGAAGAGGTTAGGCTTTGATGTAATGACATTTTCACAGAACAGGGCTGAGTCGTTCATTATCGGAATTATATACCATAAAAGGTGTTTTATTATATACATTTTGTATTATTATTATTATTATTTCATGCACTATACACAAGTCATCTCAGTTTGTAGGTCAGATCACAAGCAGCCGGAGTTCTGGGCTCTTGGGTAGGAATACTTACCTGTGAGGAGACGTCCCCAACAACCAAGGCCATAGGATGGGGACCAACATTACGACAGCGTCCCGCACACCTGTCCCCACACTGCAATTTAGACCCGTTTTGAAGCCCAGTTCAGCTAGAGTACTCTTGGTCTGTCATTGCAGCCAGAGATGGGTTCAGAGGTCCCTGCCTGACCATGGCTAAGACAGCGCCGGTGCTCCACAGGCCCCCTCCACAGACCCAGTGGATCTGGACTTTCAGGATATCACTCATATGGCGCTCTCTGCTGTATAGACCAATTGGGGCCTGGGGACGGACAGACTGTCCATGCCTGCGGGGCGGTGTGGTTGGGGGACCATAAAGGGCGGCGACTGAGAATTGCAGTCATTTCCATATTACTTGACCTGGGCTGCACTTTCTTTTCTTGTGGAGGGAAGTATTTGGCAGGGGGATAGGGTAAGTTAACAACCAAAAAAGGGTTGTACCGATTGTTGTACCAAAGCATTCGATATGTTCTGTTCCTCCAATCCCCCAAAAATAGATCAAAACTATTTCAACCGATTCTTTGCAATACTTGTGTGTGTCATGGATTGCCTTTGCTGCTGTTCCACTCTAGTGAAGAATAACAATAACAACAACAATAATCTCGTCCAGAGATTAATAAGAGTGTGCGTAAGGTCTAGTTTGTGGTTAACTATGGATCATTACAAAAAAAGTGAGAAAAACAAAGCTAGTGAATATGTATGCAACACCAGAACTGTCTCCTACACATCTGCAGCTTTAAAAAATACATTGTATTTCACATTCTCTGTAGATCCACGAACCAACCCCCGTTTAATGTTCTCTGCCGTCGTTTTAACCCGAGCATGAAAGAAATTAATCCTGCTCACTCACATTTCCAGTCTGGTACAAGAAGAAGAGACTAGAATGAGATTGCAGCGCGTCTTTGAACACAGATAGCTTCATGCCATCAATTAAAGCGAAATTTGTCCGGGATTCTTTGATCAACAGGCGTATTAATTCTGCGATCGTGATCGCACCTTCGAAGCTCCGACACCGAAGGCCTCGAGAAATGAGCGTTGAAAGGAAAGGTAATAGAGTAACAGGAAATCTCTTCATTACCTCAACAGTCCTCAAGTGTCCTTCAAATCTTATCTGTGTCTCTCCCTCTTCATGGAGACGTCCCGCTACTCGTTGCTTATGCTAATCACGCCTGCATTTGGTTAGTCTGCCTTTTTAATGAAAACCAAAGGAGTGCAACCAATGTAAGAATGACAACAACAACAACAGCAACAACAGAAATCACACAAATCTCACTCTAATAATTGTCAGGCAGCGGATGATGTCATGTGTTAGATTAGATTTACTGAGCAATCTCTCTCTCGAGACAGTGTCAGTCTTCTGGTACTTTCTGATAGTTTGATAATGTACCGCATAAAATCGACATCTCACACAAACACGATACCTGAACCAGCACCCTGTGGGCTGCAGAACACACAGATGGCAGGGCCACACCTCTAGTATTGACAGGGCTTTTCTGTGTCTGTTTTGTAATTACATTTTTAAATAAAATAAACTGCCACCAACAACAGACCCACAGACCGCCGCCTGCTTCAGCTGAAGCCGTAGTGCCAGTCTTTCCTTGTGTTGAAGATGGTGGCGTCACTGCAGGACAGACTAGGAAGCTCTCAAGTGCCAGTGATTGAGGAGACTTCAAGAGGTCCTCCCCGAAAACACCCCCGTGCTGAAGGCTTTCCATGTCAGGATGCTGCTGCTGTTCTCACCAGGGCCACGGGGCCTCGGCAGCTTTGCATAGACAACTTAGTGCGTCTAAGATTTTTGCTCCAGGACAGAATGCATTATATTTTCATAGTTCTCTTTTTTCCTCCCAACCCCACGCCTCCCAGCTTTCTCTCTCTCTCCCCCTCTCCTTTACCTAAATCCTAAATGGAAGGTGGGGAAAATAACGCGTATTGTGCTTTCAAGTTGGATTTGAAGATATCTGCATTTCTGCAGTGTTGCCACACACCGTCTAAAATGCAGGGTTTGTTTAGATAGATGTACAGTTGTTTAGACACTCATCCAATTGACAGCACATTAGGCACAGAAAGTTCCAGAGTTTAGGAGATACTGAAAGCATGATTATTGTCGCATCTGAGTGGGCACTAAATAAACTGAAATAAACAAAAACAAAGGGAGACAGGCTAACAAGAGGAAACCAGGATACTTGCAGTATGTTTTATTCACGTCTTGCCAGTAACAACTGTATAGTATAGCATAAGCATCTTGTTAATGCGCTGCAATGTGTCTGTACTTTAGTTAACTGTGCTGCACGTATACAAATAGTGTGAATGACTGAAGGTGTTCTGACATTAACAGTCTCATCTTTCCTGACGATTAGTTCCTGTCTGTCTGAGTGGTCCTTGGTCAAGATGCTGCTCAAGCACATGCGCATGTTAGATCTAGCCAATCGTTGAAGCTTCTGCGGTCACATGATAGAAACAAGCCTGTTTACGGACGTAGCCTTGGTTTAAAGCCTTCAGACTGGTCTGATTTCACCCGTGGTTTAAAATGACATTATATGTGGAAGAGGAAGAACTATGCTTTGTTTTGATTCCAAAAATGATGGCTTTATCTGAGAAAATAAGGATTTTGTTGCAACTTGCAATTCAGGCTGTAATGTAATACTACTACTAGGCAGTGCCCCTAAATGTGCAATTGTCTGGTTTGCATGTTGGGTAACCACACCACTGCATGGAAAACCAGGTTTCAGGAAGATGGAGGGATACACTGGAAATATGATCACACCAGATCACACACAGTCACTCCCTCTAAAAAGTAGGAAGGAACTCAGCCGCCAATACCTGGCTGAAGAGCCTCGCAATTGAAAAGAGGAACATCATCACCTCGGCAAATTGCCAAGCTTCTGATTCCTGGTGTTCAGAGGGTACCTGAGCCCTCCACCTTCCCCTCCCCATCTCTTTTCCTCTGTGCTTTCTGTGAGTGGCGCTCTTTTATTGTTTGCCTCTGCTGTAGCATTAACATTTACACAGCAGGAGCCCCACTGAAATATGAATTCAAGGGATCAGAGAATTTCCCCAGACAGAAGAGCAACTTCAAGATGAACAGCCATCCGGGAATTTCCACAAAGACGGAAGTTAATGGAAAAGAAGGTACTTTTATCACACGCACACACACACACACGCACGCACGCACGCACGCACGCACGCACGCACACACACACACACACACACGAACGCACACGCACGCACACACACACACACACACACACACAAACGCACACACACACACACACGCACGCACACGCACGCATGCACAAGTACGCACGCACACCCACGCACACACACACACACACACGAACGCACACGCACGCACACACACACAGACACACACACACACACACATGCACACACACACAGACACATATACACACACGCACGCACATACACACACACACACACACAGTCACACACACACACACACACACGCACACGCGCGCACACACATACACACACATACACACACACACCCACTCACATACACACACATACGCGCGCACACACACACACACACACACGCACACAAACACACTCACACACACAGACACAGTCACACACACACACACATGCACACGCGTGCACACACATACACACATATACACACATACACACACACACACACACTCACAGACACACACATACATGCGCGCGCACACACACACACACACACACACACATGCACACACACACAGACACATATACACACACGCACGCACATACACACACACACACACACAGTCACACACACACACACACACACACATGCACACGCGCGCACACACTCACACACACACACACACACACAGTTACCACTCTTGCAGAAACACTTGCATTAAAAGACGTGGTGAAGAAACATTAATTCCTTTTTATTTATTTATGGTTCTCATATGGTTTAATCCGTCTGGTTCCTGGGAAATCGTCAGCCTTTATCATCTCTTAAGCTACTGGGAATTCTCCCAAACGGGAGAAGAGTGAGCAGAAGCAAAAGAAATGTCTAAAATCAGAGGCTTCACAAACCGAAGTGAGAACACGTCGGTTCACCAGCCACAGTGTTGCAGGAAGTTCACCTGCCTGGCAAGAGCTCCCATAAATGCAGGCCTCTCGCTGACAGGCAGGTATCCCCCCGACATGCCCTGCGCTGCGGTTTCTGAGCTTGACAAGACAAATAAACGCAATAAAAAGAGGTAAATCCCGAGCTGGTCCTCCTGACGCACTGGAAACGGCCTGTCACCCTGTCCCACACACACTGTTGCCTCTCTCCCATCATCACCTGCTCCCTCCTTCACCTCCCATCCCCTCCTTCACCCTCGTCTTTCTGCCCCAGCGGACTTGCTTGCATTGACTAGACCTCACCGTCGGTTTCCTCACTTCGCCATCACTTTTACACGACACTGATCCAGTCAGCGCTCTGCAGACCACGTTGACCTGGACGGACTCGTTTAGATGGGCTTCGATTAGACAACGCTAGAAGAGACAACAGAAATGGCGGGCCGTACACCACCAGAGGCTTCAAGATTAAAAAAACCTGCCATCCACAGATAGCCACAGCGGAGTCCATCGCACATTCACCATCCGGAGAGCGATACAGCAGGATGCCCGGCCGACACAGGGTTCCCCAACTGTTCCACCTCCTGGAACAGGACTCGGTAGCAGAGGTCGTAAACCAGTACAGGTGAAGCGTGGAGACCAGACAGACAGGACAACAGGACATCGAATCAGACAGAGACAGAGTTAGAGTGAATAGAATTTAATTTTATATATATATATATATATATATATATATATATATATACACACACACGTATATATATAAATAAATAAACACTCCATCTTGTCCTTCAAAAATCCAGTCAAGTTGAAAGAGGTGCTTTAAAGTGACAGTTCAGCAGCTGCCTTGAAAGCCTGACAGCCCGGGGAATTTGGCTAGCCTGCGGATATTAAAATACTGACTGGTCAGGTCAGGTCTGGTGTGGTTTCGTTTCTTGGGGGGGGGGTTCTATTATTATTTTCAGAGAGAGCTGCTGGGGCCGCTGTCACTGGGGAGGCTGAGCAGCCTCAGGCGGAAGGATAGAAAGATAAATAAATAAATAAATAAAACAGGGTAGAGACACTGCACTACACACTACACATTTTGGAGGTTATTTCGTTTTTCTGGCACAGTGCATGACCCACGTACTTTCTAGGCTTTTTTTCTCTCTTTTTCTTGTCTTCAATAGACTGATTTGCCTGTTTATAAGATTGATGTGCAGGTGGTTGAGGCGGAGGCTCATAAAAGCTCAATTCTTTGGCCATTACGAGAGGTCAGAGGGGCCAGGTCTCTACTGAAATGTACCGCAGGAAAAACCCACAACCGACCGGAGTTAACCGCAGTTCTGGAGCCCAAAACTGTGCGTCTGTTTCACCTGGGGTTGTTGATACCAGCAGGTCCTAGTAGTGCCATAAGGGGCCGAGTGTCCAAGCCAAGTGGGCCAGCTGAGTTTGAACCAAGTGACTTGCAGTCAAAGTAATATCAAACCGATTGACTGGTTAGTTTATTGCACTAATTCCCCATTGAATTTAAGGCTGAAAATGTGTCTATCTGTATACAGGGAACAGAGGTCAGTGCTGGTTTATTGTTTGCTTGAAACTGAACTATAGTATTTTTTTTAAATATATAATTAAATGTTTTGAAATGACTCTTTCTTCCCCTTGCTGGGTCTACAGTTGACCACTAAAGAAATGTACAAAATAGTCAGTGAGGCCACAGATTGCCGACTGGCTGCTGTGAGGACTGACACAACACCAAATATCTTCTTCCTCTCTCTCTTCATATCCTTTATTCAGTACCCTACACTGAAACAGTGTCCTGTGAACCCAGGCCTCTCTGGAGAACAGCAGTCGGTCCCGGAAAGGCCAGACACACTCTTTGGCAGATCCGACTGTATTCTGGGGGGGAATGCCGAAATGCCACCTCGGCTCTCTCGGATGTCTCACTGAACCCCACAGAGGAGAGGAAACGTGCCATCTGTGGTGCACGTCTCCGGATGCTCCTCAAAGATGCGCATTACTGCCTGGCCGTGTGTGTGCAACTATACATGTGTGGTGCAAACACACAACTCGCCCAGCTCCCAATGATTAGGCACAGGACATAAACGGACTCATGCCAGTACAATAGAGTAACAGCAACTCTGGAGCAACCTTCCTTCCCTCCGCTATAGATTTTCTTGGTGCTTCCTGCTCTTTCGGTAACTCGCCCCGATCCATTCTGTAATATGAAGTCCTGCAGCTGGAATTCAATCCGGACAGGGAGCCGTTAATGGGATGGGATGACGGGAGCCCGACTTGGCAGGCCACTGACAACCCATTTTTCACCTCAATCCTCCTTCACTCTTCAAATTGCCAGAGCGATTCTCAGTTGTCTGAAGCTTAATACGAAGGAGCAACACAACTAATGGCTTCTTCAGCGGTGAAAATGACTCCAGCTCTTTTTATATTGTTGCTGTTTGTGTGACTTCTCCCATAATGATGCACCTCAAAACCAAGTTTGCCAAGTCTTCTCGGTCAGGTCAGGACAACACCACGCACACTGGACAACACAACACAATGTTCTTCAGTGTTTTCAGAAGTCAAACACTCTGCCGTCACTGCACGACAACCTAAACAGGGCTTCATTGTGTTGTAAGGTGTGTGTTTGCGCCGATCTGTTTCTAACCAGCGATCAAACCAAGCTTAATCATAATTTGGGCATTACAGTGTTAAAGGGGTCCATTGATGCAAGCAAAACTTCCCTTTAGAACAAAAAAAACGGTTCATGAAAAGCACAGCGAGGGAAATAAAGGCAAGTTGCACGAGACAGAAAGAAGGAAGGGAAAAAAGAGATAAGTGAATGGAGGGACAATGGAAATATAAATAAATAAATAAACAGGAGGAGAAAAACAGAGAAAAGGATTTCACTGAAACGGTGAGACTGGGTCTCCAGTAATTATGAAGCGCAGTTGGACACGAGCGCCCAGCGGCGGGCTGCCAGGGAAGGTGTTTATTGCAACGAGAGAAAAAAAGAAAGAGGCCGGGAAGGCGAGTTTTGGCACGCCTGGTCACCTCCGTCTTTCACCGCTAATGAAGCGCCCGGCCTCCTCTGCGCACACGGCACCTGCGAGGGGCCGGGAACCCTGGCAACCTGGAAGCAGGCCGAGCACAGAGCCGGTGTGCTTTTGTCACGGGGGTTTGGGCCCCTATCCACGGCTATTAGCAGCCAACTCATTCAGGCACGCATCCGCTCCAGCGCGGGCAGAAGCCCAGCCACCGGCGCTGCGCTCATTAGCGTGCCGCTATGGGCCGCAGTTATGAATGCCGGAGCGTTACAGAATTCACCCCCCCACCCCCCCCCGGTAATTACAGCATTGAGATCGCTTCGACGACAACGTTAGAAATTCCTGCCCGTTTCTTTTCATTCTTGTTCTCCCCCCCTCTCTTTCACACAGTTGCGTTAATGACTGTCTTCATAAAAACTGCTGAACTCAGGAGTGAAGATGAATAACAAATATGCCGTGCAGCTGCTGTTGGCGTGGGAAAAAATGAAAAAAATGAAAATTGGAAGAATCCCGCTCTCTCTCTCTACAATGAATGGATGCTCAACCCTGACTGAAGCCACTGAATGAAAACACACAAATGCAATCATTCATTCAGGTCATTTTCAAAGACTGTAATGATGACTATTCTTCTTAACACCATACTTATGCTTATGTCTAAGAATTGTATTGTATTGTGCTGTACTGGCAGGCTGCCTGCTGTGAAAACAACCTCAGTGTAGCTTAAATCCTTTGCACATGATCTGCGGGCTAATTAAAGCTTTTGTCTAGTTTTCAATACCCCCCACACCCCCTTCGTGCGAATAGAGATATGGCAATAAAACCAATACATAACATTCAGGATCAGTATTGTGACCTGGGATGCTGCTGACACTGCTCGACTGCAGATCAGAAATCAAAGGCGTGTCACTATAACCCACTGCGCTGCGTCAGTACGTAACTAAGTAATTGAGAGCAGGGTAGGGGCTCCTCCGGGACCAGGGAACCACTTCTCTCAAAAAACAAAATGCATGCCTTATTAAAATCTTCCTAATTCACATTTTCCCATGTTGTTTTTCTGTGGATTGTGTGGCATCAGTAGGTCGGCTGCCCCGATTAACACTTAGCATTTGTTCAATTTCAGTCTTGTCAATAAATTCCTAGCAGAATGACACAGATCTGTGCATTGGGACGAGCTGAGGTTTCTCCCTGGATGTCAGTTCTGTTTTAAGGCTTATAATGGGGTGGGCAGGCATGAGGGGCTGGCGTGTGGCGTGCAAACGTACGTTAAACAGGTGCGTCTTAGGCTTTTGGATAGGTTGGCTTGAAACGATACCGATACCAAAGAGTCGTCACAATCTGGAACAAACTCCCCAGCAATGTGGTAGAAGCTGAAAGTTTGGGAACATTTAAAAACAGACTGGATAGGATCCTTGGTTCACTTAGATATTAATAGATACCAAACGAGCACGATGGGGCGAATGGCCTCCTCTCGTTTGTAAACTTTCTTATATTCTTATGTTCTAAAGAGAGAACAAAACGAGGCATATTCAGTAATGGCAAAGACACGGCAGAAAACAGAAAGGCATTGTGCAAGTAAGGTCAAGGAGAGCAAACATGGCACATCTCCAAGCACATTCAGACCTCCTTGAAGACTGGTGCCTCTCATTCAGCATTTCATAAGAGAAGAAAACCCAACAGGACCAGGACTTGCACAGCGATGGGAGCCCAGAGGCCGCCGTGCTGCTGGTGGGTGCGCTACGGAGAGGTTTGCATTTTTTCTGTGGCGTTCCCTGGCTGGGGGGAAGGGCAGGCGGCGCGGGAGAGTGGGCGGCCATGTTGTGGGCTGCAGCATATGGTAGGATAGCAGGCTGGAACGGAAGGCGAGCGACGGGAGAGACGGGCCTCCATCTGTCGGTGTGCCTGTTTTCTGGGAGGATTCTGTTGAGGCCAGGGCTTTCTGGAAGTGATTGATGTCTGCGAGACCCAGAACCCCCAAAGCCCTATATGTTA
The DNA here is from genome assembly GCF_036373705.1 of Amia ocellicauda. Taxonomy (NCBI): domain Eukaryota; kingdom Metazoa; phylum Chordata; class Actinopteri; order Amiiformes; family Amiidae; genus Amia; species Amia ocellicauda. The sequence goes on from NC_089856.1 coordinate 1,724,655, forward strand.
TTTTTGTTTGTTGGCTTGTTTTCAACCCTACGTGAGGAAGTGTTGCGATGCCAAAGACGCAAAATGTTGCCCAAAAAAAGGAGCCCAGCACGGTAAAGTACGGTGAGTATATCATCCCCCTGTAGAACGTCAGCCAGCACCATCCCAGAATAAAATACAATACACACACGCTGAAAAAACAATCTTTCTGGCAACATTTTTCCCTGTCAGTATTTAAAAATAAATCGTTACGGCACAGATGTCGGTTTGCAGGATCTAAACAGATTGCAATGAAGCATGTAAACAACGCTGGTTTCATGAGCAGCGCAGCACTAGTGCACAACAGTTCACCACCACCCCGGCTTACGTTTCCTTGCGCCCCCCCTTTATGTTTTGTGGAGGCGGAAGTGTTCCCAAACAAATGACTTTCCTGGAGTTGACAAACAGACACGCACAACCAAACAAATTTAGCTTTCCATCTCGGTGTCGACTCCTCCACCTATGCACGCAGTAAAGTGAACAAACTAATCGTTTAACGAACAGTCTTCCGAGATGGTTGTCTCATGGGCGGTGGTGGGGGGGGTGTATCAGCATGTACTGTAACACTATACAAACCAGTAGCTGGGTCTTGAAATGAGATCATAACAAACTCTTTATAATCGGGCAACACGGTCACTGTGTTTCTGTGTGGTAGGTTCCCTGATGTAACTAACTTGGGTTTCCACTGCGAGTCTCATAGCTAATCACATGCATCTCTGCATATTGAGACATAAGGACCGGCTCCAAAACCACAGAGGAATGGATCAAAGGAAGGATAGGCAATTCGTTGGGGGGTTTGATTCTTTCAATCTCCTCAAATCTCTGCGACATTATCCACGTACCCGTTTACTCTAGCTTTTAATTACGAGGGGTTTATCTGTTATTCTGATTGATGCACCGGCCTCGGCACGCACTGCTGTGGATTTGTATTTCCTTTTCAAAAGTTAAAAGCATATGTCACAGGGAGGGAGGGGGGTGAAAATAAAAAAACATCTGGTCCTGGCTTAAAAAGAACACGTGGAGCCATATGCCAGTTGGCCAGGGCCATCGAGCTGTGGAAATAACCAGCCGGAGGAAAACTTCTTCAGAATATAATTGGAGAAAGTAGTAAGGGGGTTTGCAGCCATGTGCACTTCTCCACCGAGGAGCCAAACGGCACGCACTGGAGTGGAGTGCTGATGGGAGGCCCAGAGAACGGGCGAGCTGTCTGCACGCAGAGCAGACACAGCAAGAAAAGGCAGGAGAACCGATCTCTCGGCACGGAAAGGGTGATCCATCTTGTCTCCGAAGAGGTGCAGGGTAGAAAATGGGACATCCACCTGCCCGGAGACGAGGCAGGGCTCCAGCAATTGATGGAACAATCTGCTTAGCTTGCTGGAATTCTCCCCGAGCTTGTAAATCGTGAAGTGGATCAGACGGCCAGGCCATAGGGGGGTGTCATTCCCATCCCTGTCACGTACGTCCTTAAACGGGGGGATCTTAATCCTTGTCATTGCATAAAGCTCTTACAACGCCTAAACAAAGATTAAGGGGACACCGTTTAACGAGCAGTGAGGTCCAGCACTTGGTGGAGCACAAGACACGGCCCATCGATCCCTCCAGACACGGCGTTCGGTACAGATAATGAGGAGCGCGTCTCTACTGGGAGCGGGAAGGGCAGAGGAGTGTGCGTGTAGCCCACTCACAACACGGACACAGACACCGAGACCTCAATTAGGCAACGCTGTAAACAGATGCCTGATCTTCATTATGCACCGGTGGCACTGCCTTTTCCGCTTTTTCTTTTGAAACAGTATTGTTGTTCTTGGAGCACTGGCATGCAAACCCTGCTTCCCAGCCCTTAGGATCAATTTGTAAAGGCGATGCAGGAGCTCTGACAGCGCTGGCAGTCCCTCCACAGTGGCAGATTGCAGTGGGAAGCCGCTGTAAACTGCACGGCCTCTTGTGAGCTCTGAATGGAGGAGAGAGCGATGGGATTTTTTATTTTCTACTATGGAAGGGAATCTGTGTGCGGTTGAGGGGGGGGGGGGGTTGTATTCAGGCAGCAGGTGTCTCCAGTCTGTCCAGCAGCTGTACATCCTGAGCAATCGCAACGTGTCATTAACGAGCTTCTTGAACTAATCAGCTGCCGCGTTCCGACCGAACATGACCGGAATGCGATCAGTGCCAGTTCCCCTTCGCTCCCGACTCCCCGGCGCGCTCCCCGCGTTCCTCACCTCCCCCCGCCATGCGCTCCCATTGATCGCATTGTTTCAGAGCCAATTACTCATTTGTTTATTTGATTAGTTTATTTTAATTGGGTTTCTGTCGTAGCTGCAGGTTCACGAGATGTCTGCGGGGAGCTTCGCCAAAGAAAATGTACATCCACTTCATGCCAACTTTGTGAATTGCAAGAGCTTTGAAACAAGGGGGGGAGTTCATTTAACACAAGAAGTGGCGGCCCAGAGGAGCAGCTGAACGCTGGGTGGCTTAAGAGTCAGAACGTGTACAGACCTCATGTCCACGGGGCTCGGGAGCAGCACGGCGTGGGCAAGGCCCTCACAAAGGGGGGGCGGCGGCCGTGACAATCACGATCCACTCTGCATGCGACGCGGGGCACCTGGTGCTCCGAGCCAGAGAGGGATTAGTGCTGGAAGTCGTCCAGGATTTCAGAAGGGTAGCGTCTTCCTCGGCACTGACATTTAATCCATGCTTATAAATTACTTTTGTGGCCTATTACATTAGAAACATTCAGTGGCAGGGGTAATGAATAGCATTATCAAAAACCCCAAGCAACACCTTCTCTCCTGCTGCTGATACATTCAGGAGGAGCTGTGAATGACAATCAGCTCGGGGACCCTAGCGGGGAAAAGAGAGGTGCGCAGACACAGAGAGAGAGGCCGGGGGAGAGGGAAGGAGCTGTAAGCATCTGGAATAAAGGATGCCACATTTCAAGCGTGTCTGACAACAGGTTGCTCTGGGGAAGGGGTGCATTGATTAAGGGCGTTCAAGGACAATCGTGGGACACTTAGAGGTTGTTCTCATTTACTCAGCTGTGTGGAACAGATCTCTCCCGGGTAGAAGTGGGAAAAAAAGGAAAATGGAAAATGGCAGATACATGTCATGTGAAAGAGAACACGTATCATCACCTCCCTCTAGAAAACAAGATAAAGGCTTTGTGGCTGCCGAGTCAGGACTCTAGAGTCAGGGTTCCTCAGCACACTACTTATAAACGGGCAAGAACCATTTGTAATGACTAGTTTGTCTTTATTTAAAAGCTGACAGACGTGGAGATTAAAAACCCACAGGTGGCTGTCGTAGGAGGCGAGAGCGAGAACTGTAGCACAGAAGCGTCCACCCTTTGTCAAGGAATTTGACACGCGTGAACACGGATCAAGTCAGCAAAAGCTGCAGGGTTTTCTGTTCCGATGCTCCAGCTAAGCTCGTAATTGCTTAACCAGAATGTTTACTTAAAAAACTGGCACAACAGGACCTCTCTCCCAGGGTTTTAGGAAGCTGGTGATTTAAAAAATAAATAAGAGAGAAACTTATGCCCAGGGACCTCTCTAATGAAGATTAGATATTGAATTGCCTATTACACTTAGTGAAGACAGAGATACCAAACTTCAGAGATTGCTAAGCGTTGGTGGAAGACAGGTGCAACGCTGGGCTGAGAAAATTA